>NC_134138.1:136414630-136717660 GCF_033958435.1 Carettochelys insculpta | reverse complement strand
ACAGATCTATATCACAAAGGCCATGTCTACACTAGCCCAAAACTTCAAAATGGCCATGCAAATGGCCATTTTGAAGATTACTAATGAAGTGCTGAAATACATATTCAGCACCTCATTAGCACGTAGGTGGCCACAGCACTTTGAAATTGCTGCGGCTTGTCCGGATGGGGGTCTTTTTCAAAAGGACCCCAGGAACTTTGAAATCCCCTTATTCCTATCTGCTGATCCACTGATTCCTATCTGCTGATCTGCTGATAGGAATAAGGGGATTTTGAAGTTCCTGGGGTCCTTTTGAAAAGG
Source organism: Carettochelys insculpta (assembly GCF_033958435.1). Classification (NCBI taxonomy): domain Eukaryota; kingdom Metazoa; phylum Chordata; order Testudines; family Carettochelyidae; genus Carettochelys; species Carettochelys insculpta. The sequence continues at coordinate 136,717,360 of NC_134138.1, read as the reverse complement.
ACCCCCGTCTGGAAGAGCGGCACGGCAGCAAGCTGCAGCAATTTCGAAGTGCCACGGCCTCCTGCATGCTAATGAGGCACTAAGTATGTATTTCAGCACTTCATTAATAATCTTCGTAATGGCCATTTGCATGGCCATTTCGAAGTTTTGGGCTAGTGTAGATATAGCCAAAAGGTTTAATACTTATGCAATCAGATGAAAAATGTGCAGCTATATATCTCTATACCACTTCTTTGTCTGAGTCTAATCAGTAAATCTGTCTACAGACAGTGGGATCAACCACATTCATGCTGTGTTGTCCAATCAAGTTTCAGTTACATATGTAAACTTTATTAATGCACATCTTTCATTAGACACCTTATCTTCAAGACTTCTTACAAAATAACAGCAGTGGAACTAAGAACTAAACATCTCACCTTTAGTTTTTGCCATCTACACCAAATTTTAAAATTTAATTTCCAGAATAGCCTATTCAGCTCTCCATCGAGGTATAAACAAGAAAGGAAATAGTTTGAGAACAATCCATAGGCCGAATTATGTTTGCAAACAAGTTTGAATAACAAGTTAAGAAAAATCAGAATCTTTTATGGGGTGCGGCTACACTTGGATTCCTCTTTCGAAACAGCTATGCAAATGAGGTAAACAGAACATGCAAATGAGGTACAAATTTGCATAATGACTCCTCATTTGCATATTCTAATTTTGAAAGACCTTTTCAAAAAAGAATGCCAGTGTAGGTGCTGCTTTTTCTAAAGTAAACCCATCTTCAAAAGAATCCTTCTTCCCTTTATTTAATGGGAAGAAGGATTCTTTTGAAGATGGGGTTGCCTTTCAAAAGAGCAGTGTCTACACGTCCTTTCTTCTTTAGAAAGAAGCTATTCCAAAATCAGAATATGCAAATAAGGTGTCAAATATGCAAATTCACACATTGTTTGCATTCTCCATTTACCTCATTTGCATACGTATTTCAAAAGAGGAATGCAGGTGTAGACATGGCCCATAGGTGGAATATATTTAAAAACTGGTATCTCATTTCAGCAAATTTTTCAGTGCCAATATTTTCAGTGCACATGAAAAAGAAAAGCTAATAAACAGAGAATATATATTTAAAATACAGTATAGCATTTTGTCACCTTGATAAGATTGAAGCCATTATGGAATGCATTAAATAACAATAAATTGAGGAGTTCTATTTTCTAATAATGGTTCCTTCTGTTTTTCCAGAGTAAATTGACTTAGTTATTGTTCATATATAGCCAACATATGGGTTATACATATATGCTATGTTATAAATATCTCAGAGAACTAAAATAGTTGAAAAGTAGTAGTATTGCAAATTGTCTATCTAATAGAAAAGTGATCAGTATTGTTGCTGACAACATATAAAATAAAGCAGTAGCCAGGAGACATATGTTTTCTGTTCTGAGATCATTTAAAAAAATTAATGAGATTATCATCCTGGATGAGAATCAGTTCTGCCTTCACAGATGCCATGTGGTATTAACAGAAAGAAGCAGATGTAAATTCCTTCGCTGATATCATTATGCTGCTTTCCTATACATGTGTGTATAAGAATAATGTTAATTAGATTAGACCTCCGAGCATTCAGGGCCCAATCCTGACAGTAAGTCAGTACTTTAGCTAGGCATCAATTATGTGGTTGACAGAGAACAGCTGTAAACATGAGTTGTATTTAGTGACCTACAAAGAATGAACCAGTATTGTCTGGTAACCAGAATTCCTGGAATTCAGTCTCACTGGTAGATTCAGTATCAATAGATAAGCTACATGTTGAATGAGAAATTTGTGTATGAATGTTGAATTACCTATAACATTTCAAGATGGGACCCTCATGATACAGTTGGTAAGCTTAAATATCCTCTGCCAATGTATATGCACTGAACACAGACAATATCTGTCACCTGGTCTGTCACTCATATACTTCTAGGCCCAGTACTGATAGTCTTATTCATAAGAGTGGTTCTTTCTCACACAAATAGACCCTTTGAAGTCAACAGAAGAGCTCACCTGAGAAGAAAGGGCTACTTAACAGAGGAAATCCACAACATATTATTAAAGTTGTTCACTATTTTGCATTATAAGACCTTATGTTCCATTTATAATTTTGGCAGACTTCACCGTTACACACTGAATGTCTGCATCAGGCTGATTATTTTTGAAAATTTCATTGAAGCAATTCTACCATTTTGGTGAAGGGTTTTGTGGGGGAGCTCTTTGTTTTTTGTGCCATTATTCTTTCTGGTGATGTTTCATTTGAAAAGTGTTTTTCTACTTTGGATTAGAGACTTGTTTTTGACAGGATAATGCCCATTTTATCAGAAATGTACCATTTTGTGTGAAAAATAGAATGCAATTAATAGCAGTATCATGATGCATTCATGCTAGGAGTACAACTGAAAGTTTCACAGATCACCTTAATTCTGGCACTTTCTAACATTGGAATGTTTGACTTTGCAATCCTAATTATATTCTTCAAAATCACATGTTTATTGTAATATGAATAAGGCTTATAGGATTGGGCTTTAAATGTGAAACCTCAGTGCACAAGATAAATAAACCACTGTATTCACATAAGTCCCACTTAAGACCTCTTTGGAAATTTTATGTTTCTCTGCATAGCAGTGAATATCACCCTTAAGAAATACTAAATTATTTTTAAAGAGTGTGTAGAATCTCAAATTTTGTAATTTTGGGAAGGGTGAGGAAGTAGGGCAGGACTAGTGGGAAACACTTAACTGTTTAATTGTAGACAAGTATTGTAGCAGCTGGCCTGCTGTGATTATTTTCTCCAAGAAACAGGATCAGAAGTTCATGATCAGATGCATCTGATGAAGCAGATCTTTACCCACAAAGGCTTATGCTTCAAAATACTTGTTAGGCTATAAGGTGCCACAGGACTTCTTGTTGTTCTCATAGGCCGTTTCTACACAGGCCACTTTCTTCAAAAGTGGCATGGTAATACGTGGCCCGAAATATGGTAATGAGGCATGCATGCAAATTCCCCGTGCCTCATTAGCATACGGTCACGTGATTTGGAATCCGGAAGACCGTTCTTCCGAACTCCAAAATGCCATGTAGAAGCGCAGCCCCAAGGGAGCTTCCAGAAGGAAGTCCTTCTTCCGGAGGCCCCTTCTTCCTGAAAATTTTCAGGAAGAAGCAGCCTCCGGAAGAAGGACTTCTTTCCAGAAGACCTCCCGGGGCTGTGCTTCTAAAAGGCATTTTGGAGTCTGGAAGAACAGTCTTCTGGACTCCAAATCTCATGACCATATGCTAATGAGGCACAGGGAATTTGCATCCATGCCTCTTTAGCATATTTCGGGCTGCATATTACCATTCCACTTTCGAAGAGAGTGGCCTGTGCAGAAGTGACCATACAAGAAAAGGGTTATTCAGCTGTTGATAAATATACAGCAATATGGCTCTTTATCAGCCAAATTTGTGTGTAAGTTGTGTAAGTGGAATTTGTATTTCATTTTATGTATTATAAAATGCTGAGATCTTATCAGAATGAAACAAATAACTAATAATAGTAAATTACTAATTTATAATGCTGAACTTTGAAGTCCCCTTAAATGGAAGACAGATGGGGTAATATTTCTTTACTGCTGCAGCACAGTACAAGATTCCTTGCTCACATGAGTTTTACCCACTGCAAAAGTATCTGTGGCATATTAACCTCTCAGTTCCATCTCATCCTAGTCTCAGAACATGTATCTTGATCACTGGATGATTAAGCCAATCCTTATAACTCAATTTATCTAAAAAGGAGGGTAAGGAAATGAAAATGATGACAATGAAACATGCAAAGATATTTGTGCAGCCACCATTACCAAATTAGGAAGAAATAGAATGAAAGGAATGAGCAGGGAAGAGCAACAATGATCCCTTTTTCATGCCCTACTGCCTGGGGAATCATCATGTGTAACCTGTTCTCTGTGATCGAAAGTACGACTACTTAGGTGAGAACTCTTCTCACACTAGCAGAACTTGGAAGGTCATGCAATAAGAGGGAATGGAAGAAGGAGCTTGGAGTTGCATGGTATCAGAGGAAGTTACAGTATTTGTTAGAGGTAAGCCAGCTGAAGTCTGCATTGACAGGGTTTTTTGGGTTTTTTTTTTGTTTGTTTGTTTTTTGTTTTTATTTTTTTCTGCTGTTCCCCTCCTTGCTTAAAGACATTACCTTCAAGGGGACTCTCACAAGAAGGCATAGCCAAAGAATCCTTAAAAACTCACCAGTTAGCTGACATTATGATAGTACTTATTTTACCATAGAAGATAAGCAAGTGCTTCAGCCTTACGCATACACAGCAGGGATCTGCCAGGCGCTTTAAAATCAGTGGTGGCGTCTACACTACAGTGATCTTTCAAAAGATGATCTTCCGGAAGATCTTTTTTCAAAGATCATGCCCACACACAAAAATGTGGATAAAAAGATCAATCTGCTCTTTCAATACAGAGTATCTACGCAGCCCCCCCATCTTTCAAAAGAACGGGCCAGGGATCAAAAAATCTGGCACAATGAGGACTCCTTGACTGCAGGCACACTTGGCCAAAACTTCAAAATGGCCATGATAATGGCCAAATCAAACAATACTAATGGGGTGCTGAAATGAATATTCAGAGCCTCGTTAGCATGCTGCCGGCCTCATTACCTGCAAGGATTTGGCCCTGTTCTGACCAGTTTGTTCAGACAAAGCTGAGCCTACAACAATAACAGAAAGGGGAAAATGAATGAAAGAAACTCATCAAAAAAGAGAGCTGCCCAGCATGAGACTTTTCACAACAATCTGCTTTTGGGAATATGATTGAGCAAATAATAGAGTAACTCCATTTTCTGTAATGGAGTTGATCTGTAAAGGCAATTGAGTCCTGATCCAGAGTCAACAAGTCTTTTTTGTCTTCAGTGGGATTTGGATCAGATCCTAACTGCATTGTTTTCATGACTCTTTGTAATTTGCATGTAAAAATTATTCCCTTCATCAATTTTATTTCACACAATGGAATAATGATTGTGAAGGCATAGCCAAGGGGTGAATGACAATGTTGATGCATATTATTTCATATTTAAAGTAATTGCTTTAACCTTTAAGAATAAAATTGACTACTGTTGCCTTGTCTTTTGTGAGGGGCAGACATCATTTACAGCTTTTTGGAACTATTGAATTTAATAGCTAGCAGTGCATGAAGGGTAAATCACATCTTAAAATTACTGTCCTTGGTTTCATTTAAAATAGTTTTACAAAAAAGTGGAAATGAGGAAAGACAACATATGGAAAATCAATGACTATATAAATGCAAGCTGTTCCTTTGTGTGTGGGGGGGCATTAATTAAAGGGATACTTTCCATAAACCAGGTTCTGTGTTATGGGAGAAGAACACATATCACAGATTAATGGGAAAAAAAGTATCCAAAGATGGTGTAAAATGTCCCAGTATACTGTGAGCCTGGATATATGTTACAGCTGCCAGAGGAGACCAGCAAAAGTCTGGTGGGTAAGGTGTTGGGAATCAGGAGTATTAGCTTCTTTCTGCTCTTAGTTCTGCCACTTTTACCTAAGTGTACAGCCTTGACAAGTCATTTAAACTCCCTTCCCAAAGTTTCTTTTTCATGGCCATTTAGATTGTTAGCTATGGGGGCCACATGTATGATGCTTAGCACAAAAGGGTTCCCATCTGAGCCTCTATAAAAGTATTATATCTACGACTCTGACTCAAGTGACTGAGACCTCAGCTGGCAACTGACGTAGCTGAGGGACACTACAGCCATGCTGCTTGTACTCTGACTATGCTCCCTACATTGACAGCAAGGTGGGTGGCATGGGAGAGTCCATGTTACTCCTTCTTTACATGGCCGAGTGGGGAAAAGCTCTGTGGAAAGCAAAATAACCAAATAACTGTTTTTTCGTAGTAGCAAAACATCATTGGATGCTCAGAAAAGTTGAAAGAGAAAGAAAAATGTGATGCAATGACAAACAGCCAACTTACGTGCCAGTAACAAATTCAGACCTGCTGAACCTAGTGAGGAGGAAGCATAAGTCAGTGGAGCAGAAAAGGAGGAAGAAGGATGTGGTCAGTGTGTGTGGACAGTGACTGGAAAACAATTTGCAGTAAGCTCTGAGGAGCAGACAATAATTTCTGAATGCACCCAAGCTAATCACCCATCATCAATAATTTGTTCATGTGTTCTCATCTATGTAGAAAACTGCATGTGCAGGAATTCCACAGTACATTCACAGAGCTACACCAGCGGCATATTAATATAAATACCAAGGAAAGTCTGAAGGCAATGATATGTACTGCTGAATTTGCTTATACAGATATGAATCTTATTGGCAGCATACTGTACAAATGTTAGATACAAGTAAAAAAGTAATATATAAACACATAGATAGTAATCCAGACATCTCCACATTAACACATCAAATGCAAAAGGCAATTTGTTAGGAAAGGTAGAGAAAAGGGTAATAAAAATGAGCAAGTGTAAGGAACAGTTTCTATAAGAGGAAAGATTAGTCAGGCAGGGACATTTCAGCTTGGAAAAGAGATGGTTGAAGGGGATATGATGCAGGTCAATAAAATCCTGAAAGGTGTGCAGAAAGGAAATAAGCAAGTGTTATTGATTCCTTATTATAACACAAGAACTGAATATTACCAAATAAACTAGTAGGCTGCATGTTTAAAACCAACGTTAAGTATTTCTTCAGAAAGCAATCTTTGGCTGTGACACACTTTCAAAAGGGGATGCTAATGAGCCACTTCTGCAGATGCTAATGAGGGCTGCTATGAATATGCAGCTCCTCATTAGCATAATGCTGGCCATGTATGATTCAAAAATCCCCCAGATCCTGAAAGCCCCATCTTCCCAAAACCAAATGCTTCTTCATAGCAGCGCCTCATTAGCATCTGCCATAGCGGCTCGTTAGCATCCCTCTTTCGAAAGAGGGGGGACAAGTGTAGCCACGGCCTTAGAGAGGTAGCTGTGTTAGTCTGTAACTTTGCGAAAAAAGCGAGCAGTCCAATAGCACCTTAAAGATTAGCAATATTATTTATTAGGTAATGAGCTTCCTACAAAAGCTCATTACCTAGTAACTAATATTGTTAGTCTTTAAGGTGATACAGGACCGCTTCCTTTGTTTTACTTCAGACAGCATGTAACCAAGCTGTGGTGCTCGTTGACAGAGGATGCTGTGAAAGCAAAAAGTAACAAGGTTCAAAAAAAGAAATAGTTTCATTCGTGGATCTGAAAGGGGCATGTGTGGTGTCGGTGGTACAGGGTGAGTGTGCTGTGGGGTGGCTCAAGGTAGTCCTCCTGTCTGGCCTAGCCCCAGGGCAGCCTTTTGGAATCCCAACCTCCTCTTCCTGGGCCTCACCCCAGAATCAGAGTCCTCATCTTTTCCCTAGCCCTGACATCTTCTGAACCCCCAACCTCCTCATCCAAAGTCCCACTCCAACCTTCAAACCCAGCCAGAGCCCTTATCCCCCTGCAACCCAACCCTCTGACCTAGCCCTGAGCCACCTTCTGCTCTTGGACAAGGGAAGATCACTTGATGATTACCATTCTATTTATTCCCTCCAGAGCACCTCTTATTGGTCACTGCTGGAAGAGAGCATAGTAGGCTAGATGGACCTTTGATCTTACCCAGTACGGCCATTCTTATGTTCCCTCATGTTCTTATTTCCACCGTGCATTGTAGACACACCCTATTTATCAATTTTGGTTCATGTCATCCTATATCCTCCCCCCGTAGCCTGTCTCCACTGCAGCCCTTCCCCTGGAGACCTGGGGTATGAGTCACTGCACTGATACTAGCTCTGTACTAACAGGGGATGTCTCTAGCACTGAAGATATTATTGGGAGTGCAACTCTACTTCCTTTAATGCCCATTGAAACTACCAGTTTGTGTAAAGGGACTTTACTGAAACTTAGACCTGGGTTCTCTCATTCTACATTAAGGATGTAGAAACTAAAGGGACTAAATGCCCCACCCTACAGCCCTCACTCAGACAAGGAGCTAACAGTTTACTCACATGAGTAACAGATACTTGCCTGAACAAATGGTTGTGGTTTGTGCCCTAAATTAGATTAAGAAAAATGACATTCTTCCACCCTGTGTATTTTTCCTTTGAAGTGTGGTTCTTTCTAAGACCACAATCCTGATGGAGTTTATGCTCATACTTATCTTGATGCATCTGAAGAAAGTAATGGAGCACACGTAGAGTGTAAAATTAATTATGTGTATAAAATATTGCTGGATTGCCACCTGAGGGGAAAACCATTGTGAAAGTACGGCACCATCACCATGGCTGGTATTTAATGAAAACACACAAAAGCAAAAAACAGACTCATTTGGAAATGTTTAAAAACATCCCAAAGGATTATGTAACTCTCCTCCCTCAAAACAAACACATACTTTTCACAGGCATAATGTTTCTCTTCTTTAGCTCATCTAATACAAAAATCAAGTTTGAAATAAAACTGAATACACTGACAAGCTTACCTCCCATGAGCTATTGTTGCCATGAAACATTGGTTTCATAGTTCTTGCAACATATTTTAAGTTAATATGTGACAATCTTTGATCCATTGCTCATGCAGTTACATTTTACTTTAGGTCATGCCATCAAGGGTGGCGAATTTCTGTTGTCATTGTCCATGGCAATTTTAAACATTAAATTCGCATTGAATAGAGTTACTTAAACTTTAAAATAATAAATATTAGTATCAATTTTATCATTTTTCATTCAACTTGTAACAAAAATACCCATTTAAAAATGTAGAGGAGAATATTCTTCCATCTTGTTGGTTTAAGTTCCTATATTTCAAGACTGTCTAAATTTGTTTTCCACCTTTTCTTAAAGAAAAAAAAAAGTTTCTCCCACATACCTACAAAACATCTGGTTATTTTAAAACATAAGCACATTAGAAATTCAGTCCATTATTTTTAATAGTGTTTTATTTCAGATGTGCACATTTATATCCTGTGAATTAAATAAATGAAGTGTATTTTTTCCAACTCTATCCTAAATTCTGTTTTTAAAATTAAACAACTTCATGTGTGGCCAAACTATACTAACATAAATACTGAATATTGCCTGAGGCATACTATATCATTATAAATGAGATAACACAAAGGTAAATGTAAGTTAAAATATTGCTAAATAAGAAGAATATTCTTTTAAAGAATGAATTTTAATCTATATAATCCATATACATGAAGAGAAATTATAAAACTGACAAATTCATGCAGTCTTTTGGAGGATAAAAAGGAACTATGTAGATAGTCATACATCTTCTTATATTGCTGGCAAACTCATTAATGTACAGTGATATCCATTATATAGAATATCATAAAGATGAAAGCTATTAAATGAGAAAATGGTCCCAAATTCTATCACAATAAAGCAACTATGATTTATTATTCATATTGATATAAGTAAGATGAAGGGTGTTGTGCTTGTGATACATAGTGGGGAAAGTTGTAAGGCTTACTGAAGCATAAGACGGCAGTCTGCCAAGTAGTTTCAGTTATAGAGTGGCCGTGATACACAAAAGGTAGTTAGAGGAGGAGCCTGCATGTGGATTATGACAAACTGCATATTGAACATAAAAACCAAAAGAGCAGATAGCAGAAGTTATAGGTAAATGGAACTGCAGAAATGACAACACCATGGCTACGTCTACACTAGCCAAAAACTTCAAAATGGCCGTGCAAATGGCCATTTTGAAGTTTACTAATGAAGCACTGAAATACATATTCAGCGCCTTATTAGCATGTGGGTGGCCATGGCACTTCAAAATTGACGCTGCTCGCAGCCACGCGGCTCGTCCCGAAAGGGGCTCCTTTTCAAAAGGACCCTGGCTACTCTGAAGTCCCCTTATTCCTATCTGCTCATCACCTTATTAGCATATTTTGAAGTGCCATAGTACCATACCCCTTCCAAAAGGAGGGGTTAATGTGGCCACAGCCTCAGCTAGCTATATCTGAACTGAAGGGGTGAAATCTTAACATTGATGAAATCAATGGGAATTTTGCCATTGGCTTCCATGAGGTCAGAATTTCACCTTAGCCCATTTGAGATCTATATTTCATGGCATAATTAACATTTAAAAGAAGATAATGAAGTGTAGACTTAAAGACAGAAAGAATAGACAAACCTTGAAGACCTTGAAAAGGAAGACAAGAAACTACTTCTGACAAAGTCAAAAGAAATAAAGTGAACTGAATTTTTTTTTCCATGGCTAAATCTACACGAGCTTTCCTCTTCCAAAAGAGTCATACAAAAGAAGGTGTAACCAACCAGGCTTGGGCTCCCCAGACACGAGGCTGCACCCAGAAGGCGAGTGCTATATTTGGTTTATTGAAAGTGTGTGACACCTGCGATGGGAGCCCCAGAGATGCCGCAGTCACCGGTGGGGGAAAACCCGACACGTCAGAGCTTCGCTCGGGGAGAGGGTCTGTAACAGGCCTTCTAACACTAGCTGATAAAGCTCAACTCATTAACATAAGATTGCCTAAAATTGCCTGTGCATTCCTTATCACTATCTCTTGTGGCCTACTGCCAGCGTAGTCTTGAAGTGTTGGCAAGCGTGCTTTGTTTTGCAGGTGTTGTCATAGGATTCCTTTGAGGGTTCACAGAGGGGTCAGACGGCTCTCCTGAGACGGTTACAAAATCTTCTCACACCCTACACTCCTCCCCGCGACTCCTTTGTGAATGCCAAGGCTAGTAGGAATCAAGTGAGGTGGCTGATGCTCTTCTGGCAACACAGCTTGCACCTGTGGAACAGACTTGACAATGCATATGAGAGCAGTGAAAGCAAAGTTTCGTAAAAGGGTATAGTTCTTCAAGAGAGCAGGAGTAGCACTGACACCTATGAAGCATGTGTCCATGAGCTGTCCCATGGCCATACTGTGGGGGAGACAAAAAGCAGATGCGTTGATGGCAGTCTGTGCCAATGTTACCCATATGTTGGAGCTGTCACTGATAGAGGGGCCCCACTCTGAGGCCATTGCTACAGCAGTCCAGAGGTACCAGCGCCACAGCCAGGCCATGGTTACAGGGTCTATAGTGTCAGTCTGCGGGAAGAAACACAGTGAGGAGAGTCCTGTCCGTCAGGGAGGACCATGGCCATGCCCGAGCCTTCTGCTAGGATAGTAACTGCTTGTATAGCCCCCAAGGGCGTACCATGGTGCCAGGCACTAAGCAGAGGTGCACTGGTCGCTGGTGCGGGGGCACATTCTATGTGTGCCATTGTGGGCATCACAGGGACCAGCTCGACTAAGGGTTGCCCCACTTCCCAGACAACCAGCTGGTTGGTGTGTTTGTAACACCGTAGTTCAGCCAGTGGTGGGCCAGGGACTGACCAGTACATTAGGACCCAACTCAACCCAGGTACTCGGGTATTTATTAACAGCAAAGAGGATCTCGGGGGTACAGTCAAGTATGTCCGCTCCCGCCCAGGGTTCGGCAGTAGTTAGGGGTGCTACAGTCTCCAGATTCCCAGCAAGGAGCACCAGCCAATGTCTTTGCACTTGCACCTGGCTCGGGAGTGAGGCCTGCCTAACACGTACTACGACTCCTTGGTCAGGGGCAAGGCGCAGGCACTCATAGGGAGTAGTGGGTCCAACAGCCCAGTTGTTAAGAAGGAAAACAGCATAGTGCACCACCTCCCCCCACCCTTTCAGGGTGTTCGTGGGTGTCAGTTTGCGGATTTGCTCTTTCAGGAGTCCGTTCATCTGCTCAATTAGCCCACTCGTGGTGGGGGTATATGGCATGTGGAATGTCCAGGTTACCCGTAGGTTGGCCGCCCAGTCACGGACACGTTGGGCGGTGAAGTGTGTGCCCTGATCACTCTGAATCGCTAGTGGGATGCCATACCGTTCACTGAGCTGGGGGAGTGCAGGAATCATAGCAGCAGCGTCCGCATGCTTGCAGGGATGTACAAACAGCTGGCTGGTGTAGGTATCCACGGCGGTCAGCGGATAGAGCCACAAGTGCGATGGAGACAGTGGTCCAATGTAACCGATTTGCCACTCACTACAGGGCAAGCGCCTGCAGAATATGCTTCCTGTGGCTAGCACTTGCGCTACTGAGGCCAGTTTGGTGCAGACGGTGCATTTCAGTCAGGCCTCCTGGTACGCTAGCAGGGGGAGGTTCTCACCCTTGGTCAGGCCGTATTGGTGGGCTGTGTGGGTGCCTCGGTGCCCTGACTCCACATGCAAGGCCATGGCACGTGTTGTGATTGTATGTCCTGCCATCTGATCCACGGCTGCATTGACTTGCGCCTCCCAAGTCATCTGTTTGGTATGGATGTCAACATGCCACACCGTCAGGGGCTGCTGCCGAGCAAAAGCTAAGAGTTGTTGCCATAAGTCAGCGCCCTGGAGGGGGCAATCCGCTATTTTCCATTCCTTGTCTTTCCACATCGTTACCCAGGTGCGCAGACCCTTGTAGACTACCCAGCTGTCAGTACAGATAAAGGTCTCCACTTGCCCAGCTTCCACCGCCAGTGTCGCTGCCCACAACTCTGCCCATTGGCTCGAATTACCTGTTCCCCAGGCAAAGGTGATTTCATCCTTATGGGGGCGTATGCGACTGCTCGCCACTGTCTCTGTCCCATCACGGTGTACATAGCAGACCCATCGGTTACCCAGATTCTTTCTCTCCTCTCCTCAGGCATGGTATCCAATGGAGGTGCCTCTGTCACCGGTGAGAGGGCTACTGGTGGGTCGACGGTGGGCAGCTCATCCATTAGCTGGGAATCATGCTGAAAAGTAATGGTTCCCAGGAGCAGGGTGTGTGGAACAGTGAGTGTGGGGGCTCCCGAGTGCATGCACTGCTGTAAGTAGTGTTTCCACTTGAAGTGGGTAGCTGCTTGGGCCACTCCCGTATGTGCACACTCAGAGGTATCCGTGACCCACCACATTAAGGGGATCGGGGTCCGTACAGTAACAGGGGCGACACCCGTGACCTGCTCAGTGTCCTGCAAAGCCCACACCACTGCTAGGATCTGCTTTTCCAGGGGGGTGTACCTGCTTTTGGCTCCGCGGAGGGTTCATGACCAGAAGCTGATAGGTTCTTTTCGCTGGGTTCCTACCTGCTGCCACAGACCCCAGGATGCCACGTCATCGATGGTTGTTACCTCCAGTTCAAACTGTTGGCCTTGCACGGTGCAGTGAGGTGGGCATGTGCCACCACCGCCTCTTTGCAGAGGTCGAAAGCTCGTTGGTGCTTCTCTGTCCAGTTCCACAGGGTGGCTTTTCGCACAAGCTCCTGTAAAGGACGCATAAGAAAAGCAAAGTGCAGAATAAAAGCACTCCAGAAACCGAGAAGGCCCAGAAAGGTTTGCAACTGCTGTTTAGCTGAGGGTGTGGGAAACGCTTGGATGGTATGCCGCAGTTTCGGCGGAATGCATTTGTTTGTACCCATCCACAGTACACCCAAGTAGACCACACTAGTGGCTGGCCCCTGGACTTTCTTGGGGTTAATAGCCCACCCCCGTTCCTGCAAACCTGTTACAACGGTGTCTAGGGCAGCTTGAACAGTCAGTTCATCTGGTCCTGAGATCATAACGTCGTCGATGTAGTGGTAGCAGGCGGTCTGGTCAGGAAGGTCCAGGCATTCCAGATCGGCCTGCACTAACTGAAAGCAGATTGTCGGGGAGTGCTTAAAGCCCTGCGGTAACACAGTAAATGTGTACTGCTTTGTTAGCCATGTGAAGGTAAACTGCTCTTGACTCTCGGGATGAATGTCAATAGAGAAAAATGCATTGGCCAGGTCTATGACTGCATGCCACGGCAAGGCTGCCACGGTGATGCGCTCCAGGATGGTAACCATGTCCAGAACTACGGCCGTAAGCTCCGGGGTTACCTTCTTGAGTTCCGAATAGTCCACTGTCATGCGCCACGATCCATCCGGCTTCTTCACTGGTCAGATGGGGCTGTTGAAGGTGCTCAGCATGGGGCAAATAATCTCCGCCTGTAGCAATGCAGCAATAGTGTCACTGATCTCGTGCTCTCCACCAGGAATGTGGTACTGCTTGACTGATACCGGGGTCTGGGGGATCGGCAGGCCCACAGGGTCCCACTTGGGATGTCCCCGCAGTAGGGGCTCCACAGTTGTGATTGCCCGAATGTAGCGGGGGTGCCCAAAGGCAAACAGCCCATATTGTGTATCCACACACTGGCCACGCAAGACATCCATTCCAATGATGTATTCACCCAAAGGTGCAGCCAGAACAGTCGCCCAAAAGGGAGGGGCTTTCCCCAGCGTTAGGGTGACCTCCACCAAATAAGCAGTGGTCTCTGCTCCTCCGAGGCCCTGCACGACCACTGCATGACCCGCTGTCTGGGTAGAATGCAGAATGGTCACCTCAGCTCCATTGTCTAACAGAGCTAACACATGCTGCTCCCCTCCCCAGGGACACTTTATGGTTAATGGGACAAATGGGCGCCGGTCCCCTGCTACCTGTTGCACAGCCACAGCCTGTACTGCAGGGGACCTGCCTCCCTGTCACTTCCTAGGGGGAAGGGTCTAGTTGACGGGGACTGTGGGCTGTGTCCTCTCCCCAGGTCCCATACCTTTTTGTGGTGCCTGGGTCTCGCCTGCCCTCTTGGAGGCACTCTCATCCTCACTCCGCTGGGTAGGCAGTAGTTGTAACCAATGTTTGTACAAGTCTGGTGTTGGGAAACCATTGGTCTTCTCACGGGGGACTCCTGCCTTCAGCAAGTCCGTCCGCATGGTTCTCTGGGTCACCCTAGCGTGCCCTTTTTCCTGCCTGGGTGCTCCCGCCCAACAACCTTTTCCTTTGTGGCATGGACCGCTTTAGCACCTATGACAGTCTCTAATTGCATCAATGTTCCAACCAAGTCACCTGTGTGCCCATCTGCCGCCATGACCACAGCCATAAGGGAGGCCTTCAGCTCGGGGGGGGGAGGGGGCAAGGTGTAACAGAGTGGCCTTGATGGATTTGTGGACCCCTACATCGTCCGGTCCTGTCTCTCCCCGAGAGCCACAGCCCAAGCCATGCCCAGCTGCCGCAGCACACTCACCCCTTCCGGGATCATATGCCAGGGCCTCACCAGTACTTCCAGTTCCCCCAGGGAGGGGTAGACCACGTCCACCGCCGCAGTCAACCAGCGGTACAGGGACAGCGGCTCCATGGTGTTTCCCTGTGCATTGGTAAAGCCTTGCGAGTTCTGCAATGCCTGTTGGACCTGTGAATCCTGGGACAACATGCCCATCTGGCAGAGTTCCGCAAGCAGCAGCAACACAGTGTTGCCCACATTGTCCCACACACGCACCAGCCAGGCCAAAAGGCCTTCCCCTGGCTCCTGCCTAAAACTCTTCACCATCTCCTGCAACTCACTTGTCTTAAACTTCCTCCAGACCTCACTGCAGTGACCTCCTTCTGCCCTCAGCTCCCGAATGGGGCGTTCCTGTCTTGGGATGGTTTGCACAGCCTCCCCGTTCACCTCCTCCTCCTCCTTAGACGAGGAAGAGCTCCAAATGTTCCCATCCCAGGTTTCAGGGTCTCAAGTGGCTAGCGCAAGGACCGCACGCACTTGGGCCATCCACACTGGTTCTTTGCCTAGTTTCACGTGCCGCCGATTTGCCACTCTTGCCTCCAACACCTCACACTGATAGGTTAACTCTTGCATCCTTTCGGACTGCGAGGTAACCATCTCCTGCGCTATTGCCTGCGTGTCCACCAAATCGCGACATTCCTGCTCCTTCCCCGTCAGCATCTTCTGCAAGCGAAGAAGCTCATCATCCAGGGCCCGGAGGGCAGTTAGGAGAAGACATGCTACCTCTCCCACCGCCCTTTTTTCCATCCCTGGCCGGCGGCTCAGCCACAGCTGATGCAACGCCCCTTCTACCTGTACCGGCGTCACACCTGCCGCCTCCTGAAACTCCAGCCAGTCTGCCGGGGCTGCCCAACAGGCCACCATCCGCGCTACCGGCCCCCATCACTCCGTCGAGGGCCATCCTGGTATGCGCTGCAGGGACAGCGCTGGCTTCCCTGCTTCCCCCGCCTTCAACCAAAAAGGCATCGTACCTGGAGAACCCTGCTCGCTGCACCAATTGTAGCCAACCAAGCTCAGGTTCCCCAGAAACGAGGCTTTGCCCAGAAGGCAAGTGCAATATTTGGTTTATTGAAAGTGCATGACACCCGCGATGGGAGCCCCGGAGACGCTGCGGTCACCAGTGGGGGAAAACCCGTCGCGTCGGGGCTTCACTCGGGGAAAGGCTCTGTAACAGGCCTCCTAACACTAGCTGATAAAGCTCAACTCATTAACATAAGATTGCCTAAAATTGCCTATGCATTCCTTATCACTGTCTCCTGTGGCCGACTGCCAGCGGAGCCTTGAAGTGTTGGCAAGCATGCTTTGTTTTACAGGTGTTGTCATAGGATTCCTCTGAGGGTTCACAGAGGGGTCGGACTGCTCTCATGAGACCGTTACAAAATCTTCTTGCATACTACAGAAGGGAATCAAAAATGCAAATGATACCTCATTTGCATATTGTGATTTCAAAAGAGCTTCTTTTGAAAGAAGAAGAGCAGTGTAGATAGAGCTCTTTCGAAAGTAAATCTCATCTTCAGAAGAACACTTCTTACATTTTTTTAGGAAGAAGGGTTCTTTCGAAGATGGGAATTACTTTTGAAAGAGGTGCAAAAATGCAAATGAGGCACAGATTTATATATCTGGCACCTCATTCACATGTTCTTCTTTTGAAAGAAGAAAAGCAGTGTGGGTGCAGCTCTTTCTAAAGTAAATCCCATCTTCGAAAGAACCCTTCTTCCTAAAAAAATAAGGTTCTTTTGAAGATGGGGTTTACTTTTGGAAGAGCTCCATCTACATGGCTTTTCTTCTTTCAAAGAAGCTGTTTTGAAATAAGAATATGCAAATGAGGTGTCCAATATAGAAATCAATGCCTCATTTGCATTTTTGATTCCCTTCAATTTCATGCCTCTTTCGAAAGAGGAATGCTAGTGTAGACGTAGCCCATACGTGTGACCCAAACCTGAATCTAGATAGATTGATAGATAGATACTATTCAAAATAAAGGATTCAGAAGCAGAAGACAATATTTAAAATATTTGAACACTTTATAAACAAAATTAATAAAATGAAACTGCTGTTCCAGATGCCTTTTATTTTAAATTCTGTATATAGCACACAGTCAGACCCATGAATTTTGATCTCATATACACATTGCCCTTGACATTTATCGAGATAATGAAAAACTGATCAATATATTTTTATGTTTACATTTTTACTTAAAATCAATGAAAAATAAAATTACATATGTATGTATTATGAGAAAAAATAATCAAAACAATGCAAGTGTCCTATGTCCCTAGGAATTTAGACTCCTAAATTTGTAAGACACTTTTGAAAATGAAAATTCAACTTCTAAATCACTTACATGCTTCTGAAAATGATACCCTCCATCTACATAACTAGATCCATTGTTTACAGTCAGGCTCTTAGGTACAATCACATTTGCTCTGATCCAACTGACAGAGACCAAAAACTACAAGACCTTTACCAAATATTCATAAACCTGAATTACCCACCAGGAGAAATAAAAAAACAAATCGACAGGGCCAGACGAACACACAGAGACCAGCTACTCCAAGATCGGCACAAAAAAGCCAAGAACAGAACACCACTGGTCATCACCTACAGCCCCCAACTCAGATCACTGCAATGAATTATTAAAGACCTACAACCTATCCCTAATCAGGATGCCACACTCCAGAAGGCCCTAGGTGACATGCCTGTTTTCTCCTACAGACAACCTCCCAACGTCAAGAGGATCCTTATGAACAGCCACAGTCTTACTCCAGGAATACCAGTCCTGGAACCTTTCCTTGCAACAAAGCCCTCTGCCAGCTTTGTCCACATATCTTCTCTGCAAATACCATCACTGGCCCTAACCAGGTTGTTCACAGAATCCTGGGCACTTTCTCTTGCTCCTCTACTAATATCATATATGCCATCATGTGACAACAATGCTCAGATGCTTTGTATATTGGACAGAACTCTAACTCCCTTAGCCAAAGGGTTAATGGGCAAAAAACAGACATCAAAACACTCCAGAACCAGAAACCGGTTAGTCAACATTTTAATGGAATGGGACATTCTGTTAATGACTTAAGAGTATGTGTGTTACTGAAAAAAAAGTTTCTCACCGCTATTCAAAGGGAAACAGTCAAGCTGTCTTTTATATTCAAATTTGGCACATTAACACGTGGTTTGAACTGGGATGGGAATTTTCTGAGTCACTAAAGGGGCTCATTTGCATACTTGGCTTAATCTAATTCATGACCTTCCCCCCACACTCTCTGATTTCCTCACCTTGATCATTTTTTTCTGATTTGTCCTCCTTGATCACTGTTTTTGGTTCTCTGTGCCTTAAATATTGAGTCTGTTCTGGTATGGCTACGGTCTGAAGAAGTGGGTCTGTCCCACGAAAGCTCACCTAATAAATTATTTTGCTAACCTTTAAAGTGCTACTTGACTGCTTTTTGTTTTGACTCCATCTACATCTGTATTTAATAACTATATGCTTTATAATGGTAATAGTAACATATATTTCTAGTTTAATTCCCACCAGTAACTAACCTAACAACCAATATACATAGATTTTTTTCTTTTTAATTGCTTTGTCAAAATCAAATCTAGACCAGCCTGCCCACATTTGTATTGTTTGCCTTCTATTTTTTTTTAAATGTCTTCAATCTATTCCAAGAAACTGTTAGATAATCTATCTATTAACTGTTAGATAATCTATGCCCTACTGTGTTATTTTCCCAGTAGGTGTCTGGGTAGCCAGAGATCCCCTTCTCCATCAAGATTGGATGATTTGGTTAGCAAGTTGTTTGTTAATTATTTGCTGCAATAGATAACA
Organism: Carettochelys insculpta; assembly: GCF_033958435.1. Taxonomy (NCBI): domain Eukaryota; kingdom Metazoa; phylum Chordata; order Testudines; family Carettochelyidae; genus Carettochelys; species Carettochelys insculpta. Next base: position 136,698,421 of record NC_134138.1, on the reverse strand, counting down.
ATTCAGCAACATACTTGAGCACATATTTAATGTTAACCCTCGTAAGTACTCCTATTACCTGTAATGGGACTAGTCATTTGTTTAAAATTAAATAAGTACCTCACTGTATCAGGGCCACAAATTGTGGATCATAAACACACACAAAATAACACAAAAGTCAGTATTGTCATTGTTTAAGCAGATCAGTGCTACCTGAGAAGCATTAACTGTATTTTTATTCCAATGGTGAAGCACTTTAAGATGATAATTAAAGCAAAGCTACAGTTTTCATTACCATCTTAAGTACCCTGTCTTCTGAACTCAGATTAGGTTAATAGAGCTATTTACATGCATTTTTGATTGACTGGAGATCTGACGGGCAAACAAATTGTCATTGTTAAAGACATTGACTGGATACCCAGTATTATCCTTTTTTTAACTTACCTATTGAAATATTGTCAGCACATTAAAAATGTTTTTAGCTAAGATCTAATCTAGAATCGATAGGTTTATTACTGTACTAGTCATAGACTCACTAAGCCCAGCTTTTAAAGGGCTTTCATTGAGTATGTGAGTTGGTAATTTTTGGATTAAAATGCATTGTTCAAACACAAAAAGAAATGTGTTCAAAATGGTAGAGTACAGCTTCTTCTGCTATAACTTCTTGGCTGGGGTGGGAAGTGGTGTCCAACACTAGGTTTTCTGAAAACTACGTATTGGAGTAAAGGAAATAGATTGAAACTGTGCTTTTTAAATTTGGTATAGAGTAGTTGAACATTTCACCAGGGAACACTGATAAGGGGAAAACATATTACAACTACGTGTGATGCAGGCATCTATTTTAGTTATTACATATTGTATGAGAATAACCACATTCTTCATGGGAAAATTAATAAAATATATAAAGAAAACAAGGTCTAAATAGTTGTATACATAATATCTTTGTGAACCCTGCCTCCAGGTGTTTAACATCTACTAAACTATTGTCAGTCAAACTGATTTCAGTAATAAGGATTTGCCCAAGTCGACATGTTAAACAGGCATAAAACAACAAGCTATATAGTATAGGACAGTATCTAGAAAAACAAATAACAATGAGTTATTGGAAAATATGTATATTGGAAGAAATCTAAAAATATGTATCTATAATGTATCAGTCTTTGTTCTGGTGGACACCTTTCGTTATGCTGAATATACATCCATTTTTATATTTTTTCAGTTGGACTAGTAAATCTGAAACATTTCTGAGAATTCAATAATCCTGTTCAATAAGCAACCACATTTTTATCAAAGCATTCTTTGTGTAAACAGAAATACATTGAAAATAAGGCCCCAATTTTTAATTCTACCACTTCTATGTGAGCTTTGCTAGTGATGTTAGTGGGAGAGCAGGCCAACTGACAGGAGAAGTGGGAGAAACCTTCCACGGGGAGCCAGAGCGCCTTCCAGGGGCACGGACCTATCTCTCATTTTGCCCCAGGGCTCATGGTGGATGTGTTCCTTGCTGTGGGAAAGGAATCGGACTAATTCAATCCTTTCTTCAACTTACTACTCCACCTATCCCTTCACTAACCTACTACGGATTTGAGAGCATTTGTCCTTCTGTGAGTGTATCTGTCTGTCTTCATCTGTCAGTCTATTCAAGGACAATGGGATGACTCAGGTGGGCTGGGAAGTGATTGTTTCTCAGAAAACAGAAGGGAGGGCTGTGCTGAAAGGGCAGTTATATTGTAAGGGGCCAGACATGGGGATAGGGACAGCTGTAACCCCATTGGGACAGCAAGGGTTGGGGTAGAGAAAGTGACAGCTATCTACTATACATCAGAGAAAACTTGTCTGTGTGTCTATCTGCCCTTCAGCTGGATGACAGGTACCTCACCCCCAGCTGTGCCGGCTGCAGCTACAGTGGGCATGGACAGGTGCTTCTGACCTGGCCTCAAGCTGCTGTAGTGAGAGAGGGTGGGTGGTGTCCTCTCCCGCTGTGGCTGCCTGAATAGTGAACCCCTTCATCCCCAACCCTACTCTAGAGCAATGATTTAAAGGAAGAACGAACAAAAGTTATTTGCATTAAGGACCCAGGCAATACCAGGTAAATCTTCTAGCTCTGCATAAAGGAATGGAGTCATACTATTGAATGTGATGATATCTTAGAATAGTTTACATCAGCAAAAGTTAAAAATGATGAACCTGCTAATATAAGTTGAAGAGATAATGGTGTGTATGGGGGCAGGTAAGGTCCACAGATATTTCATGAATTAACATTTGCCATGTCCTGTCCTTTTTATGTTTAGTTTCTATGGACATTCAAACGATCAAATTTTACTGTCATAAGGGTAGTAAAAGGAAAAAAAAAGATATAAATGGGCCATATTCTCATACATTCCAATGGAGTTATGACTGTATACGCAATTAAGGATCTGCCCCTTGTGAACTCATTCAGTCACAGAACAAAACCAATTTCATGTAATTTATCTGGTGAATTTCAATCGATCTGTGTATCTTTGATACTTGCAATCCAGGAGCAAAAGATTCCAAAAGATAATTGTCAAATTCAGAATACATTAGAGAAAGTACTGATGTGTGCACAGTATTACAGGCAGAAAGAGACTTAATTATGTAATAAATAATTCACTAGAAATTATTCCTTCTTCTATATTAAGTACAATTTCCTTTTTAAGTGTTCTTTTGTTAATTGAGTCCAATATAATTCCTAGTTCCATGTTGATGTACTTTAAAGTAATTTTTCTCATATGGCTTGAAAAAGCAGCCAGATACTTAACATAAATGCAATAAATAGAATGCATTTAAAGAGAATTTTATCATTCATTTTTTTAAAGAATTAGAGGTTGTCAAATTAAAATAGATTCCTTCATGTCCATCACGTTCCAGCTGCACCTCCATGACATCTGGCCTGCATCAGGTCTTTCCACAATGGTCCACAAGCCTCATGCTTTGGTGCCTTTTCCTTTGGACATTCCTTCAGACCCTGCTTACAATAGCATAATTTAAAATTCAACAGCAGCTAAGTTGCAAGAATATTGCAGAGACCCTGTATCCAAAACAAACCAATAGAACTATCCTTGGTGAAGCTACAGATATTAACAATAAGGGCAGGGGCTGTCTCTGTTTGCACCTAGTACAGTCAGACTCACGTCATGAACACAAATGTAATATAAATAGTGAATAAAATATTTAAAAGTATTCTACCTATAGAGAAAAGGGTAAATGTCACTGAAGAGACATTGTTTTAATATAATCAGATATTTTCCTTAAGACCTGCTAGTACCCCAAATGGGTACATTTCTGAAATTCCAAATAGAGATCAGTGAAATAAGAAACAAGCAAGGAAACCCTCCAATTTCTCTTCCTTCCCAAAACAAAAATAACAAAATATTATTTGTTCTTTCACCTCTAATATATTCACTGTTGTCACCCATCATTTGGGAACTTTCTTAGCTATGCTTCCCTGAACACATTGACATAGAATGGCTGTAAAACCAAGCTCTGAAAGACAGCCCTATTGGTGTGTTCTTCCAAAACAGTATAATACTCTGAAATAAATGGTCAGAATGGATAATACAAGCTATTCTGAAAAAAGCTCTTCAGAAAACTACTAACTTTTCAGGGATACGTCTTCAAATACAAGTGTGTTTTCATTATAACCCCAAACTTAACCTCTTACCAATCAGCTTTCAAAATACTCAAAGTTCTTATATGAAGACTTCTTATTAATATTGCAGTGGCAAAAGGATTTAATTTCAGTATGTGTTTCATGGATAATAATTGCTACTGCTGGAATAACAGGAAATGCAGTGACTAATTTGTCTGACTATCAGGGACAATCAAGCACTTAGGGAAGTCAGTTAAGACCTGCTGATTGGGAGGGGTGCAGTGGGAATGAGAGACAGGAAGGCAAAGGGGCAGTTGAACTGTGGCCTGGTGATTCTAAGGGGCCCAGGGCTCCAGGCCACTGCTGCTTCCCCCTTTGAATTGCCACCAGAGCGCCATCCTTGGCACTCTCTGGGGCTCTGAGGGCTGAGGGAGGGCTTCAGTGTGGTAGTCCAGGCGACACTGAGAATGGGTGTCCCCCAACCCTGCCCCTTCCACCCAGGGCCCCACTTCTCCTATGGGAGCAGAGGTGGTCCCCTTACAGCTTGCTGTCAGCCCATCTGAGTCGGCCTATTTTTGTGTCACTGGAAACATAATTAAGAAAATAGTCTTATTTAGCCTTATTAAATATGACTTACATATTTAGTCTTATTTTGTATTAAATAGTCTTATTTTTGTGTGTCTTTTAAGATCCTGTCAGCCATTAAAGAGACTATTTCTGTACTGTAAGTAAAACTGTCACTGATTCCTAGAATTTTTTTCATGACATAGAATGTCAGGTTGTAGCCGAAAGTCGATCATTTGCTTTTGAACTGTATTTCATAGTGCCAAAAATATTGTTAGTCTCCTAAAGTAATATTATAAATAAAAAGGGGAAAAAGTTCCACTTTCAGAGAAAGAATTCCACATTTTAGCTCAGTTTGCAATTTACCTATTTTCATGTTATGCTGATGCAGTATATATACAGCAGCAGTAGTGTCCTCTCTAAACTGAGCATTTGGGCAGCTGTCCAATAGAGATTCAGGTGGCACACAGCTGATTAGCAGAGCACCCATGGCTTGTACAGCTGACAGCAAATATTTCTATAGATAGTGCATATCTGCACATGCCTTGGTGCACATAAAAAATTTATTCCACCCACGAATGGAAACTAAAAATCGGGGGAACATTAAACAGTATGCCTTGAAAAGAATTATTTTAACCGTGTAAAAGTGCCAGCTTTATTCTCTCTTCCATTCCATGTTTGGCTATATAGTTTGTTTAAATATCCTTCCAGTTTTCTTTGCTTAAGGCATAGTGCAACATTAATTTGATGTTACTATCAATGTCCTGAAAATAAAAGTTTCAGCAGGCTGCTTACTGGAGATTTGATCTCTGACAAAAAAGCTTCTGGCCATACACCTAAAAAACTTGAGCTCACACCACTGTTTCCTTCCCAGAAGTCTTTTGACAGCAATGCAATTTAAAACAAACAAACAAACAGCAACAAATCTATCAACAGTGTGCTGTTTGAGTTCTGAAGACTGAAACTGAGCTGCCAGTATATAAATGTGCAGTATTGTAAACATACAGAAGCAATGGTAAATTAAACTCCTACTTCTGCTACTTGAATGAGTCTGATTTATTTAAAGCATTGGAATAAGAGAGAAAAAAACATTTATGGGGTAGTTTGATTATTCACCTGACTTTTGACAAACTGAAGCCCTGTTTCAAAATAACAACAGTTAAGTAGTCACAGAGAGGTAGCTGTGCTAGTCTGTATCTTCACAAAACAAAAAAGCATTTCTGTAGCACTTCAAACACTAACAAAATCATATATTAAGTGATGCACTTCCGTGGAATAGACTCACGTGTTCAGAATTTTCCAGGTCAGAAGAAGTGGGTTTGTCCCAGGAAAGCGCATCACCTAATAAATTATTTTGTGAGTCTTTATAGTGCTGAAGGACTGTTTTTTTGTTTTGTGAACATTTAAGTACTAACGTGGGCTACTGTTTAAGTTCTGGCATGCTGCACATCTCTGGGCTGGCCATGAGCCACTGTGATGACTAGAAAGCTCCACACAGCTGCATGTTGCAAAATAGGTCCAGTGAAGACATTGGAAATACAAGGGCTCAGTGTTTGGGGTCTGCTTTTCAGAAGTGTAGCACACCTACAAATATCCTGGAAGTCAATAGGAGTTAACTGTCTTCAGAATCTTTGAAAATCAGCAAACTCTCCTTTTATGTTTCTTGACTCTGTCTATGAACTCAGAAACTTAATGCTCACAGATACATACATTTCTGCCTGATCTACCACAGGTTGAAGCCAACTGTTTTGTTTTTTTTTTAAGACAAAGTGAATTTTGGTTATGATCATGCAATACTTAGGCACATATGCGTTTATTACTCATGAATAATCCCACTGAAGTAAATAAAATTACATGGCTCAGAGAAATTAGGCACATATGTGTCTTCAGTACTGGAACCTTTGTTTCCATAGTATCTCTTGTAGGCATTAGCTCTGCACTAAGTCTTGTCAGACAGACTCAGCTAGCAAATAAATTCCATCAGATATATGCTCAGCTCCAAATATCAAAAATAACAACCAGAACTTTTCAGTCTGTTAAACAGAACTTACAAGTCTAAGTTATAACGATGACCTTTGGTGATTAATATTTAACTCATTTCTGGTTCTGTCCCCTCTTCCAGTCTTTGAAGGACCTGGGATTCTGGTTCATTCTTTTTATTTTGGGCAACTTTCTTAGATTTTTCTAGAGGGTAATAAATGTTTATTAATCTTCACTGAGCATCTTTAATTTTCTTGCTGGTTTTTAATCATGTTCCCTTAAATTTTGTGTCATAAATGTGGTTGGACATAAAAGGCTTAGTATTTTCAATTCTGTTTTTCCATTTTAATTAAGGCTCATTCTTACCCTTGTGTACCACAGAAATGTTATTACATATAGGCTGTGTCTACACTCTCTCTGTACTTCAAAGGGAGCATGGTAAGCAGGGTGTCGGGAGATTATTAATGAAGTGCTGTGGTGCATATGCAGCACTTCATAAAGCTAATTCTCCCTGTGGCAGCTTCGAAATGCTAAACTTCAAGGTGCCGGCTTGCGTGTAGTCGCAGCTCACCCACCAGTACTTCGAAGTGCCTGGGCAACTTCGAAGTCCCTTTACTCCTCAAAATTTTGAAGACTCCCTTTTGAGAAAAGGGACTTTGAAGTTGCCCTGGCACTTCAAAGTACCAGCGGGTTGGCCATGGCTACATGCAAGCTACCCACTTTGAAGTTTAACGCTTCGAAGTTGCCTTCAGGGAGAATTAGCTTGATGAAGTGCTACATATGCACCACAGCAATTCATTAATAATCTCTCGGCACCCTACGTACCATGCTCCCTTCAAAGTAGGGAGCTAGTGTAGACACAGACATATTGGCACAAATACTTTAATGGGAAAACACCATAAATGTGAGGCTTGAGAGTCTGTGCTGCATTTCTAAGAAATATTGCACAGTGCCCACAGCCAAAAAGAAGAATACAATACCTTTAAGTCACTTAGGAACTCTCCCTCTCAATCCCTTGCTGCTGAAGAGTCTGTAGCAGCCCTTGACAAACTTTAGGCAGACAAGTGGGCCTGTTTAATTTATGGTGTGTCCTTGGGCTGACTTTCTGGCCACATCCCTATCCAGAATCTCAAAATTTCTTCATGCTGCATCTCTGTCTCAACATGGCCCCTGACCCTTAGCTTTCTCTACCCACCGGAGCTGGTGAGGACACCCTCAGAAGACACCTTTTTATGGTGTTCCAGTATTTCTATCTGGCAAAAAGGGGTTAGAAAATTGCCGGTGTCTCTGATTCAGTCCCCCACCCACTTTTTAAAAAATTCTTATTGTCCTTTTAATTGAGCATTTCCAAAGTTTGGTGCCTTGTCACAGAAAATGTTGATCAAGGAGGGGGATTTCTCTGATGCGTTCATAAGCTCAACAAAGAAAATTCAGCTTTAGTTACTTTTCTTTTTTGGGTGACAGGTGTAATGCAACTGCTGAACTAAATTAAAGGGACATTAAAAAAAACATACTTAAGGTGTGATAAAATCATGGGAATTGTTGGCCTTATTTCCCCTTAAATAGCTGGGAAAATGAAAATGAAAGGTTTAAATTTACCAACCACTACCAATGCTTCTTTATCTGGCTAACATTCAGATATTTCTTGTGAGAATACAGGTGAACCTATCTAACCTGAATTGTGTTTACTGTATCCTGATTTTTTTCCCTCATATAAAAATGATTTAAAAGTTAAACCCCTTTTAGCTCATTTAAACAAGAAAAAAAAGGAACATATGCCAGTTAAATGCAGGTCATAAGGACAGTATCAGTTTAAACTAATCTCTCCCAAGAGAAATAATTTGTATGGGCAGTTGTTTGGGGGAGAGAAGCAGAAGAACTAGGCGTGCTGAAGAAAATATAGCCGTTAGGTTTCCATCAGGGGATGGAGACATTTTAGTTTAGATAGACATACATGAAGATGGCTTGTATATTTTTAATCCTTTTTTATTTAACTCGCTATTCCTACTGCTTACCTAAATACTACTTTTATTTGAAGAAGACTCATAGGTCACTGTAAACACCACTGGCTACAGATTTCTTAAGAAAAGAACTGATGTTCTAAGCTCCGTGGGATCTGCCAGGTAAACATGCTTGATATCCAAAGTACAGTAGCCCAGGAACTCATGTGAGTGTAGAACTGAGTCCCCCCCGCCACCCCAAGGAGAAGACAGGAATAAAGGTTGGCATTGCGAGGGGCACTAAGAAAGGGGACACAGCTGCATAGCCCTGTAACTGCAGAAACCATGCAATTAGGACACTCTTTTATGCTTATGTTTAAGAGCATAATACAGTGCTGGCATTTATCCGAATGAAGGCATTCTTCTGCAGTGTTTTACAGCAGCATTTTTATAGTTTATAATTAATACCTTCTAGTTATGAGTCTCAGACAAGTGTATCCATGAAAAAAAATGGTTTATTGTCAGGACTTAAACATAAGAACATAAGAACGGCCATACTGGGTCAGACCAAAGGTCCATGTCGCCCAGTATCCTGTCTGACGACAGTAGCCAATGCCTGGTGCCCCAGAGGAGGTGAACCGAAGACAATGATCAAGCAATTTGTCTCCTGCTATCCATCTCCTGCCTTTGACAAAAGGCTAGGCACCATACCTTACCCCTTGCTAATAGCAATAGACTTTAATTAAATAATAAAAATAAATATCTTGATAACAATTGTTTTATTTTATATTACTCTGCTTATTCTTGGAAGTAGAGACTGTTTATTTGTTTGTTTGTTTGTTTGTTTGTTTGTTTGTAGTTTAGCACAACCTGGTGCTGACCTGCTTGAGGACACTCGCCGCTACTAAAATATTAATGGTAACTAACAGTGATAATACTTAATTCTTTCATACCAGTTTTCTATCTTCTACCATCAAAGGCTTTTGACTGCGGATGGAAAGATTTTGAAACTGGTTAGATCAGACTTATCAATTTAAAGCTTCTTGCTGGATGCTATTATGCATTGATTCTTTTTTTCTTTTCCATTTCCATCTATCTTGAAATAAAAGGCACCCAAACTCCTGCTAAGCCAGTGTATGCATTATAAATGTATTTTTAGCTACAGGTGCTGCAGAGGTACATATAATAACAAACAGATTTTCTTTTATTTAGACTCACGTGCATTGTCATTCCTGATCAGGTCAGTGATCTGGCTATCCCAATGACCTGTCTTTGATGGTGACCAGTATCAATTACCTCAGAAAAAGGTACCAGAAACCCTGTGTTAGGCAGCTGTGAGATATCTGTTTCTACACTGAGTCTCTTCCTAAACTCTAGGGCTATGTCCATACTAGAAGTATCTGTCTACAGAAGTTACTATTGGAAGAGATCAGAGGGGTAGCTGTGTTAGTCTGGATCTGTAGCAGCAACGAAGGGTCCTGTGGCACCTTATAGACTAACAGAAAAGTTTAGAGCATGAGCTTTCGTGAGTTAACTCACTTCTTCAGATGCTGGTCCTGGAAATATTGGAAGAGAAGTTCTGACAAAACTTCTGTGGACAGATTGCGTCTACACATCTTTTGATCCACTCTGTCAACAAAAGGGTCCCTGGAGCATCTGTACAGCTTTTTTGTCAACCATTTCTGTCGACAAAACGACTTTTTTGTAAAGATGCTCCTCAAGTTTTGTTGACAAAACCTCAGTTTTCTCCACAAAATTCTCAAGCTGTAACCTAGAAGTTAGAAACGATATTAAACTTTGAAGCCTGAGGTAGAACATCAAGCATATAACTTCTAAATACAGTGCCAATTGTTTTGTAATTTAATTACACTATTCAGGTATTTACACTGTGGCTGTGTCTACATGGGCACAAATCTTCAAAATAGCCATATTTCGAAGATTACTAATGTGGCTCTGAATTGATATTCAGTGCCTCACTAGCTTTAGGACGCTTCCAGCCACAGCCCTTCGAAAGCACCACTTTCGAAAGTGCGGTGCTCAGCGCGGCTACAAGGGCGTCCTTTTTGAAAGGACCCCGCACCTTTTGAAATCCCCTTATTCCGATCAATGAGCGGGATAAGGCGATTTCGAAAGCTGTGGGGTCCTTTCAAAAAGGACCCCTGTGTAGCCATGCTGAGCCGCACGCTTTTGAAAGCAGTGCTTTCGAAGGGTCACAGCCGGAAGCGTCCTAATGCTAATAAGGAACTGAATATTCAGTTCAGCGCCTCATTAGTAATCTTCGAATTGGCCATTAGCATGGCTATTTCAAAGATTTGTGCCCGTGTAGACACACCCTGTTTCTTTCTCAGTAACCCTGATTCACTAAATCATCCCTTTTCCAAAGGTATTTAAGCACATACTAAAGTGTTTTCCTCAAGCAGTGCCAAAGGCCTTATCTTGTTGCCACTGAAGGCAATGGCAAAAGTGTCATTAATTCCAGTAGTAATAAGAACAAGCCCTAACCCTTGACCATATTCAAAGAAAGGGAAGCAAAAAGCTAACATCTGAGCCTTTATGTTAGGTCCAATAAGAATGGGAATATTACTTTCTTTTAGCCCTGTTTGTGGGATAAAGCTGGCAGAAGGAGACAGGCAACAGAAGGTCCATTGCACAGTTGGCAAGGGTAAAGCAAGCAACATCGTTCAGGCATAGTGATGGAAGAGTGAGACATGCTCTTCAAGAGTGGCACATCACGTATATTAGTGTACCTTGCTATTCAGTCCTAGGAGAAATAATAGACGAGAAAGTCACAATTCTTTCTGGAATCTATGATTGACCCTTATTTGGCTATGCATGAATAGGACTGCATGCATGGCCAAATACTGGCCAGTCCTCCTCGGCGAATAGGGCTCTTCTGTGGTTTAATGTGTGTACTCTCTGCTGGCTGATTTTGCAACAGCGAACAAAATACGAAGACTTGGATTCAAACAGGGGTAACCTAGATATCTCAGCATGTTATTGTATTGTGTTTAGAATTTTTTCTTCTGAGTGACACAATGTCAGGTTCAAACTATAACAAAAGGGAATTTTTGCACAACTGAAACATCAGTGTCAAACTAATAAAATATAATTCAAATTTGCTTTCAAAGCAAGTCACTATTTCATTTTGTATAGGATGAAGTATTAACTTGTCAAGATTCCTTACTTTCAGAAGCTGTGGGCCAAAATCTATCCTCAGACATGTAAGTTCTGTCTATGGAAGTCACTGTTGACAGAGTTTTGCCAACAGAATATCTGTCTACAGAACATATCCACACCTAACAGGGGATCCCCCTGTCACCGCCCTCTGTTGACAGAGAGCTGCCAGACTGCCCAGCCCTCTGTCAACAGAACAGCCAACCGGAAGCTGTGCAAACAGGGCTGCTAGGTGAACTGGAAGCCCTCTCTTTTGACAGAGGCCCTCCAAAGCATCTACACTATTTTTCTGCCTACAGAGGCACTATGCCTCAAACATTCAAAACAGAACTCTGCCGGGAAAAAGGTAGTTTCTGTCAACAGATTCGTGACAGAATGCATTTATAGTGTGGATGCTCCTTAGTTTTGCTGGCAGAAGGCCTCTTCTTGTAGACAAAACTTTGTAGTGAAGACACAGCTATTATGTCTGACCTGCCTAATGCAGGCTGTAGAATACCATCCAGTGTTTTCTATGTAAGCATATACCGAGTCGAATAAGTTATGGACAACTCTCATTTCAGAGGCAGAATCTAGCCCAATTAATTTAGGTCCTTCAAGGACCTTTCCTTAAAGAAACAGTTCATTTTGTCTATGTCTACATGGGCACGTGGGACTGTCAACAGAATGAGTCCCTTAACCTTGGAAGTGCAGCCTGCATGGAGGACAAGCCCTTCAAGGAGCCTGGGCTCTGCACCCTCTGAACACTAACATCTGGGCCCCAGAACTCTGTGCCACCCAATACATAAATAGGAAGGGCTACCACTCCATGGTCATTCAGGCCCTCACAGACCACTGAGGACAATTTCTAGACATCTACGTCAGGCGGTCAGGCTGCAGTCATGGCTGTTCAGGCAGATGGAGATGAGCACTTGAGTTCCCCACTGGGAGTTGGCAGTGGGGCACAGGCACATGCCCCTGTGTACTGTTGGCGCTGTGACCTATCCACTCATCCCATGGCTGATGAGGCCCCACACTGGGCACCTGGACACCACCCAGGAGCTATGCAACACCAAGCTGGCACAGTCACAGAACCCCATGGAGCTCACCTTTGGGCACTGGAAGGTGAAGTTCCCCTGCCTCCTGAACTGGCAACCTTGTGGAGTGGAAGGGGAAGGACTTTCTCCAGGAGTGAGGGCTGGAGTCCAGAAGCCCATATGAACAGCCACTGGCCATGGACAGCCACAAAGCCCCGATGAAGGGATGTGCATCAGGAGGCCCTTCAGGAGCATGCCATCAGCAGAATCCAATATCCCTCCATGGCTCACTTCTGGGGGCTGCACCATATCTGCAGCCCTTCCACCCTCCCACCAGCTCTCCTTCCTTCCCTCCGGGGCCTCCAATCAACAAGGAAGGATGTGGATGTGGTCATAGAAGAACATCTTTTACTAATAAAAATCAAACAATGTCCAATACCAAATAGAACTCTCAACATACCTGAATAAAGAAGTAATGTAAAAATAAGGGTCACCGTGTGAATTACTTACATATGTGCAATTTGCCTAACTATGTGGGGGGTTGAGATGGGGACTTCTCAGCTGGGAGGGTTGTGCTACTCCAGGGAGAAGGTGGACATCAGCAAGCTGCGCTGGCTGCAGGATCCCCATCCACTGTGGGTTTGGGGGTCCCCCTCAGGGCTTGGATGATGCTAGGAGCATGGGGAGGTAAGACTGAGGTAGACAACTACGGGGCCAGGCTCGACAGTGAGGTAGCAGGGACTTGGAGGTCATGAGTGCAGGCTGTGTCCTATGCCCACTGCAGAGCCTGAAGGAACACCAGAGAGGTGGGCTCAGGGGCAGCAGTGTTGGAAGCGGGGACCTCAGCAGCTGGGGGCAAGGGTGTGGCAAGAGGATGGGGGTGGCAGGTGCTGTAGGAATGGCTCCCTGGGCCAGCCGGAACTGTACCAGGCCCAGGTAGCAACAGTTCTGAGACCTGGAGACAGTCCCAGTGCCAGTCCCTCTCCATCCACAGCTGCTTTCGGCAGTCTCATTTGGTTCATGGATCACAGCCACCATTGCCTGCTGGCTGTCCTCCTCTGGACAGCAATGGGCCCTCAGGCTGCGGGAGTGCCTCAGGTGCAGTGGGATGTCCTCCACCTGCAGTGCTGGTCCTGGTCCTACTGGCTCCAGCTCTTCCCTGGGGCTGGCTGACTGGATGGTGGGGCTGGTTGGCCCTCAAACAGTGCAGCTATGGGGGAGGAAGAGGGGATAGTGGCTGCGTCTACACGTGCATGCTACTTCGAAGTAGCGGCACCAACTTCGAAATAGCGCCCGTCGCGTCTACACACGTCAGGCGCTATTTCGAAGTTAACTTCGACGTTAGGCGGCGAGACGTCGAAGTCACTAACCTCATGAGGAGATAGGAATAGCGCCCTACTTCGACGTTCAACATCGAAGTAGGGAGCGTGTAGACGATCCGCGTCCCGCAACGTCGAAATTGCTGGGTCCTCCATGGCGGCCATCAGCTGGGGGGTTGAGAGATGCTCTCTCTCCAGCCCCTGCGGGGCTCTATGGTCACCGTGGGCAGCAGCCCTTAGCCCAGGGCTTCTGGCTGCTGCTGCAGCAGCTGGGGATCTATGCTGCAGGCACAGGGTCTGCAACCAGTTGTCAGCTCTGTGTATCTTGTGTTGTTTAGTGCAACTGTGTCTGGGAGGGGCCCTTTAAGGGAGCGGCTGGCTGTTGAGTCCGCCCTGTGACCCTGTCTGCAGCTGTGCCTGGCATCCCTATTTCGATGTGTGCTACTTTGACGTGTAGACGTTCTCTCACTGCGCCTATTTTGATGTTGGGCTGAGCAACGTCGAAGTTGAACATCGACGTTGCCGGCCCTGGAGGACGTGTAGACGTTATTCATCGAAATAGCCTATTTCGATGTCGCAACATCGAAATAAGCTATTTCGATGTTGGCTGCACGTGTAGACGTAGCCAGTGTGTCCTTCTCACAGTGCAGGCCCTGCAGCCAACCACCCTGCCCCTCCCCATACACCACAGCCCCTGCCCCCGGGCCTTGGGATGGGTCTGTCCATGGTGAACTTGCCATGCCTTCAGCCAGCACACCCTGCCAAATGCGGGCACCATTGTGTCATGAGCACTGGCCAGGGCAGTTCCCCACTGATCCAGGCTGAGGGGCTGCTGCCATGCGCAGGGGGGGCTGACCATCATGGTGGCATCCGCATTGGGATGGCAGGTGGTCCAGGTTTGGCTGAGGCCTGCCTGGGGTCCCCTGCCCCATACACATGTGGCGCAGTGCGTTGTTCGGGAAGGGGGATGCTGCCCATCACCTGTGGACATGCCTGGTGGTGGGGCGGCCACTCTGTGGTGGGGTGTGTGGGATGGGTCCATCACCTGTGTGGCTGGCACATTCCCAGGCATGGCAAGGGTGAGCAACCCATGCCAGGGCCCTGGAGATGATGTGTCTTGTCATGGGGGTGGGGCTGCATGTGGGGTCCAGGTGTATCGCCCCATGTGAATATGGCACATGTGCCCATCCTGGGCATAGGTCCCTGTCTGTACCATTAAGTTGGGGACTGTGGCATGTCCTCCTCCCCACCCACCTGGGTATATGTGCCCTTTGTGGGACTCACCATATGGTGCCACAAAGAGGTCTGGAAATGCCCATACCGATGCCGTGGTACTGGAGGGACCAGATGACAGAGCAATGACCATTGTGCCCTGGCTGGTGTCAGCGTCTGAGGAGGCATCATTGCAGGCTTTGGGCATTGATGACATGTCTGGGCTGAGCACCTCGGTGTGGGGGAACTCATCGCCAGTGTTGAGGACTTGCCAGCTCGGGGCCCTGTCTTCACTCCCCAGTATCTGATGCAGGACGTGGTAGTGGGAGCAAGAGGGCACACCTTCTCCCAAGTGGCACCAGGCACCCCTGGGTCACATGTAGCCTTGTCTGAGTGCCTTTATTTTTGCATGCTTCTGTTGCAGGGTGAGTGCAGGATGGCCATGCTCTGCCAGGTCTTCAGCTATGCAGGCGTAGCCTGGGGCGTTCCAGTGCTTGGCACTGGGATTCAGGACCAAGGCCCATTCTCCCACAGGTCAGCAGGTCCCGGAACTCAGCACCAGACCAGGATGAATCCCTATTCCAGGTCCCCAAGGGGGCCCCTAGGATAGTTTGTGGGGCTCCTGGGAGGGGCCAGGGCATGCCTGGGAAAACTGTGTCATGTTTTTGAAGTCATGTTTTTGAGTGGCTGTTGGGGTCTGGGAGTGGGCACATGCTGCCAATATGCAGCTGCACCCCCAGCTTCCTCCACAGGAGTTCCTGGAGCCCTGTTCTTTTAAGTGCAAGGGGACTCAGTGG
The DNA here is from genome assembly GCF_033958435.1 of Carettochelys insculpta. Classification (NCBI taxonomy): domain Eukaryota; kingdom Metazoa; phylum Chordata; order Testudines; family Carettochelyidae; genus Carettochelys; species Carettochelys insculpta. The sequence goes on along the minus strand of NC_134138.1, from coordinate 136,682,833 downwards.
CCATAGAGCTTGCTATGGAGAGGGCACCTCCGGCTCCAGCTCCCACCTGCTATGGAGGACCTGCTCTGTTGAGAGAACTGTCTACGCAGGCACTCTGTTGACAAAACACTGTCAACTGAACAAATGAGTTTTGTTGACAAACTCTTGACAGAGCTCTTTAGCCCTGCAGCTACTCGGCAAGTTTTGTCAACAAAAGGCCTGTTGTAGACAGGATGCACCTGTGTAGATGAGGCCTAAAGTTAACAGGCAAACCAATCAGGGAGGAGATGATCTTATCTTTCAAAGAACCTGAATATTCAAGCTGTTTTAAAGTTACTAGATCTAATTAATATCATTCATACTTGATATAACCCCTTTATAGGTCTTCAAAAGATGCCTCCCTCCTTGTTATATTGCCAGGCCTTTAAGAAACATTAGGTTGTACTGAGAAAAAAAAATAAAAGCTCCCATGTATATGAAAATGGCCTTTAAAAAAGGCAGGAGCATGTATCATACCCTCCTGCTGCCACTACCAGGCCCTGCACCAGTTTGAGATATGAGGATGATGAATTGGAAATAAATAAATAAACATAGCAATAAAAATAATAGAAAGATAGTTGCAGGGGTTAAAAAAAGGAAAATAAATGCAGTGCACTGCTGTATGCACAATGGAAAGTGTCCAAACTCAGAATAGCTTTGCATTATGACCATTTGAAAAATTCTTTGTCCAATCCATCAATTTCTCTTGGTGACCTATGTCCTGCAATTTCAAATGCATTTTGATGGTTTTTAATTGTTTAAAGGTGGTATTATAAAGATAGGCTCAAAATATCTATCTACACAATTCTGGACATTTCTAGTATTATCTTCATAATTTAATACAGTACAGATTCAGATCAAGTACTGATAATTTTTGATTATTTTATGTTGTTAATAGCTTATGAAGTGTTTCGTTTTCAGTTACATTGATATGGTAGTGTTTTGGAAAAAAACATTATCAATGCTAAAGCTGGCTGTCTAAGATAAAGAATGAGAAGAAAAAGAGAGGGAATCTGTGATTCTGAAAAGTGCTGCTGTGATTTCAAATAGTAGCAAATTTTGGTGCACAAATTTAAACACTAAATAGTTCATTTTATCCAATCAAGTCTCACAGAGCTTTTAAACCTGAACATATCCCCTTTAAAAACAGTACCTTAAGTGAGTTCAGAATTACTGCAGGCCTCCAAACCTTCATGGAGAGATTCAACCATTCATTATGTTTCATATTCCGCCAATAAACATAAATTGTTTGCTCTTATCATTTATATTTCTGAGTGGCAGCTGTGTGTGCAGAATGATTCTAGTCTGATGATTTATTATATATTTATATGAGGATGATCAAGAATAGAGCTCTGCTTAATTAGGTGGTTGGACCCTGGGGGGCCTCCCACACACTTGATTTTCCCCACAGCAAGACATTTAAATCCTGTGAATCCTCAAAGCTCAGAAAGCCTCGTAGGCTTTGACAAATGTGCCATAGAGCCTACAATGAATGGAGGTTGGACACAGATTTTTTTTTTCCAAATGCAAGTACACAGTAGCATTTACATTTCTAATTCTCTAAGTCCAAAGACCTGAAGAAAAGCAACTACACCATTCATTGCCAAATGCAAGTAGACTCAAAAACCAGCTGTCAGCAATCATACAGAATTCCTGAGGTGTTTTTCAACACACAGTACAATAGCTGAATACAAAAGGAGGAAGAACAATCACGAATATAAGAACTCACTATCAAATTGTGTTCCAACCAATTTTGCAGGGATCTGATTTCAGCTCTACCAAGGTAAACTTAAAGGAGTTACCCTAGATTTCCACTAAAGAAACTGAGACTAGCATCTGTCCCTGAATTATTAGTATTGTGAATATACACAGCACTTTCCAGCAGAAAGAATATGTTAAAAAAAAAAAAAACTGTGTTCAAAGCAGCTTACAACTGAATGACACTAACATGAACTGTTCACTTAACAAAGCATTATGTGGGTTCTAGTACTTAGAATGCTTGTTTTTTTGAAAGTGATTTGACTGATAGGAATTGGCGAACGTTACGGGACAGACTGTTCCTGGCTCTTGCATATAGTTGGAAATGAAGGGCTGTAAGAATCTTGCCATATTTAAGCCTATCAAGCGCAATGGAGGAGAAATGTCATTTCCTGTGCACGGGGATTGCTCCCTCCATACATTTCTAAGGATGCATTTCACTTCAAAAAGAGGGGAAGAGATGGTGACATGGCAAGAGAGAAGTTCTCCTGGTGACATGGCACCAACTACATTGATGCCTACGTCAGTATTACTATCACTTCCCAGCTGTGGATTTATTGACATCCCTGAGCCATGTAAGTTACACCTAAGTAATTTGTCATGTGGACAGAGCCTAAATAATCAACACATTAATGAGCAATATAAACCTATCAAGCACTAGAAATTAACTTGACCTAAGGATGACAGAGGGGAAGATCTAGAGCTGTAATCTGATCTTAGTGTAACTCCATTGATTTCAGGGGAGTAACACTTCAGGTTTCCACCTGCACAACTAAGATTTGAAAAATGATCCAAATGGATCAGAAAAGAAAGAAGTGTTTTTGTTTGTTTGTTACTCCTCTAACGTGGGAGATTTGGCTGAAAGATTAGTAGTTGGAGGAATGGGGAGAAAAAGGGTTTCCATTTTGTCTGCCTTAACATTGAAAATGTACATTCAGGGCTCACTCCTAAAGTTTTATTTGGACTGTAATCTCTTGACCTACAGGATGTTTCTAATAATATAATTACTCATAAGTATTCTCATTTACTTCAATAAGACTGCTTGCAGGATCAAAGATGACCCGCGAGTAAGGCATGCTAGACTGAACACAGGGAAATGTATAGTTGACCAGATAGTGGCCTTGCCTTACTCAGGCATGAGCGTAAGGGGTAGGAACTGTGGGATGTACACATCTCCCTCAATGTGGGACCGTGCAAAGAAAGCCACAAGGTAGCCCTAAGACAGAAGTACAAAGGAATTTTTAAAGACATGTTACCTCTTAAAAGTTCTCCATATGTTTTATTTAACTTATTCTGCAGGTTATTTTCAAGGGTTTGTGCTTCTTTTAGTTTTTATTTGACTTATTTGCCTAACTTCCTCATGATGTCTCTTTAATTTTCACAGCCTGCTTATAATGCAGTTAGGAAAGCCTTCTATGTGAACATGCTTAATGTAATCTACAATTGTCAGCATCTTTTCTAATTCACTCTGTTGATGTCTTGCATTAGAAAATTCTCCATGTGTACAATCAGATTAGTTTATCAGAAATTTCTCTCATTCTTTGGGACCTGCAGTTGTGGAACATTTCTTTGTTAGGTGTCAATTTCTCAGCACTCTTGCAGATTTGTGTTGGCTTTCTGTGAAGTTTAAGACAGATGGAATTTACATTCAATCTGGCCCTTAGAGATCAGGAATTATTCTGCTCATTTTAATACCATGGATCACAGATCTGTAACACAAGAGCTTACATTAAACTGTCACTGGCCTGATTTGCTAATAGTGGTTTCTCTTTCATTAGGTGGTGTTTGCCATCGTGTTTCTCCCAACTAACAGGGAATGTGACCTTTGGAAAATATAAATTAAGGATCATCTGAGTAAACGTGGAAAATAACACTATCAAAATCAGGGAGACATGAGCTTAAACATAAAGATAGTTGGCACAAATCAACAGAGCTCCGTCAAAGTCTATGGTGATTTACGTGAACTTAGAAGCTGTCCCTAAGAAGAAAATGAGGTCAAGAGCAGAAGAATTCCATGTGTGAGCAATCAGTGGCCATCACATATTTCCATTGCCACATTGTGAAAACACTTGCACACAGCAGAAACAATTTGAAACTATTTCACAGTCTTATGTTGACAATAGGTTTGTTATAGAAAGTAATATTGCCTTGTTCCCAATGACTGCAACTGAGCTAAATAATTTACACCAAGTGGGCAGATAGCCCAGTACAGCTAGAGTTGTCAAACTAGTTCATATTCATTAAAAGAGCTTTGATGATGCTGTGGCCTTTCTACCTTTCCTTTCCTTCCTTTTTCCTTTCTATTGTATTTTTCTTTATCTCTTTCTTTGTAGGAAAGATATATTTTATTAAGAAGGGAGAATAATTATGTATTTTATTAGGCTACCTGAAATTTTATGCCATTATTGTGGCTCCAAAGCTAGTTAGTAAGTGTGGAAGTATAACGTTGTATAAGTATAACGTTGTATAAGGGGACATGCTGGATACATTGTATATGAGAGGACATGCCAAAACATGTTACAAAGTATCTGAGGGAGCTCATGTAGGGACAGTTAGCTTTTGAATGGAGAAGCAATTAAGATGGAGCCAGTGCGTCTAAGAAGCAGGCATCAGAATGGAAGGTGTGAAGGGCAATTAGTTAAGTTAACTGGAAGCTGATAAAGGAGATTGTTAAGGGTGGCAGGTAATTGAAGATATGTGACTGGTCTCAGGGATCTCGAAGGGTGGTGACTAAACTCTTTTTCTTCTTTTGACTGTAACTTCTCTGTAACTTGTTCTCCAAAAAACTGTATAAATTAAGAGACACAAGCCCCACTCAGGGGGCTCACTTCTAAATGTATTAGCAGAGTGGCTTTGCTAATAAAACAGAGTGGTCTGATAAATTGTGAGTCTGAGTCAAACTTTGACAATTTGGAGGTTCCACCGAGATGGCAAGCGGCTTCGCTGAGGCTGTGTGATCCCTGACTGCCTTGCAGGACAATCGTGGCAGCCGGCGCCTGGACGCTTAGTCCAAGAGATCCTCCACAAGACAGAAAGGTACACAGCAGCAGCGCAGTCTACGCCATCGAACTTGTTGGTTCCCACTCTGTTTGGGTAGGGGTCTTTGGATCCAGCTTCTGGAATCAGACGTCTCAGGTAATTATTATTTTTGTGCTTTAACCGGTTTGAGGACTGTCTTGTCTTTGTGTCTATCTGTCTTCCCTGTGGCGTGTGTGTGAATCTGGGAGCCATCTCTGTCCGGAGACTGGCTGACCAAGGGGTCCCCATCCCCACGGTCTGAATAAGTGGAATCTGCACAGCTGCAGCCGCACCACGCCTTGGGTATAACCCCTGGTGTGAAAGCAAGGGCAGTTGAGGCAGTAGCCTGTGGGCTCCTTTCTGTGTGTTGCACCGGGTACCGCTCTGCCGAGCCCGAATTTCCTTCTTGTGTGAGTGCTGTGTGAAGTCCTCCTGGATGGGTAATCAGAAGTCTAAGGTAGAACAGTTCCCTAAGGGAACTCTGGCTTATTTTATGTATTTTAGGAGGGGTCCGGACTCTTGTAGGTTTCTTGAAAAATGGTCCAAATTAGCTCTAGAGAACCCCAAATTACAGTGCCCACTGTTAGGTTCTTGGGACAAGGATCAAGTGGACGCTTTAAAAAGCAAACTCATCCTCCCAAAAACCAAATTGGAGAGAGAAGTAGACTGCGTCATGCAGTGGTGGGAAGAGGCAAATCGTAGATGGACTGAGTCAAAACTCACCTCTCTTAAAAATGCTAGCGAAAAACTAAAAGTTCAATTGGATGCAGTCTCTCCCACCACTAGTCCGAGCGCTCCCCTTTGCCCAGTCCTGTGCAATGATCCGGATCAAACCCGACCCCCACCATACTCCTGCCCAAATAAGGAATCAGAAAAAGAAAAATCTTCAGTGACTACAGATAATGAAAGTGAGGAAGATACCCTCATTGGCCTCGCAGCTCTGCAAAATATTATGGAAAAGAAATCCAAAGCAAACTGCAAAGATTCTCTTGACCTCTCTTCTTGGAAAAGAGAACCTGATGGGAGGTTAATGAGAGACTCTGATCAAACTGTTGTGGCACCCTTACGAGTCCTTAAGATGGGAGAAAGTGAGTCCATATGGGATTATAAGCCCTGGACTCGTACGGAACTTTTATCTATAGTTAAAGGTTTTCCCAAACCACAGGAAAACTCTATCAAATTTGCTGAGGAGTTTCTGTTAATCTGTGAAACCTATGAACCCTCTGAGACAGATCTCCTCCAACTGTGTAAATTGTTAGCTCCTGCCAGTTATTATGAAAAATGGTTGGCTGCCGCAGACTGGCCAGCTGAGGCACGCCACTCAACCATAAAAAGTACTGGCCCAGTTTCGGCGTACAGAGACCTGTGTATGGTTCTTTGGAAGCGCCTGCATCAAGCCATTCTCAAAGTGTGGTCTCCTAAAACAAACTGGACAGCAATACGTTGCTGTAAGCAAGGGCAAGGAGAAAGCCCAGGCGACTATAGGTCCCGGCTAACTGATATTTTCCTACAACATTCAGGAATACAAGAGCCCAATGTAAATGGGCAGGGGGCCTTGGCACATGCATTTGTTGATGGTCTTCTCCCTGCCACAGGCAGCATGTTAAAACAAATAAGTGTGGGATGGGAGACTGAAACCATGGACAAATTGCTGGCAGTAGCAGATCATTGCCACCGCACTTTAAAAGGAAAGGAGGAACAGTCCTCCCAAAAGTTAATGGCTCTGCAGATACAGCATTATTCAGGGCTAAGCAGACCACACCGGGGACAGGGACGGGGTCGTGGAAGGGGGCGGGGGGCTGGATTAACTGGGGATTGTAACTACTGTAAGCAGCCTGGACACTGGAAAAGAGAGTGTCCAAGACGACCTAATAATCGTATGGGAAATCAAGTGAACCCCCCGCTGGTTCCTCCAGCTGATCCCCAACCCTATTTTTCACCCCAACAATGACGGGATGCGGGGGAACCTCAGAAAGTTTTAGCTCCCTTATTACCTCTGTCCCCTACTGGAGAATGTGTCCTGACTGTAAATGATCTCTCTCTCCCTTTCCTTGTTGATACTGGAGCTTCTCTTTCTACAATCCGCACCACTGACTTGCCTGTGGTTCCCCGATCTGGAAAATCTATGTCTGCTGTTGGCATTACAGGGATCCCTACCTCTTTTCCCCTCTCAAAACCTTTGTCTGTTCAGGTCGGTCCCCTCTCTGAGGAACATGCATTCCTCCTCTCTGATTCCACCCCTGCAAACCTTCTGGGACGGGACTTGCTATGCAAACTTGGCTGTTCTATTTACTGCTCCCCAGATGGTGTCTATCTGCAAATCCCTCAGTCTTCCTTATGTGATTCTGTAGCCTCCCTGCTGTCTGAAACTTCCCTCTCCACTCCGGTCCCTTGCTGTCCCTTAACTCCGTCCCTAGAGCACCTAATCTCTCAGGTTCCTTCCTCCCTATGGCCATCTCACCCATCTGAAGTGGGCCGATTAAATACTGACCCAGTTCGGATTACTGTAGACAATTCCAAACCTCTGCCTCGCCTGTCTCAGTATCCTTTGAATCCTGAGGCAGAGGCTGGGATTGCTCCAGTTATATCCGCATTAAAAGAACAAGGAATTATTGTCCCTTGTTCCAGCCCCTGTAACACCCCTATCCTCCCAGTTCAAAAGGCTGATGGCAAATCGTGGCGATTTGTTCAAGACCTTCGAGCTATTAACCGTATTGTCATACCTTTTTTTCCAGTGGTCCCTAACCCCGCTACAATACTAGCATCTATTCCTCCAAATGCAACCCACTTTACTGTTGTAGATTTGTGCTCCGCTTTCTTCTCTGTCCCAGTTCACTCTGAATCCCAGTATCTCTTTGCCTTCTCCTACAAGGGTCAGCAATATACATGGACTACCCTTCCCCAGGGGTATACAGAGAGTCCATCCTATTTTTCTCAAGCCCTAGCCAGGGATCTTGCTGATCTGGTTTTCCCATCAGGATCCACACTGATCCAATATGTGGACGACTTACTCCTGTGCTCCCCCTCTCTATCTGCCTCAGAAACTGATTCACTAACACTTCTCACAGCTTTAGTGAACAAGGGTCATAAGGCTTCTCACACAAAATTGCAGCTCTGCCAAACCTCTGTCACATACCTAGGCTTCCTACTCTCCCAGGGCTCCCGTACACTCTCTCCAGCCCGGGTACAAGCCATCCTTAGCTTTCCCCAGCCTTGCTGTCCACGCCAGGTCAGAAAATTCTTAGGCATGACAGGGTTCTGTAGGCAATGGATTCCCCAACATGCTTCTCTGGCTAAACTACTCCAAGAACTCACTCGATCCTCTGTACCTAACCCCATGCCATGGCCACTTGAAGCAAATGCTGCTTTCATCTCCCTTAAGCAGAACTTAGCCTCTGCCCCTGCCTTAGGGTTACCTAACTATGACAAGCCTTTTACCCTTTTCTGTCACGAACAATCTGCTTGTGCCCTTGGGGTTCTTACTCAGGAGCACAGTGACAGAAATCGCCCAGTGGCTTATTTCTCTGCAACCTTGGACCCTGTAGCCCAGGGTTTACCCCCTTGCCTACGTGCTGTAGCTGCTGCAGCGCGCCTGGTAGAGATGTCTGAGTCCCTTGTCCTCCGCTCTCCTCTCACTCTCATGGTTCCCCATTCTGTGGAAACTCTCCTTCTGCAGTGCAACACTGCTCACCTCTCCTCTGCTCGCCTCACTAGGTATGAACTTTTGCTGCTTTCAGCCTCACATATCACTATTAAGTGCTGCTCCCGGTTAAACCCTGCTACCCTCCTTCCTTTACCTAGTGATGGTGAACCCCATGACTGCGTTGCAACTGTCTCTGCTATCACTGTCCCGTGCCCCGACCTTTCAGATGTACCTCTCCCTAACTCTGACTTGGTATTATTCAATGAGGGGTCCTGTTATAGAAATGACCAAGGCCACCTTCTTGCAGGGTGTGCTGTGGTCTGTCTCTCTGAAACCATAGAAGCTGTGCCTTTACCCTCTGTGACCTCTGCCCAGGTGGCTGAACTGATTGCCCTAACCCGTGCCTGCTTTCTAGCCGAGGGGCTCTCTGCCACTATTTTTACTGATTCTCAGTATGCCTTTGGGGTTGTGCACGACTTTGGCACCCTCTGGCAGGCTCGAGGTTTTCTTACCTCTACTGGTACCCCTATCAAGAATGGCCCCTACATTGCCGCCCTCCTGTATGCAGTTTTACTACCGTCTGCCTTGGCAATTGTTAAGTGTACTGGCCACTCAGCGGCAGACACCGAGGTGGCAAAAGGTAATGCACTTGCTGATGCTGCTGAAAAACATGCCGCCACTATAAAACCTTCACCAGAAGCGTTTCTTGGTCCCCTCTCTGTCTCTGTAACGCCATCATCCCTATCTCATCTCGCTCAGCTCCAGGATTCTGCCCCAGAAACAGAGAAAGACTCCTGGAGTGCTTTGGGTTGCTCTTTGCATTCTGATTCCCTTTGGCAATCGCCCACCGGTACCTTTGTAGCCCCCCTCTCACTCTACCCGTCTCTAGCCACCCTGCTACATGGTGTTTCGCATGTCGGCAAGGAGGGGATGGTCTCTGCTATGAGTAAGGCAGGGTGGTGGGCTCCCCATTTCAGCTCCTTTGCAACCCGCCACTGTGCCACTTGTGTTACTTGTCAAAGCCACAATGTAGGCAAATCTGTAAAAGTAACACAAGGGTTCCGGGGTTTGCCTCAAGCACCTTTCCTACACTGGCAACTTGATTTTGTACAAATGCCAAAGTGTCAGAAATATGAATTCATTTTAGTTATAATATGTCTATTTTCGGGTTGGATTGAAGCCTTTCCCTGTCGCAAAGCTGAATCATTGTCTGTTGCAAAATGTCTGTTAAACCACATTATCCCTACCAAGGGAATTCCTGCCACTTTGTCTAGTGACCGGGGAACACATTTTACAGGAAAAATTGTTCAACGTCTAAACCAGGTATTACATGTCACCCACCTGTTGCACTGCCCCTACCATCCACAGAGTGCAGGGGCAGTTGAAAGGCGAAATGGTGTGCTTAAAAATAAGCTGGCAAAAATCTGTAATTCCACAGGGTTAAACTGGCCAGCTACTTTACCACTGGCCCTTATGGAAATTCGGTCATCCCCATCCCAGAGACACAAATTGAGTCCATTTGAAATCATCATGGGACGCCCTATGCGAACAATGGCTACTATTACCCCAGTCCCAGACCTAAACCTAACTCACAGCACGCTCCTCCAGTACTGCAAAGGGTTAATGCAAGCTGTGAGCTCCTTCCATTCGCAGGTGCGAGCAGCTTGGCCGACGGAACCCACCTCTGCTGCCTGTCACACTCTTGAGCCTGGTGATTGGGTCTACCTGTGGCACCACCTTCGGAAGCAAGCCTTGGAACCCCGGTGGAAGGGTTCATACCAGGTACTGCTCACCACCCAGACAGCAGTGAAATTATCCGGCATCTCTGCATGGATCCACGCCTCACAGTGTAAGCCAGCGCCACCTCCAGGGGACCAAGCACCTCTGCAAGACCACGCAGAACCAGCTTCAACCCCAGAAGACAAAGAAGAACAGCCTGCAATACCTTACAATCTGCGCTCTCGTAAGGGTTGCCAGAAGCAGAGGGTAAGCAGACAGCAGGACCCAACAAACAAGAAGCAGTAGTGAGCCTAGCGCCTGCTGCCTGGTGGACATAAAACCGTGACTGCGGCTCCCTCGAAAGGGGTTGTCGGAACCAGAAAGGGTCCTGCTTCCAACATGTGTCCTTTGAGAAGCTTAATCCTCAGCTACTGTGTCCTGAGGGTCTGGGGAATCCAGAGTGACAGTGACAATTCTTTCATCCAACAACAGGTACAGATAGCCCAGATCCTGAATATTTCTAATTGCTGGGTCTGCAGCCACATCCCAGCTCACTCACAAGCTAGTATCCCTACCATGGCAATCCCTTTGAATTCCTCAGAGCTTGCTGGAGAACCCTATCCACTTAAAAGGACATGGAAGGAAAATGACACTTGGGGGCTGGGAAAAACATATGTTCCTAAACTTACAAGTGTGGTGAAAGGAAAGGGCCACTGGTGCTGGGTGTGTAATGGGACAGGGCTGAATCTAGGGAGGAGCAGCTGTCTCCAATACATCGTGTCCCATGGTGTATGGGACTATTCAAACAAGGTTGGAGAATGGCGAACCGGGTATGGAAAGATAAACTTCCTCTCAACCTGGGATCAAACCAGAGATTCAATCTCTTGCTCCCCCTACAGCCTCCCTGAGAAAAACAGCACCATCTACAAAGGTCATGTAAATGCTACCTCTTCTCCCAGTGAAAATCATCCGGTGCCCTTTGGGGGATACTATTCCTCCTTCGTAAATTCTTACATGTCAAAGGGTTGCAGTCAACCCTTCCCAGCTTTAATGGGACATCATTGGGTTTGTGGGGAAAATGCTTACACTGTGTTACCAGCAAATTGGTCAGGTATCTGTTATCCTGCTCAGCTTTTCCCACAATTCTGGGTGCTTGTAGCCAGACAGAATGCTTCAATCCCTCCCACGAAATCGCCTCCGTAATTTCAGGCGAAAAAGGAGGGACTTGCCAGATGCTAAATGGTATGTAGATAACATAAGCCCCCTAACTTGGGAAGAAGCTGTTGGCATTTCTTTAATCCCAGTAGGGGGGCGTAATTCACCATGCAAAAAGGCTTTTAAGGTTACAAGCAGTGGTTGAGATCATGGCCAATGAAACAGGAGAGAGCTCAGAAGCTCTGGCCAAAGAAGCAGGAGCGGTCCGACAAGTGGCCGTCCAAAACCGTCGGGCATTAGATATAATACTGGCAGCCAAAGGAGGGACCTGTGCTCTAATTGGAACAGAATGCTGTGTATACATACCTGATAATACTAATGAGGTAATAAATCGTGCTAGCCATCTGGAGCAAATTGCATACCTTCCCCACGAAGAACCAAGTTCCTTGTGGAAATGGATAAGTAACTTATTCAATTTCTCTAGTCTGGGAAACTGGTTGTTTCAAGGAATCCTGACTATCCTATTTGGAATTCTAATAATCTTTGTGTGTTTTCAATTGATTTCTTGTTGTATCCAAAACTGCACAAGACACACCATCCATCAGGTTACCCCTAACCAGAGTGCTAATCTAATGTTGTTAAATGTCACCAGTGAAAGTAATGAAAAAGAACGATTGATGTATGGAATCCAGTAAGTCGTTGGTCATGGGCGTAGCCTTGACCAAAAGGGGGATTGTGGAAGTATAACATTGTATAAGTATAACGTTGTATAAGGGGACATGTTGGATACATTGTATATGAGAGGACATGCCAACATGTTACAAAGTATCTGAGGGAGCACACGTAGGGACAGTTAGCTTTTGAATGGAGAAGCAATTAAGACGGAGCCAGCGCGTCTAAGAAGCAGGCATCAGAATGGAAGGTGTGAAGGGCAATTAGTTAAGTTAACTGGAAGCTGTTAAAGGAGATTGTTAAGGGTGGCAGGTAATTGAAGATACGTGACTGGTCTCAGGGATCTCGAAGGGTGGTGACTAAACTCTTTTTCTTCTTTTGTCTGTAACTTGTCTGTAACTTGTTCTCCAAAAAACTGTATAAATTAAGAGACACAAGCCCCACTCGGGGGGCTCACTTCTAAATGTATTAGCAGAGCGGCTTTGCTAATAAAACAGAGTGGTCTGATAAATTGTGAGTCTGAGTCAAACTTTGACATAAGTAATTGTCACTCCTGCTAACTAAGGAGAACTAAAGCTAATCGGAATGTGTCTATGATGTTACATTGATGATGCCAAGCACAGACTGTTCTATTTTTTTGGTTTCTTCTTCCAGACAGAACAAGTTTAAACACATCCAGGACACCCAATGGAACTTGTTTCCGGCCACTTGCTTATGTATCATTCATTTTCCACTCTTCATCCTAATGATTTTCATTAAGACACTAAGTAGCTTTATAAAGAACAAATTGTAGGTTGAAGGAAATGTGAAGGCTTTGAGAGATGGAAGCAAGGATAGAGGTGGGTCAGGGCTCAATAATTGGATTTTTCAGCATATTTGGCCTCTTTCAGAAGCAGCAATATACAAAGACAGCATCATCTGCACATTCTGTGAAACTGTGGTAATCACGTACAGACTTTTTGTAGCATATAGCTCTGATACCTTTATGGTTGAAACTGTAGAATTCACAAAATATTTGTATTTTTCCAATCCCTGCATTTGCCCCCACTTAAAATTTAAATTTAACTATTTCTCCTTTTAAAACGATAGTATACAATATTCCTTACTTTTCAATGATTACCTGCATATACTTGTGACACTCCATACCTCAAGGGAGTCCCTTGTAATTCCCAGTCATCAATTCTTTAAAATTGTGATATTTCATGTAAACCATGACATCCATTTTTATCTAAATATGTGTATCATCAGTACATATGAATTATGAGATTGTAGTACATGTATTATTAAAATATGCTATGATTTGAGGGACTGGCCAGATATTAGATCTCCAGAGAGAACAAGGGAGGTAACCAATGCTGAGGTACACGTCAAGCAACCATCAACAGCCATTGTCCAGCAAAGGGAGTTACAAATCAATGACTTACTTGCACAAGAAGACAGCAAGGGAATTGCTCAATGGTGACTCAGCAACACCCATCAGACATGCCTTTATTTGTGTTCTCCTAGAACAGGACTGAGGATATATAAAATAGGGATCAGAGATTGTATGGTAGTCCTGTTCTCCTCCCTGACCCATGCTGAAGGCAACAAGAACTCTGGAGTAGACAAAACTGGTCCCTGACCAACAGGTAAAGCCTTCATATGAAAGACTTTAACCAAACCACAGTATGGTGAGAAAAAATGCTTCGTCCAGATATTACATGCTTACCATTTCCCCCTGTATCATTTTTCCCCTTTGGTAACTACTCTGACTTTTGTCTATCATTTATAATCATATAAAACCTATATTTTTGTAATTAATAAACTTATTTTAATGTTTATCCTCACAAGTGAATTTAAGTACTTGGTAAAGCTGCTCAGGTACAATAGCTGGTGTATCCTCCTTCCATTGATGAATTGGTGAACCAATTAATAACTTGTATTACTCAGAAAGGCTCTTGACCAGTGCAAGATGAAATACTCCTGTGGTACAAGGCTGGAAGCCAGAGGGATTTGTCTCGTGTCTTTCTCTGTGTGATTCATGAGTGGCTTTGGGAACATTCATGGCATCTTACTGAGTGCTGGGCTGTACATGTAGTTGTACTGAGTGTTACTCGTACCTGGAAGTGTTGCTGCCTGTCACTTGAAAGAACTGTGAGACACAACCTGAGATTAGTGACTTAAGGAAGTACAGCAATCCCAGGGTCCTAGGTTGCACCCCAAAGATCCCATCATGATATTGTTTTATAGGAAGCTCTATAGCAGAGACAATACGGCTTTTTAAAAGACAGGTTTGAAATCTTGATGAAATGTTGCATCTTCTAAAGTCAAGGGGAGTTTTACCATTGATTTCAAGGTAGTCATCCCTTACTTTATTTATTGAAATTGTGTGACTTTATTATTGCATTAACACAATGACATATCTTGTGCATGTACCTATATGTGTATGCACACGTTTATAGGTTGCCAAATGAAACAAAAATAAAATACTTATGATGGCCTAACTTTTAAAATAATTTGTTTGACTGAGAAATATATAAAAAGTACACATTAAAAATAGATGAATGTGCAGGTATGTGAATAAAAATGTGAATCTATGAAGCACACAACATGTACAACTTTGGGTTTTCTCTTCTTTCTGATAATGCAGATTTAACTTTGCATTTAACTATTCTAAGGCTTAGTCAAAGAATGTATCTCTTCCTAAGAGACTTGTCCCTTAAAGTATGTTGAAAAAGAAACTTTGTAAACGATACTTCACTTGATTTGGACAGGACATTAATTCTCTTGGATTTTACTCTTCTGGAAAGAAAGTGATGAATTAAACAGAATATGCATATTTGCTAACTGTGTTATTAATGTGTACATGGGGTAGTCTATCGTAGCCACTCTTCAAAGAGGAGATAGAAGTGAGTGGTGGGCCTGAAAGCATAATTCTGATTTGCACAGTTAATTCAGTCAGGTAATATGGCTTTTTTTCTACTCCTGAACTTGTCGATGAAGTAGTAATTTGCTGCAGACAATACGTGAAACATAAAATAAATATTTTCCAAACTATGATAACCATTTATTGAATGAAATTAGACATATAAACCTGGATATAGAAGTGGAAGTTAAATCATAGGAAAGAAAATAGGAAGGAATACAAACTCTGGCAGGTGAAGTATAAACCTGTAATAAGGAAGGACAAAAAATAATTTGAAGAACAGCTAGCCAAAGATTTAAAAAGCAATTACCCCCCCCCCAAAAAAAAAAGAATAAAAGAATGAACGAATCAAAGGAAAAAATACATCAGAATCAGGAAGCTGGCTAAACAGCCAACAAATACTGTAGTCAAAATGCTAATGGAGCACTCAAGGACAATAAAGTATTTTAAAAAATGAATTAATTCTTTCTATTGATTGTCAGAGCTGAAGATGATGGAGGTTCCAAAATATGGGCAATTCTTTCAGGTGACAAATACGGAGAAGTGTGCCAGATTGAATTGTCATTAGAGTAGGTTTTCAAAAAAATGGATAAATTATCATGGAATCATAGAATCATAGACTCTTAGGGCTGAAAGGGACCTTAGGAGGTCATATAGTCCAGCCACCTGCCTAAAGAAGGATCAACCCTAGCTAAACCATCCCAGCCAGGACTTTGCCAAACTGGGATTTGAAAACCTCTTGGGATGGAGATTTCACCACCTGTCTAGGTAAAGCATTCCAATGTTTCACCACTTTCCCAGTGAAATAGCCATTCCTAATATCCAACCTACACGTCTCCCTCTGTAACTTCAGACAATTGCTTCTTGTTCTGCCATCAGTCACTACTGAGAACAATCTCTCTCCATCCTCTTTAGAACCCCCCATTCAGGAAGTTGAAGGCAGCTATCAAATCACCCATCTTTCTTCTCTTCTGCAAACTAAAGATGCCCAAATCCCTCAGCCTGTCCTCACAGGTCATGTGCTTCACTCATTTCCATTGCCCTCCTCTGAACCCACTCAAGTGCATCCAGAGTAATTAAGCAGTATTTGATCACAAGGACCAGATGGTATTCACCCAAGTGTCCTGAAGGAATTCAAACATGAAATTACAGAGCTGCTAACTGTGATTTGTAACCTAAGATGCCTCTAAGCTGCACAGCTGCCTGGCCAGTCACCTGCCTAACAGGCCCTGTTCAGGGGCCCAAGGCAATCATGCATAGTATCTCTGCTTGCTGGCCGCAACACAGCTCTACCATGGAAGCACTGTTAAGCTAGTGGGATGGAGTCACCTTCCCACACCCCTCGACTTCAGCTGCTGTGTTATGGGTCAGCAGGGAGAGAGTGCCTCCCTCTTCCAGCCACAGTTACTGAATGTTGAAGGCACAGGAGGATTTTCCCCCCTCCCTGGCCACAGCAGGTGTGTGCTAAAGCTGGAGGACGGGGAACTTCCCCCACCACCTACAGCTGCTGCATGCTAGGGTTGGAAGAGTGTGTGTCTTTCCTTTGGCCACAGCTTCCAACCCAGAACTGTCCCAGAGCTCTGGCTGCTGGTGGACATGAGTGCCTTCTGTGGCCCCCATCCAGCCTAAAATGGGCATGACCCTTCTGGGGGACAGGCACCACTCATCCAGTTATGGCACCTGGAGCTGTGGTGGCAGTGGAGAGGCAGCTCTCACCTGGCCTGTAGCTACTGTAGTGAAAGAGGGGTGGGATAGTCTTCTCTCCATGGGACAACGTGCACCTGAACCAATCTTTCCTGACCCAACCCCAGAGCCTGCTACCTTAGCCGGAGTCCTTGTATCCCGACCCTTGTCTTATCCCTGAATACCCTATACACAGCCCCACCCAAAAGTCTTCATACCCAGCAGAAGCCCTTACACTCCTGCATCCTAACCCTCTGTCCCAAGTCTGAGCCCACTTCCACATTCAGAATTCCTTGGCCCCACCCACACCACATGAATTTTCTCATGTTCACTAGTATGAAGATGATGCATCACATATCACCTCCATATTGGTAATACTACTACTACCACTTAACCCTTGTACTCCATGTACAGCTCAGACCATCTCCAAGTCTCCTCTACTTCACTGTGTCTTGGGACAAATCTATCTGGCTCCAGAAATACAACAGTTGTTGTCCCACAATCTCAATAGCCTTCTGAACATTGTCTAATGTCTTACACTTTTGCATTTTCCTTGAGGGTTCCATGTGACAGCTTGATGGACTATGCTGGCTGATGGTTTTCTGAGAGTGTGATCTAGACATCCCCACTTTCTTCTCTTGATTTCAATGTTAATTGTTTTTTTTCCTGCTCTGTCCCTCATTTGTGATGAAGTCATTGATACCCTTACCTGGTCCTCCATTTGTGTCCATAATACTCTCCGAGTAGTTGAACTGTGGCACATCATGCCTGGAATGTAGTCAGACAAAAGGTTCTGGCCTCACATTATAAAAATCGGGCTTTTAAAGTGCAATGCTTACACTGCATAGTGCTTGTGTTGATGTTCGAATGAAACAGCATTCGGCTTAATAGTGAGTGTAGCTATCATTAAGGTTATGATTAAGTTAATGGCATTTTTCACAACACCAAAGGAGAGGCCATAGGCAAAAAACCAAAAATTCGTAATGCATTACCTCTCCATGATTTATATTAAAAACATTTGTAATTAAATCAAGGTAGGAGTGCACTGGGCATGAGTGGCTGCTCCTAGCAGGGGCATCTGGGGCTCACTGCTGTAGGGGATGGCAGAGGGCATGGCTGAGCAGGGGCACCCAGCACCAGTAGCACTAGCTGAATGGGGGCTGCAGCCTATGGATGGTCCAGCTGGCTGGCTGGGGCTGTTGCCCAGGACTGCAACCTCATGGCCCATGACTGGCCTGGCCCCACCTCCTAGGAGCCATTTTCAGGGCTGCCAGAGCAAAGGCTGGTGTGGTAGTCCACAGGGCCATTTGAGCCAGCTTCTTGGGCCATTCTGGGATCAGCCGCGTGTCATAGAGCAGGGGATGGCAACCCCCATCCCATGTGCTGCTTTCAGCATGCGAGCTGATTTACAGCGACACGCAACGAGGACTCCAGCCCTACCTCTCCTTCTCCCCCTGCAGCCAGGAGGGGGCGTGAAGCATGGGGCCACAGCCCTGCCACATAAGCCCCTGCTGCAGCACTGGGCTAGGGCTGGAGTCCCCACTGTGATGTGAGGCTGGAACCAGGAGCCTTCGATGCAGTGAGGGCCAGAGTTTCTACTGTGAGGCCCCCTCTGCAGCATGGGGCTAGGGGCAGAGCCCCTCCTCCTCCCTGGATCCCTATCCACAGCACAGGGCTAGGTCTAGAGCACCTTTCCCTGGAGTGCTCCCTACCACAAACACCCTGGATACTTATTTTTGCTCCAAGTCTGATGAAGTGGGTCTTATCCATGAAACCTTGTTACCTAATAAATAAAACTGTTAGTTTTCAAGATGCTACAGGACTGCTTGTTTTCCTCCACCCAAGCTTCCAGCACACTACCCCCATCAAGATAATTTCAGGTGCATCAAGACCCTGTGGCAGACCCTTCCCCCATTGTCACCTACAGATAAACAGAATGAGAGGTTCCACTTTTGACCATACCATCTATTCACTCACCCCACCCCTGACTCATTGGTAGCAGATGTAGTTAATTAAAGTGAATGTAAGGATTTCCAGGGCCCATCTCCTTGTACCTTACTCACAATTTTGACAGCAGGAGGCAGTCTCACTCACATAATGTAAAGTATGTGTGCAAAGAATTCAGCTGTATAATATGCTTTATGACTGAGAATGTTGGGAGCCACCCAGAGTTTAATCGCTATCAATATTTTATAGACTCCTAGACCCGTGAAGCCTTGTTAACACCCACAGTGTTTGGTGGTTCTCACTGTTGTAAACTATGTTCTCATTTAAAGTGATAAAGTAAATGTTTTTCCATTCATTAGAAGTTCTAGAACATGCTGAATCATTATTGGTCATTGCAGATGGAGCTGTGGAATTGCCAAAAAAGTGGTGTTGTTGAGATTACTGGATAATGGCAGTTACTAGTTCGAATTGCCAAAGTGACATAAAACTGATGGCAATCAGCATTTATCTAACCACTGATGTGTGGTACATAAAAACTGGGGAAAATGTTAATGCACATTGTGCATCATTAGTAGATTAAACTTTTTAAAGCATTACTAAGTATTTTATACCTTGTGATGGCTTTACAGCATTCTCTTCAGCAAATCATTTTAACATTTTGCCTTTAGTAAATTAGTGGTATTTACATCTTGACCCATTTATTATGCAGTCAAAGGTCAGACTGGTACAGAATGGTGTGAAAGCCAGGCAAGGGATTTTTCCCATTGATTTTAACATTTAGTCAAGAGCCTTATAAAATAAAGAAAAGAGGGTCTAGTAAAAATGCGGTAAAGCATAGTCTGTATGACTTTTTGGATAATTGACTACAAAAGAAAGTCACAAATCCAAATAACTGCTTGTTTGCAATGTCCATAATCATTCAGCTAAAACAATCAAATACTTAAACAGCAGAGGTGCAGAATGTAACAGGGCACTGAATTATTTCACAAAATTCCCATTGACCTTAATGGGCACAGACTCAGGCCAAGATAGTCAATAAAAAAGGAATGTTAATTTAAGTATTAGGATCAGGATAATAACTACCTCCCCCTATGGAAAAAGAAATTGATAGAAAGTAACATTTTAACCAGGAGCAAGCATAGCAGAAAGGATACATATCATGATCAGTGAGGTAAGGTGGACAAATACCACTTTTATTTGACACAGAGAGAGAGAGAGAGATTATTTACATTCATTTTCATTGCTGGAATCATGTCATTTTTTATGGAAAACACCTTTTAGAGTAAAAAAGAGATTTCTATATCTGAGGAAAATCAATCATTTGCTACCATGGAAACAACAACAACAAAATATGTAAGCCCATTAATTACATGTTGTTGACAGCGACAGCAGGAATAAAGGATACACAAAGAACAAAGGCCAAGTTATCTGTTGTATGCAAAATATTTTTTTCACATCTAAGATTAGTAAGGCTGATGTATATATTTGAATTTAACAGCACCAGGGTCAATGTTTGCCACACTTCTGTGGTTATGCTAAACACCTTACCTTGGCCACAGTATTATCTTAATTTCTCTAGGTAAAGAGAGAGGATGTTTAAATGACAGATTTCTCAAAGACACAAATAGCAGCTAGGAGATGAAATCTATTGAAAATCAATGGAGATTGGCACCTACCTGTTATTTTTGCTTTTAACAATCTGACTCTAAAAAAGTTTCCTGCTCCACCTCAAACCCACACTTTTATCCAGCAAAGCTTTATCCAGGGCATAGCGATAACCAAAGCTTATCACACATAGCTGTCAATTTAGACATGCTGGGATAGATTGTCACTTCTGATCCAGCTCCATTGCCATCAGGCAGAGTAAATGATCTGGAATCCGGCCATAACTGCCAACTAGAAATTCTTCTGGCTGGGGAGAACATCCAGTTGGCATGAACTGAGCCATCACCCAGTCTAAACATCCTTTGGCCTCAAGATAGAGAGTGCATGAAGTGGAATAGGGGACCAGAATGGAGCTCTGTTCCACTGATGTACAGCTGATGCGCAGCGTCTTGGGAGCCATGCACTTCTGGTATATGTTAGGACAAGCCAAAATATTTCTCTCATTACCCCTGAGTCAGGTTCAGGAGCATCCAGAAAATCCACATAGTTAGGAAGCTATAACCGGCTCCCTGATGGCCAATCCATAATTATCCTACCAAGCATTTCTTGGAAGCAGAACAGAACCTACAGAACCTAATGTGCTGTATTTCATAAGCAAAAGGTAATAATTTGGATTACACTGTAGAGAAAGCTGTGCAATGAAAGTCTGTTTTAGGGTCCTGGGAGAGGCACATTTCCTTGCCTAATCCCTATTTGCTGCTGGGAGTAAATAATCTGTGATTGCCCTTTATGAGCATCATATTATATCTCCTACCATGAGAAGCTGAGGTGTTATGTTTGAAGTTCTTCCCATGCATGGGGGAGGAGTAGTGGTCCCATGGAGACTGGCCTACCCACACCCCTACAGTGGCAATCCATTCAGGCTATGCAGGAGAAAACTGTGGGACAGTTTACTTACCTTTATGTCCAGGTGAAACCATATAAATATGGGCCACAATCTGGCCCAAAATTCCATATGCAATTCCATAATCTATGTACTGAGTTTAGTTCAAAGCCCTCTCAAGTCACAGTTGCTTTTTCATTCATCTGAAATTAACGGAGTTTATATGGCCCACTTGGCCTTAGAATAATGGTACAACAAGGATGTTAGCAAAAAGGGAGTGAGGATACGTGAGACCTATATTTGTACCATCGTCTGTGCAGTCAGGCTGGGAGAAAGTGAAGGGACTATGATATGCAATAATATTGTATCACTGGGGAAAAAAAAAAAGGAAAAATTTTCAGATAAGATGGAGGTTTTCATCTTGTTAGTGTTCACTGTCACATGGTTTTGCTCCTGTCAACCTGCCAGTTTACTCCAAGAAAAGAATTTAAGATTATAGATATATCACTTTAACTTCCTAGTGAAAACTGTAGACAAGTTCACATGACAGAAAACCATGTGTGCTGTTTGCATGCCCTTATATGGGAAAAAACCCAAGACCTTTTAAACAGCATTTTATAGAAAAACAATCTGATAAAATATTACAATAAAATTCTTCATGCAAGATTCTACAGAAATATCTTTACCACTTTCAGCTAACATCCCTAATATTATGATATCCTACAGAAGACCATTACATTACTGGACTTCTCAGAACAGAGTAGCAATACATCATTCTCACAACCCCTTCAGACATCAGCAAACCTGGGGTAAGTGTATTAAATAAAATTACATGTAAAAGTGCAACATTCTACAGAGTACAAAAGTTAATTGTGTAGGTGGGTAAATGAGATCATCAGCATCACTATGCTTAGCTGAAGAATTAGTCTCAAAATGCCTAACAAAACTGAAGGAACAAAAAGCAACATATGCGGATGAAAGAGAATAGCAGAATGTGATTTTTTTTCTTCTTCTAAAGAGTGATGATTAAACTTTTAAACCTGTTCTTTGGAGGGGAAGTTAGCTGTGGATTGTACACTTTCCAAATGAGCCTTGATATTAACAGAGAGATATACCTGATTGATCTTTAAGTATATATATGTAGGGCTAAATTGTTCATTGATTTATACCAGAGAAAGAGTATCAGTTCTAATGAGAATAGAATTTTTCTCAGTTTATTTTATATGGTATTTTCATACTACCTTCTTTTCCATTTAAGAACCAAAATATGTAAGAACATGTCTAGGTAAAATATTATGATAACGATAAAATAAACTGTGCATTATCTTTTCCTTGTTCCTTTTTTCCATAACAGGTTCTAGCTCTGCCCGGGCGACTTCTCAGTGCCCCAAAGCCAGTTGGAGCCTCCACTAAGTACGATATGGCCCACAGAGATCCAATGGAAGCCTTTCCAGAGTCATTCTTACCAGGAGTCTGAAATACCTCAGCTATCTCCTCTTTGTCTGGAGGAGTACTATCCCTGTTCTAGGCCTTCCACATAGCCAGGCTTCTCACCCTATCCTGAAGGGTAAGCCCAGCCATCCTGTGGAGAACCTTAATTTACTCATTTGTAGCCACAATCTCATCCTTTTGGTCATTACCCAAAATCCAGGATGATAGGTGAGGATGGGGACATATAGTAATGTGTAAACCAAAATATTTGCCTAAGAACTCAGGTGTCATTTCAACACCCACATCACTGCTGCTGACACACCAATCTCATTCTCCTGGGTGATCTCATTCTCCTGGTCGCCAGCATTTGTGAATAAGAACCCTGGATATTTGAACTCATCCCCTAAGAGCGGATCAGTTGGAGTTATCAGTCCACTTTCTTCAGGGAGAAGACCACGATCTCTGATTTGAAGAGGACTATTTCGCATGCCACAGTACTTCACACTCAGCAGCACAACATTTACATTCATGTCAGAGATTACAGTCTGAAGAAGCAAGAAGGACTTAATCTACATACATCTGAGATGCCACCTCTGAATACCCTTCCAGGTGCACTCCACAACATGGCTTCACTTTGATATCCTGTCTATGAAAATCATGAACAGGAGCATGGACAAGTCACAGCCTTAAGAGGGTCAAATGCCCACCTTTAATAAACTCAACAATGCTAAGGATACACCAGCAACTCTCACTCTGAGAATACAGAAACCAGTCAGCATTAAAAAGTGACACTGTCATCTCATAATCCTGCAGCACTTCCCACAAGCCATCTCAGGAAACACTGTCATATACCATCTCCATGTCTACAGAACAAAGGTAGACCAGATTAGGAAACTCCCTTGAAACATCAAGTATCTTCTGGAGACCAAAGAACTGGTCCGTCTCTGGGACAGAATCTGCATTGTTCCTCCAGAATCTAAGGTTTAGCTGATGAGCATAACCTTTGCTTCAGCACCCTGGCATGGACTTTGAAAGGGTGGCTGAGGACTGTGTTTTCCCTATACAGTCATACCCGAGATACACCCCTTTGGGCTACGAGAATTCAAATTTATGAGGAGTTTGATTTAAAACCTCTACTTCACCTTACGCGGCATTTCCTCGAATTTACGAGTGACTCAGTGGGACACAGACGCCCTGCAGGGGGAGAAAGGCTGCGGCTCCAAGCAACGGCTGCCTGCAGCTGCATCCCACCTGGTGCATCTCTCTGCAGCGCCCACCGGCGGTTTTCTGGAGCCCCCAACCCAGCTTTTACCTGTGGCTGGTCTGGGTCTCTGCCTCAGCGCTGCAGCAGTGGTGCGCCCCGGCCCAGCTGGCCACCGCAGCCTCCCAGGCACTCCTGGGAGACAAGGCTACTGGGTGCACAGCCCATCCCGGCCCTGCCCCTGTGCAGCAGTGCCTCAGGCACCGCTCGCCACCTGTGGCGTTCCTTCCAATTGAGCGCCTTAGCTGCCGCCAGCGGGAATTCTCTGCCATGCAGCCCCACACAAGTGAGTCATTGCCCCTCACCAACCAGGGGCCCCCTGTGCCTTCCTAGCTCCCTGCATGGCCAGCCCTTCTTAACCTAAGCTGAGCTTAGGCTGGGCTGCCTCCCCATGTCCTGTTCTGCCCTGCCCATCCCCTTGCACCGGCCCCACTTCTGCAGCCGCAGGCAGCTACCTGGCTTTGTGCCCCCCTCCCAGGCACTCTTCGATTTCCGTTCCCCTGTCTTTGCACCTGGGACAGCCCCCTGGCCCTGGGCTCTGCTCCCCAGGCCACATTACCAGGAAGACTTTCCTGAGCTTTGCAGTTGTGTAGCTGGTGCGTGTTTCATTGAGTTCTCCTCTCAGAGTACTCGTGGTTTGATAGTTTATAGCAGTAATAATCTCGTGCATCATGTACCCTAAAATGAAGAAACCGCTAAAAAAACCAAGTAATGAGCTAGAAAAGGCAAAAAAAAAAAAGACAGAAAACCCATGCCACTAAGTGTAAAATTGGATGTGATAAAGAATATCACTGAAGGACAGTGTAACAAAGATGTGATGCAGACACTCCATTTATCTTCATCTACTGTGAGTACTATCTACATGCAAAAGGAGAAAATATTGAAAACCGCTGAGACTGCTGTTGGTGGTGCAAGTTTAACAATGTTGTCTTTGAGTGGGCACCCCATTATGCAGAAGCTTGAGACACTCTTGTTGCAATGGATAGAGAATTCAGTGAAATGCCACATGACTCAGCTTTCTTCTCATAAGAAAAAAGGCACTATCATTGTTTGAGCAATTAAAGGCACAGGCATTTGAGCAGAGTGATGAGACAGCCAAGGATTTGAACTTTAAAGGCAGTAATGGATGGTTCGACCGTTTCTGGAAGAGGGGACTCTTGCATAGCCTCCAGGTTACAGGTGAGGCAGCATCCACTGATTTTGCAGCTGGCAGTGCTTTTCCTGAAAAAGCTGAAGAAAATTATCCAAGAAGGCGGCTACACTAACAAGCAGATTTTCAGTATGGATGAGACTGGCTTGTTTTGGAAGCAAATGATGTCTCGTACCTACATCTCCAAAGACGAAAAGCAAGCCATAGGTCATAAAGCCTCAAAAGACAGGTCAACATTGTTGCTGGGTGGCAATGCTGAGGGCAACATAAAGGTCAACCCTCTGCTCATACACCATTCGGAAAATCCACAGGCTTTGAAAGGTATCAATAAGCCTTCCAGTGATTTGGCATTCAAATAGAAGTGGATGGGTAACCCAACAAGTGTTTCTAGACTATGTGCAGAGTTATTTTTGTCCCTTCGTTGAAAAATATTGCAAAGAAAATAACCTAGACAACAAAGCACTTTGAATCATCAACGATGCTCCAGGCCATCCAGCAACAATTCTTGGTTATGGTAGCAATGTTCAGATTGTATTTTTGCCTCTGAATGAAACATCTTTGATACAGCTGATGGACCAAGGTGTAATTGCTACATTTAGGGCTTACTATATGCAGCTTGTGATGAAGTATCTCGTTGATGGTTTGGACAAGAGTGACAAGGTGACAGTCAGAGAATTATGGAAAAAAATACAACATAAAAATGGCCATTGAAAACATAGCAACTGCTTGGGACAAAGTGACTGCCAACACTATGAATACTGTTTGGAAAAAACTTCTTCCTGAGGTTGTGTATGGCTTTCAAGGTTTTGAATCCATGAACAAGATGATCTGTGATGACATTGTACAGCTGGCAGCAAAAGCAGGTTTTGATGAGGTCGACATTGAAGATGTGCAAGAGGTGTTGGAATCTCACTCTGAACACCTGACAGATGACGAGCTAATTCAATGAGAAGAAGAGCATTTGAAGTAGGAGGCTGAACATTTGCAAGAAAGGAAATTCAACAAAGAGGAAGAATCAGTAAAAGAATTTGGCACAGAACAGTTGCACAATTTGTTTTCCATTATCGATAGTGCTTGTGCTTTGTTGGACGAAAACAATAGCAATTTTGAAAGAGCTTGGAAAGCTAATATTTTCATGAGAGAATTGATTGAATGTTACAAACAACTGTATGATGGAAAGGTGCGAGAAGGCAAGCAGACAAGTATTTTATTGTTTTTTCCTTCCAGCCACCCCTGCTACTGCTGGTACTTCTGCTGTTTCTGAACTTCAACCTTCAAATTCTGGCATCTCTCGTCCTCCCATTGCAATGGAAGAGGAAGAAGAAGATGACATTGATGATTCAGAAATTATGGAGTGTGAAGAACTCAGCCAATCTTCATCCTCCTCACCTTTGCCTTCATTTTTTACTCCATTCAGACCATTGCCACCATCACCAACCAATGAACAACAGTGACTCTCCTCACAGTCTCCCTCACCTCATCTTATCACCTTTCCACACAATGTCAACTTGTTCGCTGAGTGTGATATCATTTGCGTTGTTTTCGATGATTTCTGTTGTCTTTACTGTTCTGTTCTTTTTTGCATTAAAGGTTGAATTGCATAAACATTGAGTATCATATTTATGTTTTGTTTGTGAGCGTAGTCTTAAGTGTATGTTGCATAATAGCTATAAAAGAGCTTAACTAGAGCCATATTATAGAGTAATTAAAGAAGGGAAAATGCCTTGTTAGGTTGTGTTATGATAACTAATGTTAACTATTGAAGTAATTGTGTTCATTTTAATGAGATCTGGTGTCGTTTTAGCGTAAATGGGTGTAAATTTTGAGGCTCAGGAATGCATAACATTTTTTCTCATTACATTACCAACTAACAAGAATTTGCCCTAAGAGGAGGTTTTCAAGAACAAATTGCCCTTGTAAGGTGGGGGAAGACTGTAATTGTAACACACTCTCTAGTCTCCTTTCTTAAAGAGTGGGACCACCACCCTGGTTTGCCAATCCAGATCTACTACTCCCACAGCCCATACCATACTGAAGAGTCTCATTAACCCTGACAATCCAACATTGTCCAGAGCTTTCAACATCTCTGAGCTAATCTCATCCGCCCCTGCAGCCTTCAACTTCCCCAAAAGGAGCTCTAAAGAGAATTGAGAGAGACTGTTCTCAGTGGTGCCAGATGGTAGAACAAGGAGCAATGGTCTGAAGTTACAGAGGGAGACGTGTAGGTTGGATATTAGGAACATTTATTTCTCCAGCAGGGTGGTGAAGCACTGGAATGCTTTACCTAGAGAGGTTGTGGAATCTCCTTCTCTATAGGTTTTTAAGTCTCAGCTTGAAAAAGTCCTGCCTGGGATGATTTAGTTAGGGTAGATCCTCCTTTAGGCAGAGGGCTGGACTAGATGACCTCCTGAGATCTCTTCCAGCCCTATGATTCTATGATTCTACTGTGAAGGCACTTTACTGACATAACAACCTCAGCATCAGAAATAGATCTGATCTCACCAGAGATTTCAAGTGCTTTAAGGAGGACTTGTTCCCAAGTCTGAGAAGTTCCTCATAGTGCTCCTTCTACCTCTCAGTGCTTTCTGCACTATAGATGGTGTTTCCAATTTGTTTTAGAAAGAAGGGTGCTTTCAAAAATGGGGCTTCCTTCTGAAGGAAACTCATTTACACAGCTATTTTACATTTCAAAAGCAGCACTTTTGATGCAGTGAGTGGTTACCATTATGCAAAAGAGATGCTGAATAATCATGTCAGCACCTCGTTACATTTTCAATCCACTGTATTTACATATCCTTTCTGAAAGGGAGGGGTAGTGTAGATGCAACCAGAGTGTGTGTGGGGGAGAGAGAGAGAGAGAGAGAGAGAGAGAGAGAGAGAGAGAGGGAGAGATTAATGCCAATTTACTAGATATCTAAAAAAGTAATTCATATGTACTATAATCCTGCAGTATTATTACTCTATGGTAGTCATGAATAAGATAGCCCTTTCATTTAAGGTCCCCTAATTTGCAGTGCTTGGGACTTCAGGAAAATATGCGTGGGGATGAAATCTCTCAGGACTATTTTGAATCCAAAAGAACATATGAAAATTAAAAAAAAAAGGTAAAATTGTATCTGGTTATTTTTAAACTTGAAATACCAGTGTTTTCATGAATTTAAATGCTGTTATACTCTGAAAAGTGACTTTACTAAATTGGCATCATTGGATACTATGTTTGGTATCTCTTGATGTTTTTCATGAATAGTTTACAAGCATAAACATGTTTTTTCCATATCTCCACCCTTCTTACTCAGCTTTCTCTACTGCTCTTTCTTTATTTTCTTTTACCTGCACCACTGCTCTCTCAGGTGCCATTTTTAATTTTATTATTTTACAACTGTAATGTTCTTTAAATGTACAATATCCTTATAGAGTGCACTACCCGATCCTGTAGATAATCCCTCAATTTTCTAAAGTGCAACAGCATGCTGCATGTTAAGTGTTCCCTGTAGAATCTGCAGCACACTTTAATAGAATGCTGTTTGAAACAATACCATATTAGAGCACTCCAGGGAACCTTTAATGCGCACCAGTGGGGAAGGCAGGTACCAATTAAGACACAAAAAACATTAAGATCACTTTAGAAATCACTTCCCACTGTACAGCACATTACCCTACTATATGCACAAGCATTGAATCTCTCTCAAAAAGTGGAGGAAGCACACTTACTGCTGTATTAATTCATAACACCTTTAGGCAGGTGAGATAATGACACATGCACCAGAATGGTATAGTACGTGCATTTTATGACTGCATTATACCCGTGTGGCAAAGTCACTTGGTAGAGCCATATGTGTGCAAATAAAATTTATATCAAATTGGCCCTTTTACTTTGCTTCTATCACATGTTCAACAGATATCTTTAGATTTTTTCAGGAGGGTTTGCCAAATTTATTGGCATTATTTCCTTATTACTTATTTAAAGCAATAGTATTGTCACATTGAATGTAAGCCTAAAAGATTCAGCAGGAGATATATCCTTTATATAGTTGATTGATTTATATAATCAATGATATTTTAAAGCATAGTAACCTGTGCTAAGTGTTAATGCTCCTTAAAATCTCCATTTACTGGAATTAGAACTGGAGAACCACTGTTAGAAATATTATCAAGTCTAAAGTCTCTTATCGCGGAGGGCAATGCTGTTAAGCAATGTGTGTGCACTTGGGGAAACTGAGGCACGACACAAAATTTAAATTTTTCTTGATTCTTTGCCCCTGAGACACCTAACCACAGCCTTAGAGATGCTGGTAGAGTGTCTCACTGGATTTTACCCAGCAACCCAGAACGGTGTACACGGTGGTAGCTCACAATGGGGTTTACAGGGTTGTGGTAGGATCCTCAGAAAAATGGTGCTGAACACTGTCCGCCCTGAAAGAACGAATGAGTCCCTTTAAAGGTGCAACCACAAGAGGAATTTATTAAGGGGAGAGGAATTACACACGAGGATAAACCTAAATTGACAGACTATAGGTTTTCCCTTTCCTCTACTAGTTTTTTAGCACAGAGTTTGTCTATTTATGACACCAGCCCTTGAATTATGTAAAGCCGCAATGAGCAGCACCCTCAAAATGTCCCACTACTTACAGTGAATCCCAGGAATCCCATGACGTCTTCGCTGAGTGCTGCAAAGGGAAAGTAGTTAAAGCACCATATTACACAATCCTCTTTTATAGAGGTGCCAGTTAACGGCAAAGAATAAGAAGTAACCTTCCGCAGGGAGTTATTCCCTCACAGGCAGGGGGGAGAGCCACGAGGCTCTCAACCCTAATTCCGGAATCACCTCTTACGATGATCCGAGCGCTCAACCTCCCTCTCGAACAGGGGGGAGCAGATGGAATGGGACTGCCTCCTACGACAGTTCCCGGAGTTTGGGGTTGCCTCTTACGACGACTCCCTTAAGGATCGCCTCTTACGACGATTCCTAAGGCTTGGGGTCACCTCTTACGATGACTCCCTAGATTGGACTGCCCATTAAACAGCTAGCCCAAGGTAGAAAACACCATTCACGGTAGTTTCCAAATACAATATCCGTCCCTATTACGGGCCAGTCAAATTAATCCTTGCCTCTTATTGGCAAAGTAAATTATGCTTTTAGAATACTCTGAGGGTTGAAAATATCTCAGGCTGGCTATAAATAGCACCCCCTGTGCTTTACATGGGCTAGTAGAAACAAACGGTTACACAGTTCGGATTGTGTTAGCAGAACTGGGGCAGTCCCAGCCTACCACCTATAATGCGTTGCTGCTATTGGTTAGCACATCCAGCAGCAAGCAAAGATACAACAACACGTGTAAAATACACACATTAACCAGGTCATTACAAGTAAATTTGATTGCTATCTCTCCTTCCTTAGCTCTGTTTCCAGGCGCTGGGCCTGCAATCGCTTCTCTCAGGAGCTAGGAAAGTATGGCTGCACAGGCGCGTTTTTACAGCGCCGCGCTAGGCCTGACAGGAAAGAGGATTGAAGAAAAGAACCAGGAGGAAAAGAACCAACTTGGGGTACAAAAACCTCCTGTAACAAATTTGCAAATAAGCAAGAAAATTTGTAGTGATTTCAGAACGGCCTCAGTTCTCCCCACCGGCCACGGCAATGGTCGAGGAGGAGAAGGGCAGGACCGCTGCTGCAGTTTGTCCCTGTCACAGGGCACGCGCTCGTTAGGTGGCGTCACCTGCCAGAACAAACCCTCCAGGAAAAACCGGAGCCTTCAAAATGGCTGCAATCAGGAGCTCTTCTTTGTCCCTCGATGACTATGGGCGCAAAGTCTGAGTTCCTGAAGGCATCCTCTTCAGGTCTTCCACGTCCCTTGGCGGCTGGGGTACGACGACTGACACGAAGCTTGTCACCTTCTTTTCTTCTCTCTTCTTCAGCTCTTTAGTGATTTCAGATCAGTCCAGGTCCAGGTCCCCAGAAGGAGTGAATCCAAGGGCCTCAGGCTCCTAACTTTATAGGGCCTGTGAGGAACTGTTTGAAGTCCATGTTGCATTTTGGTTACCATAGCAACTGAGGAAAGCTATATGTTACATATTTAGTAGGTATCCAAAACTAACCAACTAACTTTTAGGATTTCAAACTGTAACTTATACATATTAACTACCCCTCATAAATATTTACACCAACTGTCATTTTCTAACTGTCATTCTTGTTTACTTCATTCTAGACATTTCTATATGGTGTTTTTCAAAGGGGATTTTTTACAGTAGATTTTTATAAAGTGCTTCTATGGGCCTGATAGGGAACAAAGTCATGAATTAAACAACATAGATGTTAAAATGCTCAGTTCCTAAGGCTTTTGGTTAAGATGTGAGGAGAAACACACAGACACCACAGCCCATGGCCAGGGACATATCAAGCACCTCAGGTGAGGATATTTCAACATCTCTAAGAGCACATAAGGTATGATGGCAGTGACCACAACAGTAGTCACAAGTTAACAATCTTCCTTTTATTCAAAATCTTTCTTGATAAATAATCAAATTCACAATTAGAGATACATAAGTTATGATGGAAGAATACTGTAAAACGGTCATCATCAATATTTTCATATCCAAATTCTAAACAGTACCGTAAAGATAGATGACCTGCAGTTGCTGCAACATTATCCATGGTGTTGCAATCTGACAACTTTCATGATTGATGGGTACTTTGTGGAATATCTTCCTGATCACATACTACTACATACGTTACCGTGATCTTGTAACTTTACTGGTACAAGTCAACTACTGGGTCACCCTCCTCCTAATGTGGCTAGGTAAAATCTTTGAGGCCCCAACATGGAAATTTTGCATTACAACCTTACTTAACATATATATCAAATATACACTCATCATTCACAAATTCTCATCAGTCTTATACCTTTATAATACCATTCTACATATTCCTACGCCATAACTTACAATTCAAATCTATTCATTATACTCTGATCACATATGAGTTAATCACAATCAGAGAAGATACAATTACTTTGGTTTATGAGGTGGATAGCTACTGCGGGGGTGAGGTTGGGGAGGGGCGGGGGAAGAGCTGAAGTCTCTAAACAGTGCCTAAGTTTGCTTTCCAATGTCATGATTTTATGATCCAGTATCATCCAGCTTGCCAGAGCTAAGAATCATTGCCATTTCCCAGTCAAGAGGGAGACTCCTGCTTTCAAAAGTAATAAAACGTCCATTTCAACTCTAATGGTTTAGAAGATATTGAAAGTTAAACCGGTCACTAGTTCAGGCCTCACTATTAAACATTCGTCAGATCAACCTAATGTGTAATTCAGTATGTGTGAGAGTTGATACATTTCATGTCTGGGGTGAAAGAAAATATTGTTTGTGCTGACGGGACTCTCTTGACGGACAGGTTATTAATATGGGTATCTAAATGAGTCCCTGAACAAGGAGGGCGTGAACCTCCTGTTCACAGGTCCCAGGACCCGAACCAGAACCTTGCTGCAACCCCAAGACAGGAGAGCGCCACCCCGGTACGCTCTGGTTCCCGCTAAGGCCTCCTGGAAGGAAGTGGCTGGCAGAGACAATGAGACCAGGACAGGGGTCAAAGTTAAAACAAAGTAACTAAAATTTTTATTTGAGGAATACCAACAAATTTAAAATGTATCAACTCTAAATGGCTAACTTATAAACTTACAATAAACATTGTGTCCTTGCTGATTTCTGACAGATGTCTTTAGGTTTTATTTTACCGGAAGGCAAAAGGTAAATTAGGATAGTGAGTATGGGTAAGTATAATCAGGACTAAGGGGTTTTAGATTCCCACTGTTCCCTTTAGAAAGGAGAGGTGAGGTTGCTAGCCTCACCCCCTACTGGGGGCAGGGTGCTAGCTTGCCCCAAGTGGTTAGGGCTAGGAGGCTGTCAGGGCAGTCCCTCTTCTGGTGGGGGGCCCCCGCTACTCCAGTAAGCCTAACTGGAGGATACCTGGGAGGCAATAGGCTCTTCCTCAGGTCCCTTAGGGTGAACAGCGATTGGGGAGGCAGGGTGGCTAGGCCTACACCTGCAATATTTATTTATATCTGCATATAGAGATGGGTTAGGTAAGACGGGGGAGGAAGGTCAAGCCTTCGCCTTATTAGAAACAACGAGTATGATAACACTACTACTATAATAAACGCTAACAATACTGTATAAATGAATAATAACAACAATATGAGCTATTAATTAAATGTGGTTTTAAAATAGTCAAAGTAATATCCCAGCCTTGGCTTTCAGGCCCGGCCTCAGGGGGTCAGGCCCCCAGGTACTTCTCCTCCCCTGTCAGGGAGGGTGAACAACGGAGGAGCAACCCCCTGCTCCTTCACAGAGGGTCCCGGTGTCCCAGGCTAGTGTCCCGTTCAGTGTTAGAGGGTAGAGTTTACGTGTCAAGTCCGGTAGTAGTAGTCACAATCAGGTAAGTTGAGGTCCAATCCGGTGGAGTTGTAGGTAGCAGCTGGTGAAGACAAGATGGCGGCCCCAGGTTCTGTGACTGGGTACGCAGCACCCACCATGAGGTAGGCCAGTTCGCCACCTGGTCACTTCCCCATGAGGCCGCTTGCTGCTCCCTGGTAGCGCTGTGAAGAGATGATTTTTTGAGAGCGCTGAGGGAGAGCTGCTGCTAGGGAGCGGTGGCAGCGAGAAATCTTGCGCCTCAGGTGGTGAAGGCGGCGCTCTGGGCTGCTGACGCAGCAGTGGTGTGGCAGTGCTGTTAGTGATTTTAGCTCTGGTGGACGCTGCCTAGGCAGCCACACCAAGAGTGATTTCGCTCAGTGATTCAGCTAGGTGGACGCTGCTGTGCAGCCACACCAAGAGTGATTTCAGTCAGGTGGACGCTGCGATGCAGCCACACCAAGAGTGATTCAGCTCAGCTCTGTGCAGCCACACCTTTCTGCTGTTAGCCCCCTACTGGAGTGAGTGAGTGAGAGAGAGAGCAAGAGCCCTGAGTGAGCTCTGAGCTCTACTTATATAGAGCAGTCTCATGAATCATTCATGACATGATTATCATATTTGCGCAGTTTTCAACAAGGTCCTCTGATTCAGGGAAGGTTCTGGAAACTCCAGGTATCACCCAATCAGAGGCCTTTGATTCAAATACCTGTTTATGAGTTCAGGTTACCAGGGAAACCAACTGACAAAAAGTGACTGTTGGTAATGCTTCCAAATGGCAGCCTGTGACACTTCAGAATTTCATGTGTCTGCATTGATTTTACACAGCCAAAGGCATGTTTTCCCTGGCCCACAGGGACAATTATGTCCAAAGGTGTTAAAAATCCTGACATGTGCCACGTATGAAACTGCAGTTGAAACGGACATTTTTTGAGACATTTGCAAGGATGTGTTTAAACTGACCGTGTCTTTGTCCCTTTAATGCTAATGTTGATGAACATGAAATCCATGGTGTACTTGACCCACAAAAACTCACAGATACCTGTGACTTTTGGAACCCTGATTTTTTTTTTTTCACTTTTGTCACAGTTAGGATTTACCTTATCAAATGAGGGGGTTTAAAAATAGTGTGATCACTTGAGAAGCAGTCTGTGTATTTAAGAGGTTTATGTAAATCTGAAGTGCTTCAATTACAGGCTTAATATATTTTTAATTGTTACATTTAAATTATGAGTATATTAAACATGTGCAAAGTAGCTCCTGCAATTTATTGATTATGTGCTTTAAAAGCATAGAGAAAAAAAACTTTAGTTAATTTCAATAAAATTAACTATGTCTGTGCCATTTTGATAGTAATCAAAATACTTAACAATTGCAGGCTGCTGTTGAAATACCTATGTGGAATAATTTTGGTACCTGTTCAGTTCATAGGGGCAAGTGTCTGCATCATGCAAATTAGAAACACAGCCAATGCTAATTAGCTTTTTTTTTTGGCTAGTTTGGTAGACAGAACAAGGATTAATGATCAGGTCAAAGATGAGGGAATTTGCGGGAAACTATAATACAAGCTTTCACTCTTCCTGCCTGTAGAGTTACTATTCAATGGGAAGAAGAACAGTCTTGTTGTAAAATCACTGATCTAGAAGGAAAGAAATTTGGACTCATTACAGCTCTGGACTTATGTACAGACTTTGTGTGACCTGAGGCAAGTCACTTCACCTCTCTGTGCCTCAGTTCCCCATCTACAAAACAGGGATAATAGTATTTATTTATTTTTCCCTATCTATTTAAGAGTTAAGGCCTTGGAGCAGAGACTATCTCTTCAACGTTGTTGTCAATACATAGCACACTGAAGATTAGACCTTGGCTGAAATCTCTGAGCACAATAATTACCCTAGTTAATACTCTAAAAAGTATTGATGAAGCACAGAGGATTCCATCTCTGGAGCAATGACTTTCAAGAAATAATAAATCCTCAACTTAAACAACAATACATTGAGAGGAACATTAGAGATACTCTGAATTTTAACTCTATTATTTTTCTAGTAAATTTTATCAGCAAAATTTATAAAAATACTATTCTCATTGGCTATGTCTACATGGGCAACCTATGTCGACAGACATCGGTAGAGAGTAGCCACGCTGCTGTTCCCTCCGTCTACAGAATGGATGGCCGGAAGCTTTGCTAACAGGGATGCCACGGGAACTGGACACCCTCTCTGTCATCAGAACTGTCTATACCCACATTCTGTTGACAAAACTCTGTTGGCAGAGGGGCTATTCCTGATAGGGAACAGGGATAACAGGGATAACGCTGCTGACTGAACAGCAGAGTTTTGATGACAAACTCTCGACAGATGAGCTTAGCTCTGTAGATGTTCGGTGAGTTTTGTTGACAGAAGGACTGTTCTGTCAACCAAGGCTGCTGTGTAGACGCATCCATACACTGTATCATTACTCACCACAACAGCGTTTTCCCTGTACATCACATTTAATAATCTGCACTCTAATTTTTGTTTAGACATGTGTCTTTCAAAGAGGAATGCAGAGTCAATAAATAAATTCAGAATGTAAGTATGTAAAAAAAAACAAAAAACCCTTCAGCCTTACTCTTTACAATATTATACATCTCCACTGCCACGTTATTCTTTGAACTGCTTGCTCACTAAACTATTTTCTGATATAAATTTTGTTCTTTCAAAGGAAATAAGTTGACACGAAAATGTGCACGCACTGTATAATTTGTTAGTGTCTGGAAATAAAAGTACTAAATTCACAGATGACCCTCATCCTATTTCTGGTGAGATTTTCTTTTGCAAAATTTCTACCAACACTTGTCCACTGGTCTATGGGAGTTACACGTGCCTCATTCCTCCCACTATCCAGCGTACATAATCTTGTTAGAGAGGTTGACAAGAGAATCTGCTTCTTTAGCTCAAGAAGTAATAGCTCATACTGGAAGCCCTGGAAGTCTAGTGTTAGCCATACCTTTATTTCCTTCTCCCTTCAGCTCTAACTCACCTCCTGGCTGACTGCCACAGGTGTTCATGGCAGTGTTCACAAAACACAAGCAATCCTGTAATGCTTAAGTTACTACAGGACTACTTTTTTTTTTTTGTAAAGCTACAGACTAACATTGCTACCCCTTTGAGACTACATAACAGTATTGAGAGGAGTGAAGAAAGAGATCTGAATTTTTGAGTCATTAGGGTTGCTAGTAGGTGACTACAGTGGTGCATTTCACTTACTCTTGGGTATTGACTGTGTAGTATTTTTACATTATGTCAAGCATAATAAAGCATATAGATAAGTCCTCTTTAGCATGTGAATATATCTAAAATAATAAAATACTACTTGTTCTGGGAACCTCATTCTGAGTTATGTGGGCACTAAGTATGTATTTTATTGCAAGGGCAGCATCGAATTCTAAGGATTCAGCATCCTGTGTAAAAGACTAGTGTCTCAATCCACCGAAACTAGAAATTGCATTGTCTCAGGCCCTACATCCTGGAGGCAGGCTCAGGCCAGCGGTCCCAGCTCTGCCTGCCTTTTCCCCAGTACTCTTCTGTCTCAGGAAGCCTCTGAAGCTTTCCTGGCAACCAGCCCCATCCTGCTCAACAGCAAGGCTATGTCTGCAGTAAGGCAATCTGTTGACAGCAGTTACTGTCTGAAGCTATCTTCTGTAAAAAAACTTCTGCTGACAGATTGCAGCCACACGTGAAAGTGGATTGCTCAGTCAATCTGCTCCATCAACAGAAAAGTGGCTGGACTGCCAGGCCATTCTCTTGACAGAACGACCAAGTGGAGCCACAATAGATGGGTGACAAATGACCCGGAAGCCCTGTCCATCAAAAGAGTGCCCCTCAGGACCATACACATGGCTTTTTTGAAGACAGATTCTGTTGAGAAAGGCCTTCAGCCCTTGTGGGGGGAAAGGCAGAAGGCTATTGACAAAAGTGCTGAGTTATGTTAACAGTATGACAAGAAAACAAAGTTCTAATGTGGATGCTCCATGAGTTTTGTTGACAAAACTCTCTAGTGTAGGTGTAGCTCCAGTCTTCTCTCCTCACCCACAGCCCCTATTTATACAACTTTAGCTGGGCCCTAATTGGCAGCTAGTTGTTTCAGCTGCCAGTTCCTCAGTCCTCTTCTAGTGCTGGGTTTATCCCTTACTAAGCCAGTGCAGTGCAGACATCTCATCACAGTTCTCCTTCCAATCTGCCATTTTGGGCAGTGTCTACATATGCCCCCTCCATTCAGAGGCCACGTTAATGAAGCAGTTCAGAAGATGCTAATGAGGTGCTGACATGAATATGCAGTGCCTCATTAGCATAATGGCAGCTTTTGGAACACATGCCGCCTGTGTAGACAGGGTTTTTTGAAAGGCCCCTGGACTTTGAAAGCCTCTTCTTCCTAAAACCAAATGGGAAGAAGGGGTTTTCAAAGTCGGGTGATCCTTTAGAAAGGCCCCCGTCTACATGAGTGGCATGTGTTCTGAAAGTGGCACTTCTGAATTGCTCACAGCTGCCATTATGCTAATGAGGTGCTGCATATTCATATCAGTGCCTCATTAGCATCTTCTGAACTGCCTCATTAACATGCTCCCTCCAAAAGGAGGGGGCATGTGTAGACACAAACTTACTGTGTTGGCCTTTGCTGGTGATGTTGCAGTACTTTTTATCATAGGACTGATATTCCATGTATCACATTTGCCCGAGTTCAAACAGAAATTGTTTGGCAAAGCAGTTTGTTCCAGAGTACTTATTGTAGTGCTACCTCAAAAATGTCTAGAAAAATATTTTCTTGTAGACAATTGTCATGAATAGTATTGATGTGGTATAGTGCTTGCAATGAATAAGACCATACAGAAATGGAAAAGATATGGTTTAAAATCTGCATCAAATGTTAACTGTGGGGTTAACAGAAGAGATGCTCACTCATAATAGCTTCATGTCCCAAAAATCATGGCAAGTTGACCACTGTTCAGTTATAAATATTTTCATCTGGGATCAGGGCCCGCACAGAATTTGCCAGGCCCTGGGCAATATGTGGTGTGGGAGGGACTAGACTCCAGGTTCCCCATAAGGGCAGGGTCTAATGTGGAAGGTGGGAGGCTAGGGGCTAGCCGTCAGCACTCCCTGGACAATGTCACATGAGGACCTGACAGTGATTTAGAGGGCCCAGGGCTCCAGCTGCTGCTGCTGCTGCCACAGTAGCAGTTGTGGCAGCCTGGATCCCTAGGCATAATTAAATTGCTGGGACCCAGTGAAATCCCCCCCCCCCCGTTGTCTCCCTCACCCATCAGTGGCATTTTATGGAATTATTTTGTCTTAAAATTGGCAATTAATCTTTCTGCACAACTGTTTTTCAATTTCAGCATTATAACTTCAGCCTTGCTTCATGCAATAATGATCTGCTGTAATCAGGGCAACAACAATAAAACAATTCAGAACTTTGTGAAAGATTTCTTAATAAAATATATAAAGAATAGTGGAGTACAATAAGATTCAGAGGAATTTCTCAGATAAGATTACACATGACTTCAAGACTGATATTATCCACACCCATGTGAGGTGAATATTGTCTCGCGGCATTAGCAACCTGTCCACTCCTTAGTGGGCACTTTGAAGACATTTAGGGGTAAATTACAGCTAAATAACAGCATAGAGGAGTGACAGCCAAGACTGATGACTGTAAAAACATTTTATGGAACTGCAGGAGACTTGTCCAGAACCATGATAAGTCATCTGGCTAACTATAATCATGCTGGACCATGGATGTTGCCAGACCAGAGGCTGCTGGACTAAAGAGGTTCAACTAGTACTAGAAATCAGTCTCCAGGGAAATTCTTTAGCCCACATGACTTAGCTTCTACATCAATCTTATCACATTGGTTGGAGTTACCTTTGCAGTGGTTTCTATTATTTCAGCTTTCAGTGCACAAGGGGACAGTTATTTGTTCCTTTCATTTAGCCTGAAAAAAGGGTTCTTACTAAATCTGTCAGTTTTCATTGGTCTGTGACTGATATGTAGATCAAAGATATGCAGATCAATGATATGAATAATAGCAGTCTTCCTGCATAACACCATTCCTTTTCCATTTTCTTTTTCTTTTTTCTTTTTTAATTATTTTAATATATTATCTACTAAATCTGGGTCCATGTAACAAAATTCATATCTGAATTTCAAACCCCACAAAGTCTGAGGTTTTGGATCACCTAGGGATTCTGATTGCTCAGAACTTTCAAAATTATGTATTAGGTTTATAAGTAAGTAATGATTTATGATCCTAACACTGAAGCACGTATTTTTTAAAGAATCTTCACATAAGCTACTTAGTAATAATACACATCAGCAATCCTTTCCCTAGTCTCAGCAAGCCACCTCCACAATAGAAGGGTGAAAGAACAAAGCACTTAACAACATGCCCAGAAAGTCTGAAGTGGGGCTATGTCATACCTGAGTTCTATAATTAAGGGCCCCTTGGGAAATATTGTAATTGCAGACTACACAGATGGAGAGAAGTTGCTGTCTGGTTTGTGCTAATTTCCTTTTCTATGTCAGTTCTGATTGACTGACATATTAACTGCTCATGTGCAGAAGTTAAAATTTGTTCTCTCTATATCTGTATTTTTGACATATGGGTATTTACTAATTGTTATTGTGATGGTTTGAACTGTCTCATTTGGAAATGTATTTGCAGTGTTTGGAACAGTATCTTGAGGGCTGTACTCAGGGGGAAAAAATGTGCATCTGTGTAAAATACCTGCCTGGCCAACAATACTGTAAGCAAAGCCAGAAGGCACATCCAGTGAGAAAACAAACTGGCTCTGAAAAAATCTAAAAATAGAGATGTTTCCTTCCAATCTTCTTTACTTTGTCTGGAAGTGTTTATTAGAAGAACTAGCATCCTAACCGTCTTTACTCAAAACATATAAGGGAAGATAGGAGGGGAAAAAAAATCCTTTCAGAAACCTCAAACTTCAGACTACTCCAGAAAGCAGCCTTGGAAGTGAACAACAGTCCTTTTGAAATTCTGAATATGCTACTGTGATATTTAGAACAAAATTGAAAGACTGACCTACATTATACTGATCTATGTTAAACATTGGGTAAACCAGAACATATGGTGCAATGGAGACTGTAGACTAATACTTATGTAATCATCTGAACACGACAGTGTCCCACACTGCTAATTGTACCATGATATGAGAGGGACCTACTGTCTAACACAATCATGAAATGTTTTGATATCTGAATAGGAAAGTGGAACTAGACAAAGGACACAACACAAGAATTCCCAAAAGAGACAAAAGAGAAGAATTAACACTACAGCTATCCCCCCACAGAGGACCTATTAACAGAACTGGACCCAAGGAATTCTGAAAATGAAAGTCATTTAATTCTGTTTAAGAATCAGACGTTAACCACCAGAGCAATAAAAACAGGGAGCCCAGAGACACTTTAAAAACTATCAAATTTATAAGGATATACTGACATTAGCTTTCAGAAGATACAATTCATTTCCTTGGATGATGAAGAGAAGAAAATAGAAAAGGAAAGTATACACACAGGTATCAGACTGCAGTCAAAGGAAAAAAAAGTGAGTGACCTTTCCAACTCATGAGCTGTGTCCACACTAGAAATTTATTCAGAACATAACTGAAATAAAGTCTCCTTTCAAAAAGTCCTGCAGCACAGGTACACACATTACGTGCTACTTCGAAATTGGCATCAAAATAATGGGGCCATATTTCAAAGTAGTTCTTCCAGTCACATATTGGGAATACCGTCCTTATTTCAAAGTGTAAATTTGAAATAAGACGTGTGTAAACGCTCTATGTTCTACTCTTTTGAAATAGGAGGTCAGACATGGTGGTGGCTCACAGGAGCATGGAGACACTCTAGCTGCCCCAGGCAGGCCTCTATGGTTGCTGCCAGACATGTTTAAGGAACTATGACCCCAGCAAAACATGGCAGGAAGCTGAGAGCGTGCCAGCACCAGGGAGAGCACAAGCTCTCAGTTGCATGCCCTCCCCCCGATGACAGGGCATAAATCGCCACAACACCCCAATGCCAATGGCAAGTAGCCAGGAGCCCCTTGCCCACCAGGGGTCCCCTGTCAGTCCTTCCAGGGATCCCAGGAGCCAAGCCAGCACAAAGCCAGAAGGGTCCACTTCTGGTCCAAGGAGGAGTTCAAGGACCTCCTCAGCCTCTGTGGGGAAGAGGAGGTCCCACTCCAGACTGGGGTGTGTCACCACAATGCAGACACATTTGACCAACTGTCCACTGGCCTCAGTGTCAGAGTGCACCTCAGCCACACTGGGGATCAGGTGAGGTCCAAAGTGAAAGAACTGAGGCAGGCATAATGCATAGGGTTACCTCCCACCATTGCCAACATGATGAAGAGCTGAAACACCTCTTGGAGGCAAAACAGGTGCCATCCACTGAGCACTTCTTGGACACACCCACCCCACCACCACCTAGACCGAGACCAAGATGGCCACGGAGGAGGAGCTGGGACCCTTGGGTGCTAGCTCCCCCAGGTTAAGTGACCAGGACCAAGAGGCTGGCAGCAATCATTTGGGTTCCAGCAATGGGATGCTCATCTTCACGATTCCCTCCAGATCATCCACTCAGGACCCCTCCAGCTGGGCATCTCCAGACTTCATGGAGGGAGCAGCAGGTAGGTACCAGAAATTAGGAGGACTTGGGGACTGAGGAAGAGGACCCATCCTGCCACAGCTGGCAGGCGGCCACACACCTGCATGACACTCAGCACCTTCATTCCTGCAAAGTGCCATGTTCTGCATGGCCAGAGAGGGTAGAGGGTGAGCAGCCAACCCCAGGCCGAGCCCCACCATGCGAGGCCCCATGCTCATCTGATATCCCTTGGGGTCCCCCAGGCCATCAGGGAGTGGGGTGAAGGCTGGGGGCCATTGGAATGGGGTCATTGGCCCTTGGGTCAGGATACAGGGTGAATGGGTCATCCCTCTGTCCCCTTCTATCTCCATAGGTCCACCACCCACAGCAGCCGAGGGACAGGAGGCTGGCACCTCACCCCATCCCAAGGCTGTGTGGAGTCATGGCCAGGATTGATGCTGCAGCTGACAGGGTAATGAAAAGCCAGCAGCGAGACATGATGGCTGTACTCCAGGACTGGCTGGTGACAGAGCGGGAAGTGTGAGTGTGGGTGGCTGATTTCCTGGGAACCCTCACACAGGTTGTGGCTACCCACCTCAACCAATCTCTCCCTCCCTTGCCAGCCTTCCCTGCAGCGCCCCCTGCAGTGGTGTGTGTTGGGGGAAGGTGGCTGGGGGGAGGGTCACTGTGGGCCCTGGGTGAAGTCCTCAAGCAGGGCTTCCCTGATCTGCACACCATCCCTTTGCACCTGGCAACATGGGGAAGCAGGCAGCTGCTCATACCTGGTGCTGGTGTCCGCAGTACAGTCCTGGATGAATTGCTCCTATTTTCTCTCCATTATATTCTGGAGAGCACAGCAGGCCACAGCAACTGCAGGCACATTAGGGAGGTTGACCTCCAACATCATCAGGAGTCAGTGAAAGCACCCTTTGAGATGCCCGAATGCCTTCTTGATGGTGTTTCTGGCAAGATTCAGGCATGCGTTGAACACATCCTGGGATGGGTTAGTGCATCCAGTGTGGACCTTGTAAACCATGGATGTAGGGCTCTGGAGTTCAGTGCCTGTCTGTAATTTCATTTAGAAGAATGAATGTGGACGTGTGTGCATTAAGGTCAATCCCCAAAGCCAGCTTGTCTGGCTGGCCAGCAGTCAGAACCACCTTGACATCTGAAGACCAGAGAAAGTGAGCCCTGCAAAAGAATCCACCCAAGAAAGAGAGATAAAAGCCCCCA
The DNA here is from genome assembly GCF_033958435.1 of Carettochelys insculpta. Taxonomy (NCBI): domain Eukaryota; kingdom Metazoa; phylum Chordata; order Testudines; family Carettochelyidae; genus Carettochelys; species Carettochelys insculpta. The sequence continues at coordinate 136,639,706 of NC_134138.1, read as the reverse complement.
TCAAGAAAAGAAGATCAAAGTTCTGTTTGCTGTTAACTGGTGAATAATGGTCCTACACCGTGCAGCATTGGCCACGATGCGGGGGGTATGGTTATGTCTCCCACTGGAAGCTCCTTTAGGGGGAGGTAGGTGCCCTTCTGCATCTGGTGCCCCAGCCATGAGTTCCTAAACACATGGGCATCATGGATCCTGCCCAAGCACCCCACGCACACATCCATGAACTGGTCCCCAGACCTTGCAGCCTGTAGCACTTGCAGAGTGTGAGTGTTGGGAGAAGCCCTTTTAGAGAGTGGCTGGCTGCAGACCAAGCAGCCATGAAACCTCATCTGCAGCATTTTCTAGCCCATTATTTCAAAATAGTGGCTGTGGCTTTGTAGACACTCCTTTTCAAAATGCTGGGCCAGTCTTTTGAAATAGGAGATCGTGGCTTTGTGCATGTGGACGCACCATTTCAAAGTCTATTCTTTTGAAAAGTGTATTTTGAAAGAAGCCCTTTCGAAACTGCGGTGGTAATGCAGATGTAGCCATGCTGTTGAAGGCAGGGCTTCAGGGTTGAAAGGGCTCCTTTTCTAAAGGACCCCATGGCCGTGTTTACACTAGCCAAACACTTCTAAATGACCATGCAAATGGCCATTTCGAAGTTTACTAATGAAGGGCTGAAATACATATTCAGCACCTCATTAGCATGCAGGTGGCCACGGCACTTCAAAATTGACATTGATCGCCGCCGCACACCTTGTACAGATGGGGCTCCTTTTCGAAAGGACCCCAGCTACTTCGAACTCCCCTTATTCCTATCTGCTCATAGGAATAAGGGGACTTCGAAGTAGCTGGGGTCCTTTTGAAAAGGAGCCCTGTCTGTACAAGCCGTGCAGCAGCGAGCCATGTCAATTTCGAAGTGCCGCGGCCGCCTGCATGCTAATGAGGCGCTGAATATGTATTTCAGCGCTTCATTAGTAAACTTCGAAATGGCCATTTGCATGGTCATTTAGAAGTTTTTGGCTAGTGTAAACACGGCCCTGGAGTTCCATTTCTGCTCCTGGATCAGGAAGAGTACCTTCTAAAAGAATCTTTCAGAAAAAAAAAATGTGTGTAGATGCTCTGTGAGCCCTTCTTTTGAAAGAGCAGTCATCCATGGCACCAGCCAGCTGGAGCACAGAGACACCCCTACCAGTACAACTGGGGTCTATAGTCTCTGCCTCTGGCTACTCTTAAAGATTCAGGGACCCAGAAAATCCATGTCAGGAAGTTGAGTGTGGAGGCAGCGAGCATGTGTGCTGCTGAGACCCAAACCCTCCAGCCACTCCTGCAAGATCCAGAGACATAATGGTCTGCACCCAGCCACTCTGTGATAGCCAGTGGTCCCCCAGGGAGCTGGCCAAGGGGCCTCAGAAGCCCGCACAAGGCATGAAATGGAGTGCCCCCTGCTGGACTGAGCCTGAGCTCCAGGACCTTCTGGGGCTCTAGCAAGACAAAGATGTCCTCCAGGATACCCAGGGCCACTGTTGGAATACCCCCACCTATACCCAACTGGCCAGTAGCTTTGCACCCAAGGCTACCCTGCCCAGACAACCAACCAAGTCCAGTGCAAAGTGGAGGAATTGCAGCAGGGATACATGCAGGCCTGGGACAGCACCAGACAGATGGGGCAGGCCCTGGCCACCTGCCTGTATTATCATGCAATCATTCAATTCTCAGGCTGAAATGCACCTCAAGACTTCATCTAGTGCAGTGCCCTGCCTAAAGCAGGATCAACACCAACTAAATAAAACCAGCCATAACTATTTTAAGCCAGGTCTTCAAAACCTCTACAGGTGGAGATTTCACATCCTCTCTTGGTAATGCATTCCAGTACTTCACCACCCTCCACCTGAAATAGATTTTCCTAATATCCAACCTACACCTCTCCTTCTGTTGCTCCTTGTTCTGTCATGTCACCATTGAGAACAGTCTCTCTCTCTCCTCTTTAGAACCCTCTGAAAAAGTTGAAGGCTGCTATCAAATCTCCACTCAGTCTTCTGTTCTACAAACTAAATAAACGCAAATCTCTCAGCCTCTCCTCATTGGTCATGCGCTCCAGCCTCTTAAGACTTTTCATTGCCCTCCCCTGAACCCAATACTTCAATATGTTCACATAATTTCTATACTTGGGGGCCCAGAACTGGACATGATACTCCAGATGTGGCCTCAACAGTGCTGAGTAGAGGGGAATAATAACTTCTCTAGACATGCTGGAAATGCTTATCCTAATGCACCCCAGCATGCCGTTGGCCTTCTTGACTACAACGGCACACAGTTGACTCATGTACAGACTCTCAGCCACTGTAATCCTGAAGTCCTTTTCTGCTTCACTGCTACTTAGCCAGGCGAGCCCCGGACTGTAACAGCGCTTGGGATTTGTTCGTGTCAAGTGCAGGAATCTGCACTTCTCCTTGGTGAACCTCATCAAATTTATTTTGACCAATCCTCCACTTTGTCTATGTCACTCTAGACCCTACCCCTGCCCTACAATGTACTTATCTTATCCCCTAGCTTAGTGTTATCAGCAAATTTGGTGACTGTGCAATCCATCCCATCATCCAGGTCATTAATAAAGATGTTGAACAGTACCGGCCCTAGAACTTTTCCTTGGGGCACTCCACTTGAAACTGACTGACAATGTGACACTGAGCCATTGACCACTAGTCAGTCACTGGGCCCGTCCATCAAGCCAGCTTTCTATCCATCTTGGAGTCCATGTATCCAATTCATACTACTTTAGCTTTATACAACTTTAGCTTATGGGCAAGAATGTTGAGGGAAACTGTATCAAAAGCTTTGGTAATGTCAAGGTGTATCATCTCCATTGACTTCCCAATGTCCATGGAGCCTGTTACCTCATCATAGAATCTAATCAGATTGGTCAGGCATGACTTGCCCTTGGTGAATCCACGCTAACTATTCTTGATCACTTTCCCCTCTTCCTGGTGCTCCAAAATGGATTCCTTTAGGATCACCTCCATGATTTTTTCAGGGACTGAGGTAAGGCTGACTGGTCTATAGTCCTTCTTTCTTTTTTTTAAAAGATGGGGACTATGTTTGCTTTTTTTTCAGTCATCCAGGATATCTCCTGATTCCCATGATTTTTCAAAGACAATGGCCAAAAATTCTGCAATGACATTTCATAAATTCCCTCAGTACACCTGGATGCTTTAAATCTGGACCTTTGGATTTGTGTGCCACTAACTTTTCTAAGTAGGTCTTAACCTAGTTTTTTCCAACTGAGGGCTGCCCAATTCCTTCCCATATTGCATGTCCCAGTGCAGTAGGTTAGGAGCTGATCTTGTCTGTTATGACTGAGGCAAAAAAAAAGACATTTAGTATTTCAGCTTTTCCTGCATCATCTGTCATTAGGTTACCTTCCTCACCTAGTAATAGCTCCACATCCTCTCTATTGTTAGCATGCATGTAGAAACCCTTCTTGTTAGCCTTCACATTCCTTGATAACTGTAGTTCCAATTCTGCTTTAGCTCTCCTGATTACTCCCTGGCATTCTACTCCTCCTTCATCATCTGCCCAAGTTCAGCAAATATTAACTTCCACAAGTGGCTTTGGTGATATGTTGTAATCAAATAGAAACAATGTGTCCAGAAGAAGATGTTGATCACTATTTATTTGGTAAGATCTGCTATCAATTATTAGATCTGCAGTCACTGACTAAAAGTCACTTAACTTTAAAGGCTCTTTTATTTATTTTTTCTCATTTTAGTTTACTGTGCTAAATAAAAGTTTTTATGTACTGTGATGACTTAATTCTGAACTTATGTCTTCTGGCTTCATAACAAAAGAATTCAATAGGCCCTAACCTCACAAGAAGTTGAGTATGGCCAGGCTTCTGTGCACATATGGAGCATCTTTAAAGTCATCTTTAAAGTAATTCCATAAGTGGAAATGTCTGCCTCCCACGATCAAAGCATTATCTTCTTTGCAATCTCTGTTGGGTTCAAAGCAATCTATTTATTGTTTCACAGTGTGTTTCATATCTGCCTCCTGCAAAGCTTCATATGTATACAAGACATAAGTAAACTGTACGTTAAATAACTTTGCATATACATTTTATGTTCTTATTTTTCTGTCATGAAATAAAGTCAATAAGAGTAGTGAGATGGTTCCAAGAAGGGGGGGATTCTTACCATGCGTAGCCAAAAAATTTTGAATTTTTACCAAGAAAGGAATGAGCTTTTCTTGAAATAAATGAAAACATTTTGAAAAATCCAATTTTTCATCCAGCTTTAATTAGTCTTTTCCCAAGATCTAAATTATTTTAATTGTTCTCATTTCTGGATCAAATGAAACCATAATTAAAACAATTGCAAAATATAACATCAGATGCATTTTCCAGAAATCTTATTTAAAAAAAAAAAAAAAAACTCCAGTGTCTCTTGGTTGTTTCGGTTTTTCTCTTTCCTTTGCTTCAAGTTCTACATTTTTTGCATCCTAGTGCAACATAATTATATATTTTATGTGCTCAGGGAATAGAGAAAAAGATTTCCTACTGGGTTTAAATTGGTTAGCTGCATCAGTTTAATTGACATGGGCTACGTCTACACGTGCCCCAAACTTCGAAATGGCCACTCAAATGGCCATTTCAAAGTTTACTAATGAAGCGCTAAAATGCATATTCAGCGCTTCATTAGCATGCGGGCTGCCGCGGTGCTTTGAAATTGACGCGCCCTGCCGCCGCACGGCGCGTCCAGGCGGGGCTCCTTTTAGGAAGGACCCCGCCTACTTCGAAGTCCCCTTATTCCCATGGTAGGCGGGGTCCTTTCGAAAAGGAGCCCCATCTGGACGAGACGCGCGGCGGCAAGGCGCATCAATTTCGAAGTGCCGCAGCAGCACGCATGCTAATGAAGCACTGAATATGCATTTCAGCTCTTCATTAGTAAACTTCGAAATGGCCATTTGCATGGCCATTTCGAAGTTTGGGGCACTTGTAGACATGGCCATGGTGGCAAAACGTCTGAAGCTGTTGGATCCTTGTTTATACAATCATTCCTGTTAGAACTACCACTGCAGCAGATGAACTGGTGGAAATCTTTAGTGTCTATACATACTTTATTGGACTGATTTTACCCTTACACAATGTTTCTATAATTTTCTATTCTTTTCAAGTACTATGGTTGATTTTTTTTTTTTTGCATAAATTCCTTTTCTGCTGTTGACTCTTCTCTTCCTCTCCTCTCACAGGGCTTGATCCAAAGCCCCTTGAAGTCAATGGAAAGACTGTCATTTTCTTCTTTAGGCTTCACATGACAGCCTGTCACTGAATCTCTCACACTCATTCTCTCTTTCACCAGTGCATTTCTTTCATTATTATTGCTGGTTTTCTTCCCTCCAGCTTTGGTCCCATTTCTTTCCTGTTCCTCATGCCCTTGCATAATGAGGGCTGGAGTATCTGACTTGCTCAATTCCCACAGGAAAGGTTTAAGTTTGTTTGAAGAATGGGGAGGTGACACAAGTACCAATCCTGATACAATGAAGCCAGTGAAAGTTTTACTCTGGTTTTCAGGGGGAACAGGATCAAACCCAAAATGCATCTCAGGGTTTTACCTTCCAAATGCAGGCGAGCCGTCAGCTTAGCAAAGGCATTCATTAGCTGGTAGAGATATATTGTTTGCTTGATTGTATGCTGCCACTGAAGTTAAAAGGTAAGATAGAATGCTTTTTTCCCTCAGTCTTCATGGACAAAGTCAACTTCCACATGACAGTCCTAGACAATGCAGTATGGGAAGGTGGAGGGCAGCCATTTGTGGGGAAGGAACAAGTTCTGAGCTATCTAGAAAAACTAGATGTACACAAATCCATGGGTCTGGATTTAGTGCACCCCAGAGTATTGAGGGAATTGGCAGAGGTCATTGCTGAACCTTTGGCCATTATCCTTGAAGACTCTCAGAGATCAGGGGAGATACCAGATGACTGGAAGAAGGCAAATGTAGTGCCCATCATTAAAAAAGGAAAGAAGGACAATCCAGGGAACTATAGACCCATCAGCCTTACCTCAGTCCCTGGGAAAATAATGGAGGGAATCCTGAAGGAATCCATTTTGGAGCGCTTGGAAGAGGGGAAAGTGATCAAAAGTAGCCAAGGTGGATTCACCAGGGGCAAGTCCTGCCTGACCAATCTGATTAGCTTTTATGACAAGGTAACAAGCTCTGTGGACATGGGGAGGTCAGTGGATGTGATATACCTTGACTTCATCAAGGCTTTTGATATGGTGTCCCACAACATTCTTGTCTATAAGTTAACGAAATATGGATTGGATCCTTGGACTATAAGATGGATAGAAAGCTGGCTTGACGGTCGGGCCCAATGGGTAATAGTCAATGGCTCAATATCTGGATGGTGGTCCGTTTCAAGTGGAGTGCCGTGAAGCTTGGTTCTGGGGCTGATGTTATTCAACATCTTTATTAATGACCTGGATGAGGGACTGGATTGCACCCTCAGCAAGTTTGCGGATGACACAAAACTAGGGGGAGAGGTAGATTTGTTGGTGGGTAGAGAGAGAATCCAGAGTGACCTGGATAAATTGGAGAACTGGGCCAAAAGAAATCTGATGTGGTTCAATAAGGAGAAGTGTAGAGTCCTGCACCTGGGGTGGAAGAATCCAAAGCATTGTTACAGGCTGGGGACCGACTGGCTCAACAGCAGTATGATGGAAAGGGACCTAGGGGTTATGGTGGATGAAAGGCTGGATATGAGTAAACAGTGTGCCCTTCTAGCCAAGAAGGCTAATGGAATACTAGGGTGCATTAGGAGGAACATTTTGAGCAGATCTAAAGAGGTAGTTATTCCTCTTTATTCGGCACTGGTGAGGCCACATCTGGAATATTGTGTCTAGTTTTGGGCCCCCCAGTATAAAAGGGTGTGGATTTGCTGGAGCAGGTTCAGTGAAGGGCAACAAAAATGATTAAGGGTCTGGAGCACAGGAACTATGAGGATAGGCTGAGGGATTTGGGCTTGTTTAGTTCACAGAAGAGAAGACTTAGAAGTGATTTAATAGCAGCCTTCAACTTCCTGAAGGGGCACTCTAAAAAGGAGGGTGAGAAACTGATCTCAGTTGTGTCAGATGGCTGAACAAGGAGTAATGGTCTGAAGTTGAAGAGGGAGAGGTGTAGGTTAGATATTAGGAAAAACTACTTCACCAGGCGGGTGGTGAAGCATTGTAATGCGTTGCCTAGAGGGGTGGTGGATTCTCCATCCCTTGAGGTTTTTAAGTTCCAGCTGGATGAGGTCCTGGCTGGGATGACTTAGTGGGGGTTGGTCCTGCTTGAAGCAGGGGCTGGACTAGATGACCTCCTGAGGTCCCTTCCAGCCCTGTGATTCTGTGATAGAACAGGAAACCCAGAGAGCTTTCCAAGCCAGATATCCTTTTTTTCCCTCCTTCATTTCAAAGAGAGAAAATTACTGGAAGCATCTCATACAAAAAAAGATTATTTTTCTCTTTGCAAGGAAAATGTACATGTCTTTGTTTGGGGAGTTCATATTTTGAATCATATCTTCCTTATTTTCCTATTTTTCAACTCATGGCTATCAAATCAAGAATATCATATAAAAATCTGAATAAATATCTTCGTAAGTATAGGGGGGAAAAGTCAGCCTTTGGGGGACCTGGAGAAACAGTAATGGATAGAACATCACTTGCATCAATACAACGAGCATGAAATGATGTAGTGCCTCATTTATTTTCGAAATGGACCATATGGACAGCATGCTTATTGCCATCAGACCCAGATATTAATTAAGACATACATAATATATCTGTAGACTAGTGGAATTAATGTTTTTTAATACTGAGAAACCTAAGCACTAAGTAAAGCTTTTCTGCATATTTGAAATTTGGAACTTAGCTGTGACAAATTCAGGGCCCCATTCTGCAATCTTCAATCAAATGTATTGAGGAGCAGCACTGAAATCAATGGAGCTGCTTGTGTGCTTAAGAGATTGCTGTTTCTTCATCCTAATTTTTATTTGCTAACCTTTCATCACATGAATGATTCTTACTCATGCAAATAATCCAGTGGGCTTCTGTAGGATTTGTCTCCTGAGTTTGGGTTTGCATGATCAGACTAATAGTGCAAGCAATGTGTTAATCAGTTGATAAAATGTCAATAGCCTCAGAGGAGATGGCTGACATTAAGAGAAATGAATTATTCAGACTATGCAGACATCATTTGTTTGTATCAAACATTTAATGTGGTAGCATTACACAAGATTTAAAGTAGGCCAGCTTGCATGGAACTGCAGATACAGTGTGGCTGGGAAGTAAATTAACTCATAAGGAATGGACAAAACAGAAGTCTGTAAACAAGCCACTTGGACATCACAGGTTTGTTCTAAATTAACAAATTTCCATTTTGGGACACTACCAATTAGACTCTGATACTAGTTTATATCCTGTGCCTTAGACTTCAGTTAAGGAGATGGAATGTTTAAGATACAAAATCTTCTATGTGCTGATCTTCACCATTCACTAACTTAATTTTCAGTTGGGCTGAACACCCCACAATTCCCAACAAAGTCAGTGGAAGTCACAGTTATCCAGCACCTTCTTAACCTGTAGATATTTATCATTTTCATTTATTTTCCTTTCCTCAGGTAATATAGTTCTTGCCTCTGTTTTTCACCTTGCTACTGAGCCATTGACTATTTCCAGGGGACACCACGTGTTATCAGTAGCTCTATCCCCATCAGTCTCACCATCTAGTGCTTCATAATTGCAATATGCCCAGTGTTTTATTTTGTTCCCTTTAATGTTGATAGGAGTTTTGTCACCCCCTTGAGTAGATGTAGGTCTTTAAGATTTTTATCCAGCTGAAACGCCAACTGAGATTGAAAATTAAATTCTTCTCTTTTGAATAAGAGAATCTGTAATATTTCCAATTTATCAACTTTCCTTTTGATTAACCTTTAAGGGGAGAAAGTGAGGAATATTTAAAAAAAATATTGTATATCTTTAGGTAAAACTTAAATGTTACTTCCAGAGTACTTTGATTTGTTCTTTTAAGGTATATTATTTGTGTTACATATGATGGTATCCTTAAATTGTATTGTATATATTAGGAGGCTAACAACAAAAGTATAAGTATGAATCAACAGTATGGTCTTTTTCTCCTGCTGTCTTTTATTCCTGTGCTGAGCTATTCTTCAAAGTGTCTGTTTTTCTCTTCATCTTGGAGCAGTGTTGCTCATTAGAATATTGGGTCAATCTTCTTATCAAAATGTGCTTTGTTATTTAAAGATTTCCTAAGTCCTTTCCTTGCTGAAAATCCTGCCATTATCTCTTTCTGTTGGATAATTACTGTAGGTACAAGTGGTAAACACCAATCCTCAAATTTCCATATAATAATCTGGCTGATCAAGCTTCCAAAAGTTTGCATCCCACGTATTTCACTCATAGAAGTTAATCATTACATACACTATGGGAGAATGAATGGGAAATGAAATGTATTAGTTTATGCGTACTTTCATTTGCATGTCACAAAAAAGCTGATGTTAGAACAGCTCAGTCTTGTGTTAGGACTATAATCTATTACATTATCTTTACTTGGATCTGTCATACTCCCTCCCTGCATCACATACTCTGTTTCTTTACGCCATTGTCAGCTGCCATTTAGTACACTTCAGATGTCCTCAAATCAGATCTCATTCAGGGATCCGATCCAAACTCGAATGAGTATGGGAAAGACTCCAATTGATTTCAATATGCTTTTGATTAGATTCCAATTTTCTTGTAGATTCATTTAATTGAAAAAATATGGAATTTTTCAAGAGTTTTTTTTTTCTTTTTCTTTGGTCTGGAAAATTCATGAAACCTTCAGTGTCTGACTGATTTGTAGAGAGAAAATCTTATCCCACAGCAGCATCTTCAGCTTCTCCTCATGGCTGCTTCTATACTAGCCCCCTCCTTTCAGAAGGGACATGGTAATAAGGGATTTAGGCAGATGTTTATGAGGTGCTGACATGAATGTGCAGCAGCTCATTAGTGTAATGGCAGCTGCACACAATACAAAAATTCCACTTTTGAAACCTACACCACCTATGTAGATAGGGGCCTTTCGAAAGGACCCCCTGATTTTGAAAGCCCTATCTTCCCAAAACCAAATGGGAAGAAGGGGCTTTCAAAATCAGGGGGTCCTTTCAAAAGGCCCCCATCTACATGACCAGAGTGCATTTTGAAAGCACCACTTTCAAATTGTGTTTGGCCACCATTATGCTAAAGAGGTGTGTGGCAGACGGCTGCCTGGTAGCTGCAGGAGCCTTCTAGAAGGAACGCATGCCAGCTGGTGGGCTAATGCATTCTTGTTCCCTGAATAGGCCCAATTAGGACAGGCAGCTGAGGCCTTATTAGGTATCAGCCCTCATTGGTCAGATAGGCCCTGTGCTCCCTATAAAAGGCTCCCCATCTGGTAGCAGGGGGGAAGGTTTTGGGAGGTGCACCAGAGAAGCAGGAGCAGGAGCATAGAGAAAAGGTACCACGGGGAAGTGGTGGGCAAAGTGGCCCAGGGTGAGGCTACTACTTTGGGGCAGGGGTAAAGGTCCTGCCAGTTGCCTCTTGTTCTCATAGGGACCCTGGGCAGGAGTCCAGGGTATAGGGTGGGTCTGGACTCCCCCCACCCTTCCCCCCGAGGGATCACTTTACTGGAGCAGGCACGGGCCTGCAAAGGGACTGGTATTATTCTCCCTGTACTGGTCCTGCCTATGATGAGCATGGCTCGATAAGCGGAGACCCCTGCCTTTGGAAGGGCCTGGGCAAAAGGGAGGCCTCCGTGAATCTCTGAGGTAGCACAAATCCTCCAGGAAGCGCAGGGACCCACAGAGGCTGACAAGGGACTTTGTCACAGGTGCTACACATTAATGTCAGTGCCTCATTTGCACCTGTCAAAATCCCTTATTACCATGCCCCTTCTGAAAGTAGGGAGGCTAGTGTAGAAGCGGCCTATATGAAAACTTATGTTGACCTCTCATTTATTATTTATGCATGTCTGTCTCTTTAATAAAAAACAAAAAAGGAGTCATGTAGCACTTTAAAGACTAACAAAATAATCTATTAGGTGATAAGATTTCATGAGGCAGACCCACCTCTTCGGATCTGGAGATAGTGCTGGACAGGCATAGACTCTATTTCCAGTGTAGAATGATAGAATTCTAGTGCTGGAAGGGACATCAGAAGGTCTTTGAGTCCAGCCCCCTGCCTAAAGTAGGATCAACACCAACTAAACCTTCCCAGCCATGACTATGACAAGCCAGGACTTAAAAACTCTGGGGATGAAGATTCTACCACCTCTCTTGGTAACACATTCCAGTGCTTCACCACCCTCCTGGTGAAATAGTCTTTCCTAATATCCAACCTACATCTCCCACTCTGTAACTTCAGATCATTGCTCCTTGTTCTGCCATCTGTCACCATTGAGAACAGTCTCTCTCTCTCCTCTTTAGCGCCCTCTGAAGAAGTTGAAGGATGCTATCAAATCTCCACTCAGTCTTCTGTTCTACTAACTAAATGAGCCCAAATCTCTCAGCCTCTCCTCATTGGTCATGTGCTCCAGCCTCTTAAGACTTTTCATGGTCCTCCCCTGAACCCAACACTTCAATACATCCACATAATTTCTAAACTTGGGGGCCCAGAACTGGACATGATACTCCAGCTGTGGCCTCACCATTGCCGAGTAGAGGGGAATAATAACTTCTCTAGACATTCTGGAAATGCTTATACTAATGAACCCCAGTATACCATTGGCCTTCTTGGCTACAAGGGCACACTGTTGACTCATGTACAGCCTCTCAGTCACTGTAATCCTGAAGTCCTTTTCTGCTGCACTGCTACTTAGCCAGGAGGTTCCCAGCCTGTAACAGTGCTTGGGATGCATCTGTCTCAAGTGCAGGACTCTGCACTTCTCCTTGTTGAACCTCATCAAATTTCTTTTGGACCAATCCTCCAATTTTGACCCTATCACTAACTTCCAATATAGCTACATGACCCCCTAGCTTAGTATCATCTGCAAATTTGTTGACTGTGCAATCCATCCTGTCATCCAGGTCATTAATAAAGATATTGAACAGTACTGGACCTAGAATTGACCCTTGGGGCACTGCACTTGAAATTGACTGACAACCAGATATTGAGCCATTGACCACTACCCCTTGGACCCATCCATCAAGCCAGCTTTCTATCCACCTTGCTTTCCATTTATTCAACCCATACTTCCTTAACTTATGGGCAAGAATGTTATGAGAGACTAGGTGTATCACATCCACTGACTTCACCATGTCCACAGAGCCAATTACGTCATCATAGAAGCTAATTGGATTGGTCAGGAATGTCTTGTTCTTAATGAATCCATGTTGACTATTCGTGATCACTTTTCCCTCTTCTAAGTGCTACAAAATAGATTCCTTCTGGATCCCCTCCATGATTTTTCTGGGACTGAGGTAAGGCTGACTGGTCTATAATTACCTGGATTGTCTTTGTTTCCTTTGTAAAAGATAAGCAGTACACTTGCCTTTTTCCAGTCATCCGGGAACTCTCCTGATCTCCACTAGTTTTCAAAGATAATAGTCAAAGGCTCTGCAGTGACATCTCCCAATTCCCTCAGTACCCTTGGATTCATTAAATCTGGACCCACGGATTTGTGTGTGTCTAGCTTTTCTAAATAACTCTTAATCTGTTCTTTTCCCATTTAGGGTTGCCCACCTCCCTCCCATACTGCCTTGCTTAGTGCCATAGTTGGAGAACTGACCTTGTCCTGGAAAACTAAAGCAAAAAAAAGCATTGAGAATTTTAACCTTTCCCATATCATATGTCACCAGGTTACCTCCCTCATCCAGTAATGGCCCCACACCTTCCCTGATCACCCTCTCATTTTTAATATACCTGTAGAAACCATTCTTATTCCTTTCTGTAAAGCAAATCTGGTGGGAGTTGAACCTACAGTCTTTGAATGGCTGGGCCTTAGTACTCACTAACCACAACAGTTTAGAAGACCAACATGCTTTTTATTACACCACAGAGCCCCTGTCTCCAGATCTGAAGGCATGAGTCTGATGCACAAAAGTTCATCACTTAATAAATTATTTTATCAGTCTTTAAAGTGCTACATGACTGCTTTTTGGTTTTGTTAAGATACAGACTAATACAGCTACCTCTCTGTCTCTGTCATGTGTTGGCACAATGCCTGGTTTTCTCATTTTTTTTCTCATTTCAATTTGAGATTGTGAGTGGCTGTCCCTTAAAGTCCCTAGACTAACTTCTGCAGATAACATAACAAAAGAATAGATTGCAGAAGCAGTTCTCACAACTGAACCCAGCTTCTTAAGGAAACTAACGAAAATGATGAGTAAAGATTGATCTTGATAGTTGCTGAGCATAAGGAATCTTATCTAGCACAGAGTTTAAGCATATGTTTAAACTGAAACATTTGACTATAAAGTTAAACATTTACTTAAGTGCTTTGCTGGATTGGGATCAGTGTGTTCAGCATTTTACAAGCTCATCCCATAAGTCACTTACCCAAGAGAGAACTCAAGATGACTGAGGCAGAGCTGGAAACTAGAAATGAACCTTCCTGAGGCCTAGTATGAGTGTCATAAGAACAGCACCTTCCCTTCCTCCAGGGAATAGACCATTGCCCTAATCACTGTAACCTATTCTGTATGTCTGCTACATGAGTTTGGAGATGGTTAGATGTTTCTTCAGCAAACATTAAAGAATAGCCAAGTAGGATCCTGTACAGAGAGCTGCTCCTGCTAATAGAGAAGCAGGGGATAACTGCTGTGTACAAATGGGACTAACAGAATCAACAGGAGTGAGAGAGGACGCAGAGTTCCACATGTTGGAAGCAGGAGTGGAAGGCTCCCAGGTACCAAAAAATCGATGCGGCAGCCACTGGGGAAATGTGCATCTTGGCTCCAGGGCATCTGATGTCTCTTAGGAGGCACAATTGTGCCCTGAAGTTTATTAAATGGTTTCCACATTCCAGGTAGAAGATGGACAGGAAGGAAATGAAAAAGAGGAAAGCCAGGTTGTTGCTCAATCTTAAGAGCACAGTGATTTTCTTAACTTGTTTCTGTTCCAGCCCCTCACATGTACGGACCTCAAGGAATGCAAATACTTGCACACACGTAGTTTCTTTGTGGTGGGCAGGATAGCCTTCCTTCCTCAGCTTGAGTGGTAGATTTTTGTGCCTATTCCACTGGTCATCTTTAGTATCTAAGGCAGCATGTATTGTAGGAATTCAGATAAGACAGCTTTCTCTATATTCTCAGGCAATCATAGGATCTCCAGATTATAATGTTAAGAGCTGTTTTCTAGGTACAATACTTTCTCCTGAAGGACTTCTGCCAGGCCAGTTTCCTATTCAAGTCAATGGAAAGAATTCCACTGATTTCAGTTGGTTTTGGATCTGGCCTTACGGCCTCTGATACGATTTTAGAAAATCAGGTCCCCTCTTCCTCCCCGCCACACCCTCCTGCCTCTTGTGTCAGATAACAATACATTCTCAATGAGGGACAAATCAATGTTTTCTCTCAGCTTTCTTTCTTTCACAATTTTGCTTTGAAATGTGGCGGTTTTGATGTTATCCCTGTAAATTGACATGCCCTTTAAGTGACATAGAAGCAAGAGGAAGCCTGTCACAGATCTCAGAATCAAGCATGCAACTTCTTGTTCTAAAGGAAAAGGACTATCAAATATCCACTATTTAAAGGGAGCAAATATCTCCAAAACAAATACACTCATCCCTCGCTATGCGAGCACAATTAGTTCCTAACTTTCTGCTCATAGGCAGAAACTCTAAGAGGGACACTAAGTTCATATTAAAATACATATAAAAGTCTCTGGTTGGGTCCAAGTGCTCAGAGTGGCAGCAGGAAGCTCTGCTTTTGAAAGGTAAGTGAATCTGAGGTCTGGGGTGTGGGTGTTGGTGATGGTTAAAGACTGGGGGCAGTTTGGGGACATGAGTGGGAGGGAGTGGGTTAAAACATGGTTGTGGGTGGGGTCCACAGGGGGCAGGGATCAGGCTGCTGCAGGTTGGGTCTGTGGAGCCGGCAGGGGGGTTCAGGCTGCAATGGTGTGGGTGCGCAGGGCAGGCAGGGTTAGGCTGCTGTGGTTTAGTTGCATGGGGCCAGCAGGGGATGGGGGGTGGGGGTAAGGCTGTGGTGGTTTGGGTGCACAGTCCTGGTGGGGGTTTTAGGTTGCAGTGGTTTGAGTGGGAGGGGCCGATGGGGGGGAAAGGGGTTAGGTTGCTGCAGTTTGGTGTCCGTGGGCCCAGCAGGGGGGTCAGGCTGAAGCAGGATGGGGTAAGGCTCGTATTAGCGGGGGGAGTTCACTTGTCTAGTGAACAGAAGGTAAGTATGTCAGTCCCTCGTTTAAGCAAGTACTTGTAAATAAAGTACTTTTTTAGCGAGGGATGAGTGTAGCTCTCTTTCATTGTATGCCCAAAAAAAAAAAAAGCATGAAATGTTCACTCTGATCAAACCTTGGATTCTTACACCCATAAATACTTACATTTATCCACTCTCATTCAATATGTCATAGGGGAATATAATGGCAGACAAATGAGCTGAATAATTAATATTAAACTTCCCACATTATAGGGCTCAACATCTGGTACATTTACAAGAGAAAAACATTAGAATTTTTATGAGCATCTCCTCTCCTTCGCTGTAAATAATGTTTATGAGTTAAACATACTGACACATTTACTTGACTATTACTCAGTCTCCTCTAAGGGTAACATTACTGGGAACAAAAATTTCCTGATCACTTATCCAAGTCTACATTTTTTTTCTGGCAAAAACTGTCCATTCATGACTATAAACTATAACATGGACAACTGTCAAATATGCTATTTGATTGATTTGTGATTTCTCCAAACAAGAAACAGAAAACACGTAATTATCAGAAACTGTTACAAAGTAATTTAGAATGTTAGTATTCTTATACTGAGTTGGAAAAAATTTAACTTGTCACAACAAGGAAGAATATTCTCCCTAGCTAGGTCTACACTTGCCCCAAATTTTGAAGAGGGCATGGAATTCAGGCTGATGGGAGATTATTAATGAAGTGCTGCAATGAATATGCAACACTTCATAAGGCTAATTCTCCCCTGCGACAAGTTTGAAGTGTCATACTTCCAAGTGCCAGCATGCCATGTAGCCATGGGCACTTTGAAGCATTTGCGCTATTTTGAACTGCCTTTACTCCACCAAAATTTTTGGGATTCCCATGCCCCTTTCCAATTTCGGGGCAAGTGTAAACATAGCTCCTGGGTAGAGAAGTACGGAGCTAGGCACAAACACAGGAATTAAAAGTGAGATGATTAATATCTATGAACAATGTAATCTACATAACACAAAATCCCACTGTTGCCTTAAGCTCCTGTAAATGAATGCATTGTGCTGTCCCTTATGCATGGAATGTCATGGCATACATAATCTATAGTAAGTGAATTCTCACTCACGTTTCTGGCTGACACCAACCTTTCCTTGCCAGCCTAACACAGCCTAAAACGTATGCTTTGAAAAGCAAAAGAGAAATAGCTTTATTTTTAGAGAAGAATGAATAATTCATTCTCAATAGTATATTTAATTAATTCAGCTGCATCTTCAGTTTATGAATTATCTGCTGAGATCTTACAAATTACTGGGTAGTCAAATTAATTTGATATTCATTATTATTCTTCAGATAATCTTTGTGAATGATTCTCATTCTGTAATTGTGAATGATTTCCTACAGTTTCAAATTCCAAAGAGGTTAGATTTCACTGGATAAAAAGGTCTTACATAGTATTTTTTAGGTGTACTTACCCCTGGCTAATTTTCATATTGTACTGAGTGTAACAGAATCACATTTCTTGTGGACATAGATTTCCAGATGAAAATTTGCTTGCCACATATACTCTCTAATATTAACTTACACTGTCCTTATTGCTATGGTCAGTCATTTTAGCAATTCACTTACAAAGAAGCAGGTGAATCCACTGCATTTTTTTTTCATTCAAGCAAATATACATGAAAATCTCTTCCTTCCTTCCTTCCTCCCGTCTTTCTGACATTTCTCTCTGTCATGATAAAGAAAAGGGCAAATTAGTCCTGGAACTGTTGTGGTGGGCTAAAGGGTGAAAAGATATGAGCAGCTTCTCCCTCATCCTATCACCAGGAGCCAAGGTGCACAATCCAGCCACGATGCCCTTTGGAAGCACTCAAGTGGGCAGGCTGGGACACTTGTGCCATGTCTACACCACACAGCACTTTCAAAAGTCAAGTTTCCAGAAGGCACAAACCTAAAAAGAAACACCTGGCTTCAAAAGAGTGGGGACGCACCCAAAAGTGGATAGATCCACCAATCCGTTCATTTGAAAGTGAGTGGTGCTCTTTTGAAAGGGAGTCTGACATGGCCTTGGAGCCCTTTCAAAAGAACAAGCCAGGAAACACCGCAGATGGGGTCACGTGGTGGATGAGCCCTTCTGGGCCCCACAGTCAGCTGCTCCCTTAATGGGCCTCTTCCAAACATCCCCGGCCTGCACATGCTGGGAATCACTGTGACATACACAGCAACGCAGGCCCCATGCACAGAGATACCACCGGATCCATTGGGCACCCCTAGATGCCACCCAGCTCCCCGATGGGGAGGCCAGTGGCAATGTGGTCCGGATGCTGGCTACAATAATTGCCACAGCCCTCCTCCTTCTCTGGAGGCTGACCCTCCCCACCCCGGTCATGCAGGTCCTTGCCACAGGGCCCCATCCCTTGTGTTATCAATTGTAGAACTGGGTGGTCTTGCAGGAGTGAGGTGATGAGTGGTGGCTCCAGAACCTCTGCATGAGGAAGGACACCTTCCTAGAGTTGTACCACTGGCTGGACCCCTTCCTTCACCACCAGGACATGTGGATGAGGCCTGTGCTCCTCCTAGAGAAATGTGTGATGACTGCCATCTAGAAACTGGCCACCCTGGACAGCAACCACTAGGTTGGCCACCAGTCTGAGGTGGGCAAGGCCACCTTCAGCACTGTCCTGCATCACATACACACCCCAGGAAGGATGGGGACCCCCAGGAACGGGCAACCTTTGGAGACAGGGGAGTAGATGGGGGAGGGGCCTGTGGAGGGGACCAGGGCACCCCAATATGCACTTACAGTGCTCACACCCTCCTTTCCCTGCCAGTCATCTGAGCCATCAATGCCATCCTCCCACAGAGGGTCATCCACCTCATGGACTTCGATGCTGCTGTAACAGTATAACCAATACGGTTTCTCTAGCCATATTGAGAGGCCTGGAGCTTGTCTACAGTCAGATTAAAGAGCAGCAGCCATCAACTGTGAAGCTACAAGTCACATACTCACATTCCATCTACATTTCAGTACAATAGTCTCATATCAGGCTGTTAAGAAGAAGACCACATCCTAATGCCACCCACTGTTAAACAGATCTCAAGATGAGTAAAGGAAACTTAGTTAATGGCATTTTGTGTGTCAAGCAATGGCTTATCAGTAGCTGAGGTTGTGGAATCACCATTCTATGATGATTGTCTTCATTTTTCTACTTTTTTTTTGGTATAATCTCCATCTGGTAATTGCTCCTGTCTGCTGTATAATTTATTTTGTTATATGTAAATCAGTTGAGGTGGTGGATTATGATTGGCTAGGTAATTCTGTTACAGTAGGTTATGTCTAGTTAGTAATATTGTAGTGAAATAATTGGTCAAGGTATAGCTAAGCAGGACTCAAGTTTCATTATTTACACTGGGGTCCAAGAAGAAAAAAGGAGGGGGAACAGAACATCAAGAAGGAAAGGAAAGGAAAGGACATGAAGAAAGAAAGATGGAAGAAGGAACACCTTAAGAAGGACTCACTCCCCAAGACCCCAAAGAACCTGAGGTGCAGCAACAAGCATCTAGAGAATGACTCTGTCTGTCCCAACAGTGGAAGTCTGCCTGCCTTATCAGGATTGGGGACCATGATACTGTGTGCTTAGCATGTATGCTGCTTTCTTGGTAATTGTAAATAAATAAAGAATAAGAATATTACTGTGTAAGGCTTTTTCAGCAACACAGGTCCCGCATACCCACAGGGAATTATGCCCTGCACAGTAGGAATTCAATAAGTGTGTGAGTTTAAATTAAAAGGGACACACCTTGAGCCCTATGGACTGGGTAAAGGTGTGTATATCTCTGAGTGTGGAAGGGATGAGAAATTTGTGTGGGTAACACTGTCATGGAGGGATTCACTAGCCTGGGCTTCCCCAACTGCTTTGGAGCCTTAGAAGGAACCCATATCCCCATCCAGGCCCCATACCACAGTGCAGGCCATTAGGTTAACAGAATAGGGTACCACTCCGTGGTCCTGGAGGCCCTTGCGGATGCCCCGGGGTGCTTCCTGGACATCTGCATGGGGTAGTCCAGAGAGGCCCACAATGCCCAGATCTTCTGAAACTTCTGGCTGGGCCACAGACTGCAGGAAGAGACCTATGTGCCCCTCTCAGGACTTCCATTTGCATAATCACATGGCTAATTAGCATATCTGTGCAGGATCACCCTGCCAGCAGAGGCTGCTGATGTCAGTAAACAAGCCCCATAGATGTGCGTCTGTTGGCAAAAACCCCTCTGTTGCCAGTCCCTTATCCCTGATTTTTTTCAGGGATAAGGAGCTGGTGACAGAGGAGGGTTTTGCTGGCAGACACACATCTACAGGACCTGTTTACTGCCAGCAGCACCCTTTGCCAACAGGGAGATCTCATGTAGCTATGCTAATTAGCCATGTAGTTATGTAAATGGGAAGCCATTCTCAAGAACCCTGTTTAGCATAGCGCTGCTGGCAACAGCATTGAAGACAGACTCCATGTAGACATACCCTGTCTGTCCCCGATGAGTTAGGTTTCATGTCCAGGTAGGTTGCAGTGGTTCTCTCAGGGGACGAAGACAAATGTAGAGGGATGCTTTGTATGGCAGCTACAATTTCTGGATACCTATTGTATATAATCTTAGTAATTTTAATGGTTCTACATGACTATTTATTGTTACAAAAAATTGTTTCTAGTACCCTAAGTGCGTATATAGCCTTTAATGTTTCCTGCCCCGTGGAGTTTATATGAGCAAGAAAGCTATGTGTCTTCAACAGAAACAATAGTATGATTGTTTTTAAACACGTTTGATAATGCTGCCTTTTTTCTCTTTAACCCTCACAATTCAGTTACAGACACTCCTGAAGCCCATTGCGGCATCTGCTACTTAACTCTCAGTGAAGGAATCTAAAAAAGGACCTTGTAGAAAGTTTATTTTTTTTTATAATTTTTGCAAAAATACAGAAGGAATAAAATAGTTAACTCACTTTAACATGCTCATAAAATATTCATATGTTTAAAGGACCAGGTCCTCAGCTGGTGTATCACCACTGATTTAAATAGAAGTATCCCAATTTACACAAGCTAACATTCCCACAATGTAAAAACGTCACATATCACCTCAGAATCTAAAAGAAATAAAAGATGAGTAATAGCTGAAGCAACCACTTCAGCTCCACATATTTAGGTGAAATGGTGGCATGTATTGATAGAGCAGGAAGACATTTCTTCCTGCAGTTTCCCTTTACTGAGTAATAACTTTCAAGCTGAGTGAGCAGAAAAACAATAGTTTTCAATGGAATGTGCAGTACTTCCTTCCCTTGTCTTCTTTCCCAATTGGCTTGTAAATGAAAGGCTGTAGGAAACTTGCTCAGCACTTTTAAGGTGCAATGGAGGGGCTGTAACAAAACATATGGATGGTATTGTATAACTTTATGAGGAAACAGAAAATATCTTTTCTGTGCATTTTTTTAAATGACTTCATTGAGACACCGGTATTAGTCTGCTATGCATGAACACACTGTTTTCCTTGGGAGTGATTATTGAAAGCTCCTGAAAACAGAGGGTAGAACTTTATATCCGAACGCAGGCCCATATTCTGTTTCCATTATTCTTGTGTGTACTTATGTCTTTTGTCTAAGTATGAATTAGGATGATCAACCTCTCTAGATGAACCTCTCTATGAACCTCTCTAGTTCAGCACTCTCACAGCTGGCAACATCCATAAGCTTTCATGATTTTAGTTACCCAGATGACCACTTATCACAGGTGCGGCCAAGTTTGGTCATGGTCCCATGCAGTTTATCTAGTGACTTCTCCTGGCTCTCAGTGTTCTGTGCTATTGTTTAATGTAATTTTTTCCTAAATGTCTTCTAAGAGCTCAGTAAGCTGTGGAATTGTTGATAATGTGCTAGACAATATTGACCTCCCATGGTCCATCAAATTCCCTCATTCAGCACCCGTTAGGTCCAGAGGGTGCCAGACTATAGTGGTTCAACATGTACTCACAACTTTGAGTGAAAAAAAAAAAAAAGTACTTAGTTAAACCTTCAGACCCAAGGGTGAATTTGCAATTCCAACAATTACAAAATAGCACATATTTTTATTTGTAAAGTTACCACATTTGACCTAAAAGTCACTGTTACATTAAAATGGAAACATGCAGAATGGTGCCATTGTTACAAAGACATCTTCAGAGTAGAATCACAATGTAAGGTGGCATTATGAGGTCCAACTAATCTAAATAGAAAGTGATTGGTCATATACAGGAAAGTCCATTGGAAGATGGGCATTACATTTTTTCAATTAATTGAAATGTATAAATTGTTTTTCTACTATATGACACCCCTGCCTACAGAGACACAGGTTAGACCGGAGTCAGGGGGCAGAGATGACATTTTTCTGTGAAGGAGACAACTAAGGGCCTGATTCAAAATCCATAGAAATCAGTGGAAAGACTACCACAAATGTCAGTGAACTTTGGATCAGGACCTTAATACTTCATCTTGGAAGTAAGGAATCTCTGTAGCAATATCTTGACCCACATTAAAAACATAACAAGAAAAATGTTACTACATAGTGAGGGAAAAAAGATGCCCTGCAGGCATCAGGATTTGGTTTAGTCAAATTAGCAAGATCGACAGGGTGTTTAAGTGTCAGAGTAAGTGACAAGGTGTTTTCACAGCAAACTATGTGTCCGTGTAGTAGGCACAGAGGTGAGTGTAGAAAGAGAACCCAGGGAAAATGAGAGGGATGAAGAAAGAAGATAAGAAACAGAAGCAGATAAAAAAAGAGATATCAGAGCAGCCTGCCAAAAGACAGATCAGCATTAGTTGAGATGGATAGAATAAGGAGGCCTGGAGTAAGGAGCACTGAGATATTCTGAAGTATTAATACAAAGACTAATTGAATGGTTCAAGAGTCTAGTAAGGCAAATTGGCTTAGTTCTGAGACTGAAACCCTGGAGATTACTGCAGCTATGGAGCAAGAGAAAATAGAGAGGCTTTTATGTGTGTTTATTACAGATAAAAATAAAACAAAAGGAGCTACAGTGTTCTCAGTAAGTTCTACAGGGAAACCAAAAAAGAAGAAAAGCAATTTCTCCCTCCACCACTCCATAACACTTATAAACACATTTGAAAAAATTTAAATCAATCAGTCTGCTCTATCTGGAGCAGAGGATTGCATTTATCACCATAGTACTATATTAACACCATTGTACCATATACAATTTAGAAAAAAATACTTAGAACTTTCTCAAAACAGGGTAAAAACACAAGCAACACTCCTCCGTCAAAGAACTGTTTGTGCCCCTTCAAGCTACAATTTCCCAATGAACTCTGATTACTTGAAAAAGAAGCTATTCCAACAAAGATAACTCAGGTTCACTCCCTTAACTCAATTAGTTTCTAATTATGTTGTGAGGTAAGTTGAGGTTATAGCAATGAGCTTCCTGGGAGTGTAGAGGGGCAGTAAGAAAGCTGTATGAGCATTACTGTTTATTATCAAACTTTTCAGGAGTGTAATAGCTAAAGTGATCTAAGCTTTAAAATTCTCCAGTGCCAGATGGAGAATCAGAAAATGTGTATGAGGCTTCAATTAACTGCAAAATCTGAAGTGAACTGCATTGCATGATACCTGGGGATTTTAATGAAGAACGTACATATGTTCTTTCAGCTAATTGAAGCCGAGTTGCATTTTAAGGGATTACATCCCCTGAGGTTGTAGAGTCAGAGAGAGTGGAGGACAGGAGAAGAATTTTAAGGGCTAAAAGTAAACTTTTACTAATGGTTTGCTCTCTGTAAGCAGTTTATTGGTAAGTTATCTTTGAGTTGTTTTACCAGATATGGTAAGCACACTATGTGGATTTTACTTAGAGATAAAATTATGATCCAGGGAAGAAGCTTGTTGTTTTTGTACGTATCCAGAGCTGTAATATCTAAAGGCTGCTGTACAGCACTGTGAGCCTGATGACAAGGACCGTCTCTTTGAATGCAAATGCACATTACTCCAAAGAGGTCTTGGGCATATTTCTCCCTAGGCTCCCTATTACTATAGACTCCAGCCTTTCCGTTCTCTCCACTGTCCATCCAGCTGCCTAGCCACTGACACTGTGGCAACCGGTTAGGAAAATAATAACCTTAGCTTTTGCCACATGTTGGGAAATATCTGATAGGACACACTTCGGGCTTTATCTCCTATATTAAAGAAGGCTCTTAACCTCCCAGCTCCTCCTCTGGCCTTTGCTGGGTATCTGACTGGATCAGGGAGAAAGGTGTGGAGGAGGAACCAGAGCAACAGTAGCATGGAGCAGAAACAAAGCTGTCTCCTTTCATCCCTTAGGGAGAGCTGAGTAACAGAGCATCCTCTGGGTCCTGGGATAAAAGGGGCTCAAGTTAGAGATAGAAGGACAGCAGGAAGAATAGATATAGAAGTTTCATGTCCTATCACTAAAAGGTGTTGCAAATTATGAATATCAGAAGTAAGGAATAATGGAAATAAGGAGAGAAACCACCTTATGTCCTGCATGAATACTTAATTTTCTTTTATATTTTTTCTTTGTCATGCATACAGGTTTTGTCAGGCTGACAATAGGCTGCTTCAGTGCTGTAGTGTAGGCAGTTACTATGTCATTAGAAGGGGATTTTCCCTCATTCACGTAAATCCTCCCCATTGAGAGCTGCTGATTAGGTCTATTGCAGAGTTTTTGTGTTGACCTAGTGGTGGTCACACCAAGTCTTAGACTGATGTAATTAATCTTACTAGGGTTTAATTTTTTCACAGCCCTGAGATAAGTGACTTGGTCAGCTTAAGTTTTAGGTATAGAGTAGGTTTTAGTCTGTCCAAAAAATAATTTCATTTCATGAAGCATTTTTGTGGTGTTGAAATAAGGGGTTAAAAAGTTTTAGGAAAATTTGACTCTCTGTAGACCAGTGCTTAAATTGCAGGTCTGGGCTGTAACAGAGGTAGGTCCAAGTCCCCTGCCCTGCTTTCTTTAAGGCAGAAGTGATGTCAAGAAGAGAGAGAAACTAATGCATTCCTGAGGAGCAAGTAATGACTGAGTTGGAGTTGTAGTACTGAAGTGGTTTGTACCCACTGATACATTATATTTAGTTCAAGTTGTATACTAATTGCATGAAAATCTTGTGCACTTTTTTCTTCCAGCTGTTGGTTAAGCCCAGTTGGTATGTCAGGGAGAGGAATGTGCAATGGAAACCAAAAGCTCAGCCACCTTATACTATTTGCATTTATGAAACACTGCGTCAGCCATGACTTAAATCTTTCCCTGATTGTAATTTTGGAAAATGAGGCTATTAATTTGTTCTTCTTGGTCTGATGCTCTTCAGTGTCTCCATTATCCTGAATCTTAACAATAACACTCCTTGTTTTTATTGTAAAGCTTTTAATTGTGAAGTGTGTTCGCCTAAATAAATATATGAAGCTCTCACAGAGTTTGGATTCTTCATTTGGAAAAAATCTCAAGACAAATTTGAGGGGCATGAAACTTCTTCTTCTCACTACATAGCAGTTGATATTCTTCAAAAGATCACAAAGCAGGCTGGTGACATCCTAGATTGTCACTGCACTCAGGAGAAAGAACAAAACAAAAAGATCCCCGTGATACTGCTAAGTGCATAAATACTCTTGCCAAATAAGCACCTGTACTGTAAGGTTATTATTCTGAAAAAGTTAAAAACACAACCTCTTGCAACAGGCAGAATATGATCCTGATATTTCAAAGTAGCTGAAAAAAAGAGTGGTAGTTCAGAGAAACTTACTGAAAAAAATGTTATAAAATTAGAGTAAATAAAATAGATTTCTCCAGCACAGATAAGAATTTTCATGAAGAGTTTTTTGATTTTACCACATAGCCTATTCTTGGCAAATGTAGTCATATTAGTAATGAAAGATATATTATTCTCTTCATCTTAGGATCCAAAACTGTCACAGACAATGCAAAGACAGTGCCACCAAAATGGCAGTTTTAATATTGGATGTTGCTATGGCAAGGGCATGCATTTGGCATTAATTATAACAATGCTAGCTTAAATAATGCAAAATAATTCTTTCAAGGTAGAATTGAAACTTTTTATAAAATCAAAAATATTTGTTTAAATCAATCAAATGTGATGTGACATGTCAGGGCAGAATATAAAGAGTTAAATATATCTTCAGTCATATGTGCACTTGGTTCAAGAAGATGGCCTCTGACAAAGAACCACTAGCTTCATCCTGCAGATCTACCTTGACATTTGGCGACTTACATCTACACAGCATTCTTCTCGTGAGCGAGGAGTGCAAATAAGGGAACTCAACATTGCAAATGAAGGGCTGATTTACAAATCTTGTGCTTCATTTGCATAATTGTGCATGATCATGTTGTAGGGAGAGATTTTGGCAAAAAAAACCCAGACTTTTATATCATGTTCTGTTGGTAAAACCCCCTTTTTCTACAGAACTCTTTTACCTCATTTTTATTCAGGGATAAGTGTTCAGTCAAAATACGGGTATTTCACCAACAGAATTCCATCTACGTAGCTATTTTTTTTTGCCAAATTCTCTCCCGACGCCATGATCATGTGAGATTATGCAAATGAAGTGCGAGATTCGTAAATCAGTGCTTCATTTGCAATTTCAAGTTTCCTCATTTGCATTCCTCCTTTGTGAAAGGAATGCCATGTAGACATAGCCATAGCATCTATTTTAGCAGATTGCGAAGGATGCCATGAAAACTCCTGGAATGAGATTTCTAATTAGTGGCATACTTGACAGGAAAACTTTGAATTTCTCTCTAATATTAAGCTAGGTCAAAAAGTACGAATAGGTGAGACAGCTAGTCCATATCTTTGCAAAGATCAGATGTTTTATCAACAGTGCCCATAATTTATTCTGGGATTAAAACCATCAGAAAAGTTGGAAATTGTCAGAATATCTGAGCTTCCAGAGTAGACAAACAGTCACATGAATATTCAAATAGGGAAATGTAAAACCAACTACCAGATTCAGAAATGGAATTTTGGAAGTACAGCTTCCAACTTAATTAATTTTACAATGTCTGATATTCTGTGAATGTTTGAACAAAGGCTATAAAATTATTCAAATTCTTGAGACTCTCAGAACCAATGAGAACATAACAGAAACACAAGTTCAAGGTGTGCCTTGGATGCATGGTTCTCAGTTCCAACAGGATCAACTGAGTACTCAATTACATCTGCTGTAAGCGAGCTTTCAGAAAAAAAAATAATTAAAGCCAGTTCAGACATATCTTTGTTCATTCAGCAAAATCAAATATCAGCTGTTTTCCAAAACGGTAGAGTTCACTGGTTATTTTAAGACACAGGATACCAATGATGTAAGTGAGCATAGTTTCAGTGTTCTACAATGTATTAAAGATTAAGCCTGTCAAATCCAAAGTGGGACAAATCACAGCTCAACCAGTGCATGATTCTTCATGTACACAATGAGAAAACTAACGACTCGTACCTTGCAGATGCTGCAGAAGCATTACTTTCAAGAAATACTAGACTCATTGTTCTTTGATCCTTTCAGATAAATCAGTTTTTTCACTCAGGATTCAAAAGGTGATATTTCAAGGAATTTAAATCATGATTGAAGGGGTCCACTCTCAATGAAACATGAGCTCCTGCCCCAAACTCAGTGTTTCCTTCATTAACACTATCCTTAAATTTGAGTGTTGCTAAGGTCCCCTCATGTCTCTATTTATCTACATCTCTGAGGGGGATGAAGAGGAATAAAACAGCAACTCCTGCAATCTCACAGATTATGAAAGGGCAAATAGACTCGTAAGACACAGCAGCTAGGCGGAGGCTTACAAATATGTATGTCCGTTGAATTTTAGCTTGAAGTGATCACACAAAACTGGTGATAGGCATTTTCTCCCTAAAA
The DNA here is from genome assembly GCF_033958435.1 of Carettochelys insculpta. Taxonomy (NCBI): domain Eukaryota; kingdom Metazoa; phylum Chordata; order Testudines; family Carettochelyidae; genus Carettochelys; species Carettochelys insculpta. Next base: position 136,612,427 of record NC_134138.1, on the reverse strand, counting down.
CATAAAATATAAATAAATAAATAAATAAATAAAATTTAACTCCATTGACAAGGAGTTCTACAGGTGAAATGTGTGCTGCATAAAATACCACTTTCATTTATCCATCCTCAGTGAGTTACTTTTCATTTGAACTGGTTGTCTCGATATCAACATATTATAGGGAAGGATAAGTGGGAGGTTCAATATTTTTGGGAAATATGTGCAATTTGTATGTATTTCCGTGTTTTCTGATTTGTCCTGTCTCTAGACTAACTAGTCCAAGCAATTTTATTTTCTTCATATTTCCTTACTATGCTGCTGTTCGTAATTTTTAATCTCTGAACCTCTCTTTTTCTCTTATACTGTTTTGGAGGTTGGACAGACAGAATTAACACAGTACTCCACATGGAGACATAACAATGATTTATGTGATGGCTCTATAAGATTTTCAGTGTTATTTTCTTTCATCTTCCATAAACCCTAACATTATGTTTGCTTTGATTATTCCAGTACACATTAAACAGATATTTTCTGTGACCCGTCCACAGTAGCATGCAAGTAATTCTCCTGAGTGGTTAAATTTCACATTAACTATAAGAGTATACTTTTTTCTTTCCATCCTGCATTCTATTATATGTTTCAACAGTGAATTTAATCTACTACTGTTCTGCTCATTCCCTTAGCTTTATTTCCTCCGATCCAATGGACTGGAGTAATTTGAAAATGTCAGCCTTCATTAGAAGAAGCATTTTTTGACAATTTCCTGGTAGGAGAGGGAAAGCATATAACTGTTTTCATATAATATTTGCATTTCTGTGACATTTTATATTGAGGAAAATTCTGTTCTAAATTATATCAGTGTAAGATTCAGATAACTAATACGATGAATCTGACTTCAAGGATTTAACTTTTCCCTAGTTTTGCTATGTACTTTACTAGGTAATTTTGAAATAAAAACTTTCTTATTAGTAAACAGAGGGAAAAGTGAGGAAGTAAAAACAGGAGAGTAAAAGAGAGAGGGATTGCACCAATAAGAAGAAATTCTTCACACTAATAGCCATAATTTTTTTTTTGCAGATTAAAGTGGTCAGAGAATCAAATTACTTTAAAATTATTGCTGCAGGCCAGAGAGTAGTACCACAAATACAAAAATGAAGTAGGAGTTCATTATAAAACTCCCTAAAATTAAAGGCTCAAAACAAGGTTACTTTCTGAAAGATGGAGTCTTCCAGTAATAACTTTGTATTGAGTTAAATCTCTCATAACAACAGCTGTGTCTACACATAAGCGCCCTTTCGAAAGGGCGAAAATCGAAGTTCGGCTTTCAAAAAAGCAGCCATCGAAAGAAAGCACCCGCCACCATTTTTCAGATCGGCGTTCCAATCTGCTCTTTCTAAGTGTCTTCGAGGTCTTTCAAAAGAGAGTGTCCACATGGCTCCAAGACCTCTTTCGAAAGAAGAGAGGCAGGAAACACTGACTATGGGGTCCCATGGCTGACAAACCCTTCCGGGGCCGCAGCTAGCTGCCTGCTTTAAAAAGCTCCTCCCCTCCACTCTCCCCTCGGTATGAGCTGAGGGCTGCCCAGTCTGTCCCAGCCCAGCACAGCCCACTTGTGCCCACCATGGATGCCCTGCTTGGAATGCTGTGCACCCTTGCCGCAGCTGCACCCGAGTTCATCGGGTGGCTGCGCAGTCCCTCCGGGCCCACGGGGCTTCCCTACCAGGGCGCCCCCGGCCACCCTCCAGGTGCCCCCACACCTCTGGAGCCACCCCAACAGCATCGACTGGTGGGACCGCGTGGTGCTAGGGGAGTGGGGAGAAGAAAGGTGGCTGCGGAACTTCTGCATGTCGAGGCAGACCTTCAATGAGATCTGCCACTGGCTCACCCCCGCACTACGGCCCCACGACACCTGCATACGTCCAGCCCCCACCCTGGAGAAACGGGTCATGATTGCCATTTGGAAGCTGGCCACCCCGGACTCCTATCGCTCTGTGGGACAGCAGTTTGGGGTGGGCAAGGGCACCATCGGGGCTGTACTTATGGAGGTAAGGTGGGGGCAGGTGGTCAGGGGGGCTGGGGCAAAGAGAACTCTCACCTGCAAGGGGCTGGATGAGGCAGGGGCTCGACTGGAGGGGGCGGGGGCTGCACAGGCCGGGGGCCGGATGGGAGGGGGCAGAATGGGCATGAGGCAGGGGGCAATGGCCGCCACACCTGCACTAGAGCACGTGTCCCCCTTCCCTCTCTGCGGGTCATCAGGTCCATCAAGGTGATGCTGCTCCATAGGATCGTCCGTGTGGGGGATGAGGACAACTTTGTCGCCGGCTTCCAGGACCTGGGTTTCCCAAACTGTGTTGGCACTTTGGATGGCACACACATCCCCATCTGCGCCCTGCCACACAGCGCCAGCCAGTACGTGAACAGAAAGGGCTACCATTCAGTGGTGCTGCAGGCCCTGGTGGATGGGAGGGCCAGTTCACCGACCTCTACGTGGGCTGGGCCGGCCGCACCCATGATGCCTGGGTCTTCCAGAACTCTGGCCTCTGCTGCCACATGGGGGCCAGCATCTTCGTCCCCCAGAGGGAGATCCCCATGGTGGAGGACGTCACCATGCCGCTCTGCATGGTGGCAGATGCGGAGTACCCCCTGCAGCTGTGGCTCATGAGGCCCTACATGGGACACCTCAACCCCAGCTAGGAGGCATTCAATGAGCACCTCAACCATGCCCACAATGTGGTGGAGTGGGCCTTCAGGCGCCTAAAGGGGTGGTGGAGGTGCATCCTCACGTGGCTGGAGGTCGTGATCCCCAACGTGCCCCAGGTGGTGGGCGCCTGTTGCATCTTCCACAACATTGTGGAGGGAAAGGGGGACGCTTATGTCCTCAGGAGGACCCTCTGGCTGGCGCTGTCTATGAGCAGCTGGGCACCACCCCCATCCATCAGGCCCACTGGGACTGCCACCGCATTTGGGAACCCCTCAGTCAGGCCTTTGCCGATGGCCACCTGTCACCCACATGCATGCCCACATCCCATGCACATGCATCACCCACCATGCCTGCCACCCCCATCCCCATCCCCACCAGCACTGCACCCGCACCTGCACCCACACATCCACCAGCCACTGAGGAGCACAGCATGGAGTGGTGAATAATAAAGAAATGTTTATATAACTGGCTGTTCGTAAATAATATGTACAGGGAGAAACCTAACTAGGAGCGTGGAACCTAACTCGGAGGGGGGCAACGTGCTCATTCCTGGCAGGGGTGGTGGGCTGCATACCCCATCAGCCCCTGGAGCTCCTGCCCCGCTGGGTGCGGGGTCCCTGGCGGGGGCGGGGAGACAGTGCTGGTGGCACCAGCAAATATTGCTGGTGGGTGGGCTTGGGTGGGATGGAGGGTCAGGCTCAGTGGGAACAGAGGGACCAGGCTCTTTGGGGGAGGAGGGGGCAGGGTCAGCAGGGGGGAAATGCCGGGGGGCCAGGAGGTGAGCCACAGTGGCCATGTTCTCCCACACAGCATGGCCAATGCCCTCAAGGGTGTCAAGCAGTCTTCCCAGACCACCCTCTGCCACTCCATGTTGGCCCGGGCAAGCTGGAGGTGCTCCTCATCCACCTCAGCCTCATGCTGGGTGGCCGGGTCTTCCTAGGCCTGGCGGGGGCCCCTCTGGCCATGGCCCTAACAGTGTGCTGCCTGGGGGTGGAGTCCGGACACCTCCAATGGCTGCGGACGGGCTCTCTGGGACGAGGGATGGAGTGGGGCTCTCCTGGCCCATGGATGGTGCAGCTGTGTGGAGAGGAGAGCATGTCAATAGAGTGCCCCAGATGGAGGGGACCCAGCTGTGGCCTACCTGCCTGATCCCACCCCATGGGGCCCCTGCCCTCCACAAGGGACACTGACCCCTCCAGGAAGCACCGACCTCCACCCCCCAGAAACGGGCCTCCCAGCCTGGGAGTGATTCCAGAGGTCTCTCCTGCAGGTGGCCCTTCCCAGCTTGTGTTGTGCGGGCCCTGGGCGCCATGTGGCACCAACCGGCCACCACCCCGTGCGGCTTATGGCTCTGTATACTGGGGGCAGGTGCTCGGTGTCACAGGTGTGGCACCACAGGGTGCAACATCCCATGTGGGGGCTGGCCTGTGTGCGGCCTGGGACCACCGGTTCCATGTGCGGGCACCTAGCCATTGCGTTGCTCCCACCCTGTGGAGTAGGTGTGTGCCCCTCCCCAGACATACCTGAGGGCCCCTCGGCGATGTCCGGAGATGTCCGGCCCGGGGTCGTCCGGCTGGAGGAGTGGGAGGGGATCACGATGGTCAGCTCCCCCTCCTCACTTGACCAGTCTGTGGTCCCCTCGCCCTCCTGGGTCCCCAATCCAAGCTGCTCCTCCTCCTCCTCAAGCTACAGCTCCTCCCTGGAGATGTTCAGGAAAGCCATGGGAGGTGAACTCTTCTGGGGCCCCAGGATGCTCCATAGCTCCCTGTAGAAGGGACACATTGCTGGTCCTGCCCCGGAGTGTCTGGTCTGGTCCCTGGCCTGGGCACTTCCCTGGCACATTTCTTTTACTTTGGAGTGTACCTGCTCCACGGTATGCTTCGGGTGAACCCTGGTGTGGAGACCCATTGCCAGGAGGCCAAAGGTTGTGGTATTGTGCCTCTTCACGCGCATGTGGCACAGGACCTCCTCGTCCTGCCAGAGGCCAAGGAGGTCCCGCAGCTCCCACTCTGTCCAAAGGGAGCCCTTTTTTTTCCTCCCCCTGGGAGCCCTGGGAACATTGTGGGGGCTTGGAGGTGGGGGCATGGGGCTCGCAGAGGGGCTGGCTGCTGGCCATCAGGGTTTTGGAGCGTTAGGCTGGTACACATGTTCAGGCTGCTTCTAGCACGGTCTCAGCTTCCTGCCACAGGTTTCCTGCATGCGTGCAGCTTTAAGGCAGCCGAACACAGGGACCATAGAGCCCTGCTGCTGCTGGCTGGAGCGGCCCCATGTTCCATCTGATTGATGCCATGGCGGACCTGTATTTCAAAAGAGCGGACTGTGGAGCATCTACACATGTACTCTTTCGATTTATTACTTTGAAAGGGAGCGATCTTCCTGATATGGGTTTGGGGTTTGGATTTTGAAGTCTGTGCCCCATTCTTTCAATTTTCTTTCGAAAGGTGGGTTTATACCTGTGGACACTCCTCACGCTCTTTCGAAAAAGGGGCATTTATTTTGAAGTTTTTTGCATGTGTAGACACAGCTAAATTGTGTGATGGGCCTCTCCAAAGTTCCCTTCATCCGACTTTATTCAGTCTTTCTCAGTTAAGAAAACTCACAGATCAAGGCTACTCAGGATAAAATTGGTACATTCTAACCTCAATCTCTGAAATCTTGAAATTACTTAGAAAGAAAGAAATAATGCTTATCTTTTGGGAATTGGGAATAAAAGGAAGATTCCATCTTGTATATAGGTTTGTATTTCAGCTGTCATTTCATATTTGTCACATTTTTTTGTTTTTTTTTTCTAAACAAGAGGTAGATATCACTTCTCCAGGTGGTTAAAGTAGAATATGGAATAAGATGACTCAATGGTGTTCGAAAAATTTACAGCCTGAAATAAGACTTGGGCATTGTCTGACAATTGTTACTATGGATTCATTCTTACTATTGTCTTCATTTGTCTGAGTACTCCCATAAAGTTTGTCATTTGCCTTTTATAGTATTATATGAAGTATGATAGACAGTAACTCTTGAGGATAATATAGTATTTTGCATCCTGGTTAAATATGCAATGATTTTTAGCCTGGGAGTACTTTCTGTTTTAGTTGTGATCCATTTTAATAGGATTCCGACTTATGATTCATATGTAGGGAAAATGTTCGGTAAGAAAGTCCAGCTGCAATTAGCCAAGTAAAACCTGACAGAAATCAAACTAAAGTGTTACATTACCTCGGTGGGAATTGAAGAAGACTCAGAGGGCAGATACATTCTGGGGGGCTAGCTACCCAGTTGGATATGCACTGGTTAGTGCCGTCAGCAGCAACAGCAGCCAGAAAGGGGCACATGTGAATGGACTAGAATGGCAAAGCTGAGCTGGAAAGATAGCAAAGTACTGGTTCCCCCTGTTGTACTGGTAAGTCAAGTTCCACAATGCCGCTTATTCTCCCCAGCACCCATGAAACTCTTGAGCCTGGACCCTTTTCTCCATTCTCAAAACACCATTCTCAGGGCCTTGGAAGCTTTAGAGGCTTTAGAAAGCTTTGATTGAAAGAACTAGGGACTGGATTTATTTGTAACAACTGCTAGAGCTGGAGCACTATATATTATTAGTATCTGAAGAAAACAACACCTTGGCTACGTCTACACGAGCACACTATATCTAAGTAGCCTATTTCAAAGTAAGGACATCGAAATAGGCTACTTCGGCGTCTTTCATCTACATGTCCTCCAGGGCTGGTGCTCTCAATGTTCCATGTCAAAGTAGCAATGGAGAACATTGAAGGGAGCTGCCTCTGAAGGAAATGTGGAGCGTCCACACACACAAACTCTCCCTGTCAAAATAGGGGGCCAGCAAAGCCCCAAGCCACTCCCTTAAAAGGCCCTCCCAGACACACTCAGCTTGCACAGCACAAGATCCACAGAGCTGACAACCAGTTACCAACCCTATGCACTCACCATGGACCCCCAGCAGCAGCAGCAGCAGCAGCAGCAGCAGCAGCAGCAGCAGCAACCAGAAGCCCTGGGCTAAGGACTGCTGCATACGGTGACCACAGAGCCCTGCAGGGGCTGGACAGAGCATCTCTCAACCCCTCAGCTGATGGCCGCCATGGAGTACCCCGCTATTTCAAAGTAGCGGGACGCAGATTGTCTACACATGCCCTACTATGATGTTGAACGTCAAAGTAGGGTGCTATTCCCATCTTCGGTTGGGAATAGCGATTTCAATGTCTCACTGCCTAAAGTCGATTTCTACGTCGAAATAGCATACCGTACGTGTAGACATGACACGTGCTATTTTGACGTTGTGTTGGCCACTTCGAAGTAGCTGGCTAGTGTAGACGCACCCCTTCTGTATTAATGACCATATTTTGAATTATGTTCCTATGTATTATATAAGTCAATCTATTGTGAAACTATAATACCGCATTAAGAGTATCTTACTTACAAAAATCTGTTGTGCAAAAACCAAATTTTCCAGTATACTTCATTTAATCTAGACATAATCCCTTTACTTATTTCTCTCAGTGGCCACTTTCTTCCACTTCTCTTTGTTTTAACTGCTGACACATATCGAATCTTCACATCTATTTGTTTTTGGTATCTCACTGGGATTAAGAAACGGAAAAACACTCTCTCTGAAGAAGAGCATTATGTTTTTTTTTAAAAAGATACATTTCCTTAGCTACTTTCTTTATATAGAAAAGCTGAGCCTGCAGGATGTAAACCAGATGGAAATTAAAAAAAAAAATTGGTAAGATGTTGGTATCCTGACATTCACTAGATATTCATAGAGCTTCTGATGGATTTGCAGAGTGAACAACATATATTATGATGTAAATGCCATCAGTATGACATATACTTAAAGCTCTATGTATAAATAAATAAAACATATTGAAATGACTGCTGCTTACTCCAGATGTTTATTTCTCACAGCACATAAATGGTAAAATGTCACATAATTTTGCTTTTTGAATGTCTCCACATTGAGTTTGAGTCATAAAGGAATTAATAATCTTAAATCAAAATTACTTCTTGAATGAAGTCCCAAAAGTCAAAGCTGGCTTTGAGCCAGAAGACATACAGATGTTTTCACATGAAAGTTTTGAAAAAGAACATGCTGCATGGTGTCACAAACATTGCTTGGTCTGTTAATTATTTATGTATAGGTAGATGGGTTTACCAGGCATCTAGTCCAAAAGCCATTAACATCATTGACAAAAAAAAACTGGCACCAACGTTTACTTCTTCTTCTAAACTGTTCATAGTCCAAACAGATAATAAAACATGAATATGGGATTAAAAACAAATGTGTGGTTGGTCAAGAAAACTGTAATGTTAATAGGAATGGGAAAGTGGCATATTCATCTTATGTTTCACATAGATTATCTATGTGTGGGGAATCTCTACTGAGAACTTGGACCCAAATACACAGCTCACCCAAGCATTACCCCATTGTTCAGATAGAAACATATAACCTCTAATATGTTAGAAAGTTGAAAGGACATGCCTTTCCTACTTCCTGTTGTCCTCTCTACTGCTATCGGAGAATGGGGACACCATTGGAGATTGCATGGTTTGGATGAAAGGATAGTAAGAAATATTGCTCCAAGAAGACAGTTGGCCCAGTATCTATATATATTCAAGAATTATCCAGAGCCCTGGGGGAAAGAGATGCCCTGATCTGTGAGTTAGGGAACAGTATTGGAAGGGCAATTGGATTGTGTTCATGTTGATAAGTGTGACAGCTTGCTTTTCAGACAAGAAAGTGGAAATGACATCTGGGTGAATTCCTGCTGGCAAGTTCTCTAACCCAAAGCAAAGTGTGGGAGTTTGAAATAAAACACTCACCATATATCCTTGACATAGGAAGAGGCACAAAGATTTTGCTTTTCTAAAACATGGCGGCTGTGTCTACATTAGCAAGTTTTTTGTTTGAAAAGCTGGGGCTTTTTCACAAGAAAAAAAAACATGGTGTGTCTGAAATCGAAAAAAAAATCGAAAAAATCGAAAAAAAATACATCTTTTTCCAGCGACCTTCTCACCCTCACTGATGAGGAAAAGTGCCTTTTTCCAAAAGATTCTTTTGAAAAAGAAAGCATGTGTAGACACTCTGCAGGCCCTTGTTTTAAAAGAGGTGTCCTCATGGCACAGGATTTTTTGATCCCTGGCCCATTCTTTGAAAGAGCAGAAACTGTGTGGACGCTCTCTATTAAAAGAGCAGATTGATCTTTCGATCCATTTTTTTGTGTGTAGACATGATCTTTCAAAAGAATTTTGTTTCAGAAAAAGTCCTCCAGAAGAACTTCATTCAAAGGATCACTGTAGTGTAGCACAGCTGGCATGTTTTTGTTTACTCTTGAAACAGTGTCAAGCATTACACAGTACATGGCATTTTTCAGAATTTATCCTCAGAAAACTTTTAAAGTTTTAAAGTAACTAATCACAAAGCTTATCTTGAGCTGGTGGCCCAGACTTTTCTTACTCAGAGAAAATTATTTTCAAGTGGGACTTTTTTGTCTGAGCCAGGACAGAACGTAGAATCTGGCCACCGATGTTCTCTAGGTGGACAAGTATTTTTGTATCTAGTCCGCTGGCACAGACATCTAGAATTACAACATCATGTGGTCTTGGGATGATCAGTAGCATCTCTAGAACTTTTACATGAAGAAACCTTCATTTCTGATGCTTTGTGAGCAACTTAGCCTAACTTTCCAGTGTGGTTATACATGCATAAGGGTGACCTTGCTAGCCCCATACAGAAGCTAGCTAAGCAAAATTCTTACAAGTCCATTGCCAACTAGTTGAGATTGGAAAGTCAACTGTTGGGTAAGCTGGTGGTGGAGGTTTCCTAAGGAAATCAGGTATGTGACTGACCCAAGGTGGTTGGCACAAGCAATACTTATAAAGTTATTGCTGGTTTTGAGGGAATAAAGTTTGGAACTATGCTGCAGCCATTGATGGGCATCATGTGTGCACCATTTGCTCTACGTAGGGAGCACATGACTACCTAAAATACAAAGGGTTCTACTCCAGTTTTATTCAGCCTGCCACAGACCTCAGAGGATGATTTATGGATACCAACATGAGTGGCAACAGAAAAGTTCATGATACCAGGGTTTTCCATGAAATGGTGGGTGGGTCAACCTGCCTGGAGAGGCTGGGACATGATTCCTACCAAATTACGTTGTCATAACTGGAGTAACCCTACACACTATAATCTAGGGGACGCTCATACCCTCCTTTGCATTGCTTTTGTTTTAGTAAGCTATACCCTGCTCTGAGAAGCCATGGCAAAAGTTTAATCACATTCACCAGGTGTAGACTAGTGATAGAAATCATCTTGGCATTGTTTACAGAAGTAATTGATTCCAGTGTGGTCAATGTAGTCCACATTAACATGTCTTGCTGTAATCGTCACAATCTTTTTGAATTCAAAAATAAGCCATTTAGTCCTGAAAGGATGTGTGACAATGAGTGGATAGTTCAACTGGTATACTCAGTCAAAAAGTTCACCCATTAGAGATGGAGCAAAATAGAGGTGGACAACACAAATGAAGGATATTCTGTAAGCCTGCACTATGGATTGCGTGGACCAGTGGGAGAGGAAGCATTATACATCTATAAATGCATTTGTAGAGCATTGTTTGTGGTAAATGACTCTTGCTATACACTGTGAATTGGGTGTATGTTAGAGACATTCTCATAAATTGTTAATTATGCTTAAAATGACTACTTAACAATGTGAAAATAAATTGTGGATTTTTTCATTATCAATTGATCTGAATAGATGTATTGAGAACTTATGTCAGGTTAATATTTCTCAGTTGTGTCTTATCATATTTTGTCTTCTTCAGAATACACATTATATTATGTGATACTGTGAATGGAACACACTTTAAAAAAATTAAAGCCTTAATATGTGTTGTTTCGGTTCTAAAATATCTATTAATCATCTGTGAGTATTAAAGAACTCTGTGACTACTAAAGAACTGTCAGACAGGCCAACTACCATCACAATATAAACCACCCCTGACCCAAAAAAAAAAAACTAGTATGAAAAGTACATACCATAAACATTAACTAATACGAAACAGAGAAACCAAGGGAAACAAAAAATCGATACATATTCATGTCCATTGCCACTATTTGCCATATCCTTTCTAGCATGTTTAAACGTTATGTGATTCTGTTTGCACTTTTGCCTATTAAATTAGTGTTCAATCCTGCTTTCATGGACCACTCAGACATGCTAGTGTCCAAACAATTCCTATTCTATAGGACATGGTAGAGTGAAAAGGACTCAAAACATAGTGGCCATGTTTACACTTAGGAGAAACTCCTAAGAGGCCATGCTAATGGCTAAATCGAAGAATATTAATGAGGTGCTGAAATGAATATTCAGCACCTCATTAGCCTGCTGCCAGCTGTGGCACTTCGAAAGGGCCACTTTTACGCTATGCATGGCTTGTCTACATGGGGGTCCTTTTCAAAAGGACCCTGCAAACATTGAAATCCCTCTTGTAATCTATGCTAGAAAGGTTACGGCAAATAGGGTGGCAGTGGACATGCAAACATATAGACTTTTTTGTTTCCACTGGTTTCTCTGTTTTTCATGAGTTAATGTTTATGGTATGTACTTTCCTTACTAGTTTTTTGTTTTATTGGGTGGGGTGTGCTTCATATTGTGCAGCCAGCATGTCTGACAGTTCTTTAATAGTCACTGAGTTCTTTAATAGTCACAGTTCATTAATAGATATTTTAATGCAGAAACAACACATATAAAGAACACATAGACTATGTCTACACTAGCCAAAAACTTCGAAATGGCCATGCAAATGGCCATTTTGAAGTTTATTAACAAAGCCCTGAAATACATATTCAGCACCTCATTAGCATGCAGGCGGCCGGGACAATTTGAAATTGATGTGGTTTGCCACCGCGCGGCTCATCCAGACAGGGCTCCTTTTCGAAAGGACCCTGGCTACTTCGAAGTCTCCTTATTCCCATCTGCTCATAGGAATAAGGGGACTTCGAAGTAGCTGGGGTCCTTTCAAAAAGGAGCCCTGTCTGGATGAGCCGTGCGGCAGCGAGCCGCATCAATTTCAAAGTGCCGTGGCCGCCCGCATACTAATGAGGCGCTGAATATGTATTTCAGCACTTCATTAGTAAACTTCGAAATGGCCATTTGCATGGCCATTTTGAAGTTTTTCCTAAGTGTAGGCATAGCCAATGTGAGTGGACCAGAAGCATGAAGTCTTGTGGTCATTAGTGCAAACAGCATCTCAGACTAGTGTTGATGCTGTGCTGTTTCTTCATCCTTCAAGCAACATTTTTTGCTCTTGAAAGCTCTTCTGAAGGTTTCTCCTTTAATGCTATAATTCTGTCCTCAGATTCTGCTGTCTATCTGTGCCTTTCCATTGATTCAAATCCTCTCCCCTTTGGTATTACACATGCTTGTTGGCCCTGTCCATGATAAGTTCATCATACAAGCATATCCTATTTTATCCAGACCATGACAGCTCATAATTCCAGATTTCTGCTAGAAATTGGCTGAACTGCTGAGAGGACGGGGCCAGAGAAAAAACAGTACAGTATTGTCTCAGTGCTTCAAAAAAAGTCAATGGCTTCCTCAGAGAAAAAGGTTTGTAGAATCTCGATGCCAAAATATGAAATTTGGTAAAAATAAGCTTCACTATAGTCTTGAGAAATACAGACAAACATTTCACTTTTTAGATTCAGTGGACACAGTTAAATTAAGCAAAAGAAAAAGAGTAGATGGACACACAACGGTAAGTTGAAATTTACAAATACTAGATTTTTAAAAACTACAGACCTGAGGTGGTGTGTGCTGCTTTACAACCTAAAATTTCAGCATTCCACTTTATGAAGGACAGAACAATGTGAGTTGCTGAATAGTAAAGGAATATTCTATTTCAAGCAAGCAGCGACAAGCCAAGCTGTCTATTGCCCAGAGGTTTTCAATATTATGGTGGCTCAGCACATGTGTGAGGGTTGGGTTCATGTCCTATTAAAGATGGGTCAGAAAACATGCCCTTCCTGGAAGTGTAATTATCTACGGGAGTTCTTACTACAGTAGAAGATTGCACCTGGGACTCAATACGCTGTAGAATCAACATGCTGTTGTTTTGGTGTCCAAGTGAATTATTGGCTACGTCTACACGTGAAGCCAACATCAAAATAGCTTATTTCGATGTAGCAACGTCGAAATAGGCTATTTCAATGAATAACGTCTACACGTCCTCCAGGGCCGGCAACGTCGATGTTCAACTTCGACATTGCACGGCACCACATCGAAATAGGCGCTGCGAGGGTATGTCTACACGCCAAAGTAGCACACATCGAAATAAGGGTGCCAGGCACAGCTGCAGACAGGGTCACAGGGCGAACTCAACAGCAAGCCGCTCCCTTAAAGGGCCCCTCCCAGACACAGTTGCACTAAACAAAACAAGATACACAGAGCCGACAACTGGTTGCAGACCCTGTGCCTGCAGCATGGATCCCCAGCTGCCGCAGCAGCAGCCAGAAGCCCTGGGTTAAGGGCTGCTGCCCACGGTGACCATAGAGCCCCGCAAGGGCTGGAGAGAGAGCATCTCTCAACCCCCCAGCTGATGGCCGCCATGGAGGACCCGGCAATTTCGACGTTGCGGGACGCGGATCGTCTACACGGTCCCTACTTCGACGTTGAACGTCGAAGTAGGGCGCTATTCCGATCCCCTCATGAGGTTAGCGACTTCGACGTCTCGCCGCCTAACATCGAAGTTAACTTCGAAATAGCGCCCGACGCGTGTAGCTGCGATGGGCACTATTTCGAAGTTAGTGCCGCTACTTCGAAGTAGCGTGCACGTGTAGACACAGCTATTGTCTCCTTATCATTTACTGTACAGTTTTCTTTTGGTGTACCTTTCCACAGTCTACTTAAAAACACAAAGAACATCATGGATTCTCAAAGAATTGTACAGCCAGCCCACTGTCATATGACACATTTGCGGACTTAATACAATCCTCAGCCTCACATTTCAAACATTAATTTTGTCATCCATGCACTGTATTCCCTCGTCTCCCCACACTCCCCATTGTCCTGCTCTCCACCCTACTATTTACCATTGGCTAATAAGACTGCGCCATTGCAGATTTTTTGACACTGGTTGAACCTCTCTAGTCTGGCACTCTCTGGTTTGGCAATATCCATGGTCCAGCATGATTTTAGTTATCTGGATGTCCACTTATCATTGGTGTGGCCAAGTTTCCTGTGGTCTCATAAAGTTTGATTACAGCTACCGGTCCTGGCTCTCTGTGTTCTGTGCTGTTATTTAGCTCTAATTTATCCCTAAATGTCTTCCAAGAGCCCAGTAAGCAGTGGAAGTGTTGATAATGCCACTAGACAGTATTGACCTCCCATGGTTCAGCAAACTTTCTGCTTGAACACAGATCAGATCCCAAGAGTGCCAGGCTAGAGAGGCTCATCTTGTAAAATGTGCTAACAAAGAAGGCAGTTTTTGAGAAATGTGGGGGCTCATCTAGCTTCTGTTGATAGACACCCTTGATGCCCAAAGGATTATCATGAAGAGCAAGGATAAAATGGCAGGTTACTCATTACAATAGGGGGCATCTTGCCTTTGTGGGAAGTTCCCTCACAATCTGAAAGACTAATTTCCTGCCTTCCCCTCTAAGCACACATAGAAATAGCAGAGAAGCTACCAGAAACTACCAACTTGAAACTTATTATAAACAAGTGTGCTCCAAATAACCTGGTTCACTTCATTCGTATATTTTCTCCTTTCTTCGTTCTTTCTTCATATTTTAAGGTTGTAAACATATTGGTACAATGTCATATTTACAATATGTGTCATGAGTCCTGGCTGAGTCTTCAATCACTGCAATAATTCAAATATTAAGTTTTCCCTGTCTGCTTTTGTAATTAAAATATTGGTATCAATACTTAGGAAAGACTTCCTTGTTCCTATATGACTGACACTGACTTGATTCTTTGTTATTTGACTGGAGCCAGTGCTGTCAGATTTCACTAAGATTCAAAGCTCAGTCTGTCTGGTCTCCTGGAGAAGGTACAAGGTAACACCATTCTGAATATTTATTTGAAACCAAGTTAAGACTAAGGTCCAGTGTAGTTAGAAACATTTGGTCTTAAAGGCCGTGTCTACATGTGCCCCAAACTTCGAAATGGCCACGCAAATGGCCATTTCAAAGTTTACTAATGAAGCGCTGAAATGCATATTCAGCGCTTCATTAGCTTGCGGGCGGCCGCTGCACTTCGAAATTGACACGCCTCGCCTCCGCGCGTATCGTCCAGACGGGGCTCCTTTTCGAAAGGACTCCGGCTACTTCGAAGTCCCCTTATTCCTATGAGCTCATGGGAATAAGGGGACTTTGAAGTAGGCGGGGTCCTTTCAAAAAGGAGCCCCGTCTGGACGAGACACGCAGCGGCAAGGCGCATCAATTTTGAAGTGCCGCGGCAGCCCGCATTCTAATGAAGCGCTGAATATGCATTTCAGTGCTTCATTAGTAAACTTCGAAATGGCCATTTGCGTGGCCATTTTGAAGTTTGGGGCATGTGTAGACGTAGCCAAAGGGTGCCTGAAAATAATGGTATTCTCACAAGACCAGTTGTTACAAGATTTTTGACACATTGCAGCCAAATTCATGAGAATAATTCTTCTTCTTCTGTTTTTTATATTATTTTGCTTTTGCTTTTTTTTTTTTAAATCTTTAGAGCCATGGTGGAAGTAGATGAAACTCAGAGCCACAGAGCCAAAGCCACGGGTGCAGATTCATATAGCAGAATAAATTTTCAAACCTCTTTCTTCTGCCATGTCTTCCAATGCTAGATTCTAGTTTGGTTCCTCCTCTTCCTAAAACTAAGAATATGCACTTTTACAAACAAGGTTGAGATCTTTTACAGTGACTCAAGAAATGGTAGAAACTAATTAATCTGATATTTCATTTGCAGCTGAAAAGTTTTTCTGCCTACCTAGAAAAAATACGTGCCAGTCATATTAATTAATGTCATATGCAGCCCCATACTGTATGTTTATAAGATGTAAATCAGTGATTTTCAGAAAGGGAGTATACACTAATATATACCTATATCTATATCTATATACACATATTAGTGCACACTCCCTTTCTGAAATATATATATATTTTAATTATTATTACTCTGTCATGAAATACCTGACCATATACACTAATATATACCTATACCTATATCTATATCTATATACACATATTAGTGCACACTCCCTTTCTATTTCAGAAAGGGAGTGTGCACTAATATGTGTATATAGATATAGATATAGGTATAGGTATATATTAGTGTATATGGTCAGGTATTTCATGACAGAGTAATAATAATTAAAATTAACCTTATTTAGAGAGAGTTCAACAATACAGGATGTTTCTTCTTTTAGAAATCTTTGACAAATGCCTCGTAACCATAGAAATGATTTCTGAAACAGCGGGAGTAGCTAAAATAGATTAAATTAATGTGCTAGTCTCCCTTTTTCACAGCATGTTTCACTTTAATTGATTACACTATAGCCAAACTTAAATTACTAATATCAGTGCTGATAGAAGAAAATGAATATTTAATAAAACTGTTTTGTGTAGTTGTAATAAATTAATCTATTTGAATAAACTATAATTTGTGATAGGCATTTAAAGCTATTTTTGCAGCCAGAACACTCTGTTCAAGAGCTTATAAATAAAAAGAGCAAAATAAGACAAAATAATGTAACCTGTTCCCAAAAAGAAGCCAATTAACTCTGAAACATGATATATAGTATTTGCATGTTAGGATTCAATAATATACTTAAGTTGAATAATAGATTTGTCACTTTGCTAACATTTTAAGCACTGTCCTGCAACTGTCAGAGGTTCTTTGGACAGATTGATTTAAAAACCCTTAATGTATTAGGTGTCAACACCAAAATTGTGCAGAATTAGTCAATAAAAAGCTATAATTGTGATTAATTTCTGGACCCAGGTGCAAATCTGTGGTTTTGTGGATTACAAAATCTTCTATTTGTAGACATTCGTGATAGAATAAATCCTTATATGTCCTATGATATAATTAGGATTAGAATTCTGAATAGACTAAATAATTTTAATAGTGCAGATCTACAGTCCAGGTAACAGACACAAACTGGATCATGATGCATAAACATGCCCTTGTCCAACCACAAAACAAATAAGCACCTAACAAAAGCAGAACAATGTTTCATATTTAGGCTAGAGGTTCAGGGTGTGACAAATGGTGGAAGGCAGACAATATCACACTATGCAGTTCTAGCTGGTGTTTTACGTTTGAGAAGGGCACATCTAATTTTTTTTACATTATCATTTGTATATTATTGTATATTATTCATATATTTGTACAGTAAACCCTCGATTTATGTGGGGGTTGTGTTCTTTCAACCCCCGTATGACTCGAATTTTTGCACAAGGTGGAGAGAGAGCTCCCAGCTCCCCTGGGCTTGCAGGAGCCATGAAAAAGACCTGATCAAAGTAGCCAGCAGAGAGTCTACACACATTTTTCCCTTACTTCAAAGTTAACTTCGAAGGAGCCCAACTCCAAAGCCCTTACTCCATTCCTAGGAATACAGTAGTGTCCTATTTCAAAGTTTAACTTCAAAGCAGGGTGTGTGTAAATGCTCAACTTCAAAGTTTCCTGGCTGCTTCTCCCTGCCTTCCTCCAGTGGCACGGCTGTCAGCCTGACAACTGCGCCACTGCAGGAAGGCAGAGAGAAGACTTTTGAGGGAAGACATGGGGAAGAGGCTTTTAGCATGCCTGTCTGTCTGCAACTGTGAGCAGCTAGGTTAGCTAAAACCCTTCCCCCGCTTTCCACCAGCCATGAGGCTGTCAGGCTGACAGCCATGCCGCTGGGGAAAAGCAAAGGGAAGGGGCCACAGAGCAGCTTCAAGTTGTGATTAACTCATGATAAAAAGAGTTACATGCAACTTGAAGCTGTGTATTTCGAGGGTTTATGAAATTGAACTTCATGAGATCTGGCATTATAATATTATGAGTATGGCCAGAAGAAAATCACTGTTTTATAATAACCTTACACTGACTTCAATGGAGTTAGGATTTCAGCTCTTATATCTGCCAAATTTCCTTTTTCTGTGAACAAGTACATAGGATAAGCTCATTAGTTCATATTTCCATACACTTATAGACTTCACTGCAAAGGTATGCATTGATCTTTATTTCATTTTAAGATTAGCTCATGTTCCCTAACTTTTTGCGACGATTTATTGTCATTCTACCCTATCACTGTTCAGCATAACCAGATTCATATCTATTTTGGGTATTCTATTTTGCAGTTTAATAGCAAGCAGACATCCTTCTAAAGTTTTGCTCTCCTGGTCAAATTGTTCTGTCTTGACATATATGTTGCTGCCCTTGTGTCCTGGCCAATGATACACAAGTTTCAAAACAGTCCAAAAATACACAAAAGGAAATTGCTCTTACTTTTACCCCTTGCATATAACTTTACAATCAGGGCTTTCATTAAAGGGTGGATATTGCAAAGTGCTGTATTTGAATCCAAATGACCAAACATGCCATATATTTTGTCAGACCATTTTTAGCTGCTTCAGCTTTGATACCTTGTCATCAGTAATCTGCAAGCTAATTCTGCTGCTCACATTTCCCATTCCTACGAATTTAGCAGTTTCCGATAATGGCAATTTTCATTAAAGCCTTTTCTTTGGGGGATAGATTAATTTATTCCCAGTTTCAACATGTTAATGGAAAAATTAAGTGAAAAATATAATTTATTTATTTCCTCTTAAAATATTTTGTTATTTATCTTTTGCAATATATTTAATATAAAATTTATTTTGAACAGTCTAAAATGCCATTTACAGAAAATTTACTAAGCAGTAACTTGACAATGAAAAACATGGGGAACTTTAAAATGATAGAACACAAAACACTTTAATTTTTTTTTCAGAAAAGCCCAATTAGTTCTTTTGATTTCAATCAGCAATAATAGTGACCAAGAATGTCAAGAAATTCTGCTTCACCCATCGTTTCTAAGTCACACCTATTCCGTGGTTCATAGTGACAGAGAGATAGCCATGTCATGGTTCAGTTTATCAGAAAAGTTTATCAACTGCAGAGAAATAGCATTTTGGAGTAATCTGTTCTACCACCTTCTTGAAGCTTCTCAGAGCCACAGGTGTTAGTCTGGCAAGGCAAGGGAGTCCTCTCAGACAGGGACACTTTACTCCTCTATCCCTTCTCCCCATTGTCAGGGAGCCAGAGGAAAGTACACACCTAGGAGCTGGCAAAGGGAAGGGGGCAGAGGAGTAAGGGATACAAGTAAGTTGGACTTGATGACCTCTTGAGGTCCCTCCAGCTCTGTGATTCTATGATTCTATGAATATTCTCACAGTACTGTGAAAAGAATCTGGATTTCAAACTTCCAGGAGAACAGTGGAAAACAGTGTACCCCACACTGGAGTACCAAGTAGTCAGCCAGACACCAGATTGCAATGGTGAAATCAAGCTTAATACTAGTTGAGTTCATGAAGATGAAGTTGTCAAACACACACACACACACACACACACACACACACACACAAATGTGAACATGCCTAATACTTTCAATGCTTTATGTTGCTAAACTATAGACACTGGGAAAAATCTACCAGTTTTGTACACTACTATGGATGATCACTAGTCCTTCCATTTCTGGATGAATCTCAGCAACTAAGCAGATTTGAAACACAGAGTAAAATGGTCTGTATCTTTCAGAAAAAACAGGTACAGTAAACTTGGGGAGTGGATTAGCCATTACTTGTTATATTTACATAATCATAATCACAATATCACTGTTTAAATACCCGCAATGGAGGCGGTAAGAAAAGGAAAGGTCTGTATAACCAATGTCATTAGTGAACCTCTTCCTCAGTATTTCTTCACAATACTCTTCAAATACTTGATAGTCTGTGATTACAGTGAGAGATGTTCTTTTCATTCTTCCCTTTCCTGGAAAAAAAAATATTACATAGTGGCTAAGGGCCCAGTTAGTGCACTAGCTATAAAGTATTACAGTTGAGTGAGAACATTAGTAATGTGATAGGAAGTGCCAATAACTGACTTGTGAGGCAGTTAGGAGCTCAAAGTCTTTTTTGTGTAAATCAGAGAATATGCGTCTACCTATATTTGATAAAGAGTCTGCCAATGTGTACAATCATTTGAACAATGTGCATATTTGCAAACATGTCCCACTTATTTCCATTGTAAATTTCTAGTTTCATTACCTCCTGCAAAGTAGGAGAAAATGTTCTGTACACTTTCCTTCAAAGATCTGAAGTAATGGGATGGGAAAAAATTATTTGGAGAACAAAGATGCTTCTGAGGCTCCCAGTAATCTGCGGGACAGTTCTCTGTACTAAATTTTCAATCTTAATTATATAGGCCCAGCTGCTTTTATTTAAACGGGGAAAAAATAAGTACTAAATCTAAATCCCTACAGGAAAAAAAATACAAAAGAAGGACCACTGTAGTATAAATTGAATTGACTTTTATTATCCAAATAGACTGGAAAATTTGGAAATTTGTGTCTGCAATACAATTGCAGAGAAGGTTGATTGTACAGCAGCAGCTATGAAAAATAGAGACTATATTTTAACTGTAAAATAGTAAAAAGGGTGGGATTGTTTTTGTTCCTGCACAAAGAAATCTCTCCCCATCTTCTTTCTTTAGCTCTGTCATGACACCAATTTTATAGCTACATCAACTTAAAAGGAACTTTCAAAGGGTGATTGTGAGCATGTTGCTTTTAGTATTAGGATAACAAAATACAGTGTGGAAAAAAAATACCAAGGGTGCATCTACACTAGGAACTAACTTCAAAGTTAACTTTGAAATTAGGCACTACTTCAAAGAAGCCAGCAGAGAGTCTAGACACATTTTTCCCTTACTTCCAAGTTAAGAAGCCCAACGTCCAACTCCTTACTCCATTCCCCATAATGGAGTAGTGCCCAACTTTGCAGTTTAACATTGAAGTAGGGTATGTGTAGATGCTCAGCTTCAAAATTGCTTACTTTGAAGTTATACTTCGAAGTACAGTCTTCCCACACCTTACGAGGGTAATTTGTTCCTGAAAAACTCCTTTTAAGGTGAATTCTTGTAATTTGAAAATGTAATTACCATTAATTTCAATGGGAAAAATTTTATGCATTCCTGAGCTCCAAAATTTACACCCATTTACGCTAAAACAATACCAAATCCCATTAAAATGAACACAATTACTTCAATAGTTAACATTAGCTATCATAACACAGCCTAACAAGGCATTTTCCCTTCATTAAGTACTCTACAATATAGCTGTTAACCTGCAGAGACAGGGGAATGGAAATCAAAGAGCACCTGGGAGGTGGGGCGCAAAGCCGGGTAGCTACCCGCAGCTGCAGAAACAGGCCCGGTGCAAGGGGGTGGCAGGGCAGAGCAGGGCACAGGGAAGCAGCCCAGCCTGAATGCAGCTTAGGTTAAGTGGAGAGGGGGCAGTGTCAGGGGCTGGCTGTGCAGGGAGCTAGGCAGGCACAGGAGGTCCCCGGTTGGCAAGGGGTGATGCCTTGCTCATGCGGAGCTGCGTGGCACAGAGGACCCACAAGCAGCGGCCGAGGCACTAAATGCAAAGGAATGTCACAGATGGCAAGCGGCTCCCAAGGCACAGCTGTGCAGGATGGGCAGTGGTGGCCCCCTAGCTGCCCGGGGAGTGAGCGGCAGGGGCAGGGCTGGGATGGGATGCATGCCCAGCAGCCACGTCTTGCAGGAGCACCTGGAAGCCCATGGCCACCAGCTGGGCTGGGGTGCGCCGCTGCTGCACAGCCAAGGTGGAGACCCAGACCAGCCACAGATAAAGGCTGGGCCGGGGACTCCAGGGAACCGTTGCCGGGCGCTGCGGAGAGATGCACCAGGTGGGATGCAGCTGTGGGCAGCCATTGCCTGGAGCTGCAGCCTTTCTCTTGCTTCAGAGTGTCCACGCCCCGCTAAGGCACACAAAATTGAAATTGGTCCTCGTAAATTTGAGGAAATGCCTCATAAGACGAGGTAGGGGTTTTAAATGAAACTCCTTGAAAACTTGAATTCTCATAACCCAAATGGGTGTATCTCAGGGTATGACTGTAAGCAAATTTGAAGTTATTCAGTCTATAAATGAATTGAAGATCATTATTGCTGATTTCATTCTCCAGTTAATATAGTTCTGTTGTGTAGAAAGGGGAAATGTTTACTAGGACAGAGTCATGCTCAAGGTCAAACAGTTACAAATGCTATCGTAAATAAAAATTGGTCATTAATCTTGCAATGTAAGAATATGTGTAACATTTGGAGATGTGTCCCTGGTAAATCAGAATCCAGGAGGAGCTGATAACAAAGGAGTGCTTGCCTGGCAGTCTGAATAGAAGAAAATTATAATTATTATTCCTGTAACAACGGGAGTGCAGAAGTGTAGTACAATCTGCTCTTTCCACTTTATTCACTGAGATATTGACAGCCCCTTTTGTGTGGCATTTCTGCCTTGTCTCTTTCTGGCACCCCATAAGACTGCAGGTGTTACGGTTTGTCACTGTTAATGACTCCAGCCAGGCTTTAGAGGAAAAGTCCTTCAACAACAAAATGTTTAGTTGTGTATTAGGAAGGCATGATTCATAATCTTACACTGTCATTCACTGTCCTATGGTTTCAAGACATGCACAAAAACATGATGCTCAGTTATTAGGTGGAGAGCACATTATTGTGGTAGCTGACCTTTTGAAGCTTCTGCCCATGACAGATTGCAATAGTGTCTGATGTTAGAAGTGTCACAATGGTAAGAATGTCTGGCTTGTGTACATAGTTTTGAAAATGTAAAGTTCCTAATATGAATCCTGAGAAACGCTAGAAAAATTTGTTAGGACTATTGATGAATTGGAGACAAATAACTCTTTATCCTCCATAGAGAACGAAATACACACTTTCCGTTGAATGAGTTATTGTAGCTTAAGGAAAGGAGTAAAAAGAACAGAGATAAAATTGCTATGATTGCAGCTCAGCCTCCACCTTGAACTTCCTTACAACCGTGACTACTTTAGATGGAATCATAAAACCATAGTGCATTCTAATTTTTTTGAAAACTAATCTGGCATGTTATGTGTTTATCCTTTAAAAAGATATTAGTGATGGACTCAAACCAAACTACCTCCCAAAAGTTGTTGACAGGTCAAAATCCACATACAAACCAGAACCATATTTTTGCAGTTGGAGTTCTTTTTTAAAGAAATAAGAAAACAAATGATGCTATAAACTTTAAGGGCCTGTCTATACTACTGCCCTACTTCAAAGGGTGGTTGGAAGTAAGGTGTCAGGAGATTATTAATGAAGTGCTGCATTACTTCATTAAGCTAATTCTCCCCCACGGTAACTTTGAAGTGTTAAACTTCGAAGTGCTGCCTCACATGCAGCCATGGCTAACCTGACGGTACTTTGAAGTCCCTGGGGTACTTCGAAGTCCCTTTACTTCTCAAAATTTTGGTACTTTGAAATGCCCTGGGCAGGTGAGCCGCAACTAGATGTGAGCCAGCACTTCGAAGATTAACACTTCAAAGTTGCTGTGGGGGTGGCGGGGGGGGATGCTTAATGAAGAGCTGCATATGCAGCGCAGCACTTCATTAATAAACTGCCAACACCCTACTTACCATCCTCCCTTCGAAGCAGGGAGCTAGTGGAGACAAGCCCTAAAATAAGGTTGTTATTTTATATGTATAACGAAAGAACTATAGAGTTAAAGATAAAACATACCTTAGTATTTAAAGTGTGGAAATTCATAGGTAAGGAAAGTGTGGCCATCTTGTATTAATCTGACACCGGTCAGTTCAGAAAGTAGTAACTTGTCTCTTTCTCACATTCCATATGCATAGAATCATAGAATACTAGGACTGGAAGGGACCTCAAGAGGCCATCAAGTCCAGCCCCCTGCCCCAATGGCAGGACCAAGCACTGTCTAAACCATCCTTGATAGACATCTATCTAACCTGTTCTTAAATATCTCCAGCAATGGAGATTCCACAACCTCCCTTGGCAATTTATTCCACTGTTTGACCACCCTGACAGTTAATAACTTATAGTTTATAATCATACATCTCCCAGCTGAACCACCCACTGTGGTCAAGAGATTACAAAATATCTCATATTTATTTTTTGTATGAAGATCAGACCTTTATCTCTTATTCCACCATAGCACAAAAGCCAGTCTGTGCTATTTGCCACTGTTATACATACTGGAAATCACATTGTAGTTACTTTATCCACTCTCCTTTTGTGAGACATTGAGCCAAGCTTCCACAGAGAGATCACATCCAGGCAAATAGTACATTACAGTTTTGCGCAGAGAGTAGATGGGACTCAATGGACTTTTAGAATGTTTTGTGTTTTCCATTTGTATACAATGATTCAAAAATGATCAGAAGCTGCAGGATAAAATCCTACCTTAATTGAAGACAATGGAAAGATGCTCACTGACCCTAATGGGGCCAGGACCCATATTATTATGGGCTGGGTTGCCACCTGGAAATCTTGCCTGATTAAGGGGCAATGCGTTGCTGTACTGTCCCAAGATTAGTGTAGGGATCTTTGATTTTTCCTTCCACCTAGGTTCCATGGGAAAATAAGTAGTAGCAACAATTTTTCACTAGGAATTTACTTCCTTTCTTGTGCCAAGACAGCTGGACTAGCTGGCACATGGGCACAATGCAGACCCAGTCCTCATCCCTCCCTGACTAGTTCCTATTTTGCAGGAAAGAGAACAGCATCTCAGCTGTAGATGTTTGCCCCATTGCATAGGGTCAGGCAATGGTGGAAGAGATTATTACACAACCCTATTCACCCATGTAGGGTGTATTGCAAGGCTCAGTCATGAGTAAAAGCTTCCTAAAATAATTCCTTGTGACTTTTTTTAAAAAAGCATCCAATATTGATTTAAAAATTATCAGTGATGGAGATTCCACCATGAACCTTGGTACATGGTTCCAATGATTAATTCTTCTCACTATTAAAAATTTACATGTATTTTCCAGTTTGAATTTGTCTAGCTTCAACTTCTAGCCATTGAATATTATTACACCTTTCTATGTTGCAGTGAAAAGCCCATTATTTAATATTTGTTCCCAATATGGGTATTTATAGACTGTAACCAAGACACTCATTTACCTTACCTGTGTTAAACTACATTGATTGAGCTCGAAAAAATCTATCACTGTGAGGATTAATTTCAAATTCCAAATACCATAGCTCTTCTCTATTATTTATCCACATCCTTCTTGAATTGCGGGCACCAGCAGTGGATGCAGAACTCCCGCAGTGGTTACACCAGTACCCAAGATTATTTTTATCTCTGTAACCAAGTAAAATCTTCCAGTTTATGCATTCCTGAGTCATAGTAGCTCTTTTGGCTACAGGTTCATATTGGGAACCTATCTACTGAGTTATCCACTGTTGCCACCCAGATCTTTTTCAGAATCACTGTTGTCCAGGATAGAGTCCACATGCTGTATATATGGTCAACAGTCTTTGTTCCCAGCTGCATATATTTACATGCAGATGTTTTAAAACATACACTGTTCACTTGTTCCCAGTTTACTAAGCAATCTACATCTTTCTGAGTCAACAATTAGTTTTTTGTTCTGGTTTTGATTTTTTTTTTCATTTTTTAGCACTCCTGTAGTTTTTGTCAGTGATGATTTTATCACTGATGATCTTATTTTTCTTCCAGGTCATTGATAAAAATATCATATAGAAAAAGGCTAAGATCTCATCCCTGGGGAACACCAGTTGGAAAGAGAGCTGCACAGTGAAGATCCCTCCCCCACCCCCTGCATTACAATTACATTTTGAGACTTACAAGTTAACTCGATTTTAATTCATCAGATGTGTACTACATTAGTTTCATATCATTCATAAAGGGTTCTGTTTTAGTTGAACCTTATATGGAATTCAGAAGTTCCATAAATTTCCTTGTACTTCTCCTGATATGTGAGATACAGGAGCATTTCAGGCTCTCAGGTTTCTTCTACTTCTGTCTGCAATGTAAAATTTCACAACTCTGTAGGGTGTACAGCTCTCACCAGATACAGCTAGCCTTTGGAAATGCTAAGCTCCAGAGAGTCACAGGGCCTCATTTATTTCTACTTCTTCTTTCCCTGAAAAGTCCTGGAGTTCTAAAGTTTCCAAAGATTTGTGCCCTACATTGCTCTGTTCTTTCGAATTTATTCTACTCCAATTTCTCATCCTCTGCTTGCCCTGCATAGATTCTAAATGACCTTCTGGGATCTGTGGCTGTTATAGTGTATTCACTGCTATAGCAACACCTTCGTTTGTTGACACAAGTTTTAGAGTTTATTTTCAAGTTATTATCTTGCCTAGATTTCAGTGTTATTTAACATAAAACTTTTATACTTTAAAGTTTTAGAGCTAGAGTGACACACAAAGTTAGATACATTTATTATTTTAGTTTAATTGCAATGTTTAGGCATCCATAACAGTCTAACTGCCTTTAAAATTTTCTAAAAACATTCTAATATAACCCAAAAGTAACTACAACTCTTTCTTTATGCAGAATTTGAAGGAGAATATCTGTTGGACTTATAACAGGACTTGAGGTACAAGCTGAACTTTGGAGCTCTACACTTAGGGCAATTTTTTCTTCTTAACAGCAGCTTGACCTGTTTGTGAGTGAAGATATCATAACTGTAAGCTAGATTTCTTTCATTTCAGCTTTAATTAAAAAAAAGAAAGTGAAAACAAATTCCTTCCCATTTTGATGTCAAAAATATAATGGAAATTGACACACACTCATAGTATTTTGATTTTGACAAAACTGCATTTTCTGATTAAAAGGTTTTTACTTATTTTAATTAGTTATAATACCAAAAAAATAGTTTGTATAAAATAGACCCTTCTTTATGGGTAGAATTCTGGCTTTGAGTCAAAAGTTCCCAAAAGTCCATACCCAGTAAGTCTTCCAGTTCTCCTTCTCTAGAGGAATTTGGCCCTCCTAATTATCTCAGCAGGATAACCTGTTCAGATGAATTCTTTCAATGGCACAGATCGACCTCATTTGTGTCAGTGTGGGCAGAGTCGCGGAAAAAAAAAAAACCCCGCTGACCCTGCACCAGCATCCCGTTCGGATCCCCACGGGGCCGTGGACGAGGGAGACAAAGATGCGGCAGAAGCCCGCCGACAGGTAAAGGCCGCTCCGCTCTTTTGCGGGCCAACCCCAACCACCTCCGGCAGGGGGCCTAGGGACTAGTGCTATATTAGAAGGAGAAGGCTGGAGGAAACCTAATTCCCAGTGGGCAAGAAGCTGACTCGCTCGCTAGAGGCAAGGGTGAGACGAGAAGAGGAAGATAAATCAAATGTTAACCGTTTTTATTAGCAAAAGCTACAACATACAAACAAACAACACAGCATATAAACTAAACTCATACAACCATTCATTATAACATTAGAAGAAATATGAACAACCAACTTTACTAAACCTATTGATCCTAAAGAATATATTATTTAAACACTTACACTCAATAACAACAGGAGTTCCATGAAGGGAGTCTATGTGAGGGTTTTCTTATAGAACAGAGAAAGTGAAATAGTTAAGAGAGAGTCCCAAGGATTTTTTGAGGTAAATATTTCTCTGAGCTAGGGAAAGCAGATTAGCCTTATCCCCTTAATGCTCCGGATGGCTAGTTAAACCACCCTATTGGAGGCCTAGAGGTCCAGCCTACCAAGGCCTCCTCCCAACTGGGTCAATAAATGACAAATTTTTCCAGCGGGAATTGGAGAGAGAGGGACCCTGAAGTTGGAAAAGAGAGACATAGGGATAGAAAGATTAAGTCTTTACACAAATAAGAATAATTAACAGTTACCTACTTAAACCCTGACCATGGGGCTTATTAATCAATGGTGCAGCCTGGAGCGAACAATTTCAGCTCCAAGTTACAGCCCTTAGTTGGTCCAGTAGGACCGTGGCAAGATCAGAATTATTTAAAAGAGTTTGCAGTTCCGGTGACTGTGTCCCAGGTTGTACCCAGGGCTTAGAGGGGTTTTTACGTGTCTTGAAGCGGTGGTCCAGTCAGGTTTTATGGTCTTGTCCAGTAGTCCAATCAGGCGTAGAGGTCGTATTTAGTTGTCCAATCAGGTGTAGATATGTCACGGAGCGGTGGTACTGCTCTAGGAAGGCAAGATGGCGGCCTCTTGGTTAGGCAACCGAGCGTGCAGTACCTGCTAAAGCAGGCCAGTTCAGCACTTGGCTGCCGCTCCACAGAGGCCCCCTGGGTTTGGCTCGTCGGGTACGCAGTACCTTGCCTTCTAAGGCGAGTCCAGTTTGCCACCCAACTGCCTTGCCCTTGGCCTAACAGCTCTTTTTATTTAAGGACCAGGGCTGACACTAGGCCAGTCAGGAGTTCTTAGTGAGGCAGCAGCTCTTCACAAAGGCAGCAGCTCTTCACAAAGGCAGGAGCTCTTCGCAAAGGTCTTCATCCACAGCTAGACCCCCCAGACTGACTTCGAGGGCTGCGCTGCACTGCCTTATATCTAGTGTTCTTATGTTTATTCATGATTTTATTTAAATATTCATGAGTTTGCCCCTGGTTTTCAATCAGGTCCTTCAAGTTATAGACGCTTCTGGAAGGTTTTCACCAGCGTCCAATCAGAGGCTTAGTTTCAAAGCGTGTGTGAGTTCAGGGTTACCAGGGAGACCAACTGACTCAAAGAGACCGTTACAAGGGGCTGCTAAAGGCAGCCTATGGGGTTTTTGATTTATACCTGTGCCCGCAGTGTTGTTAACTGGCCAAAGGCCTGTTTCCCCTGACCCACGGGGGTGATAATCCCCGAGGGATGGAAAAATCCCTGACAATTTGAAGAAGCACTGGGATTTCCCCACAAAGAAACAATATAGATATGAAGCTCTTGGTCTTAGGTAGTTCCTCACTGGAGTTCTTCAACAGACCATACAAGTGGTCACTAACCACTCAGAAGTGACTGAAGTGCCTCTCCTTTTCTTCATGATTATTTTCATTAAAAAAGAAACAGGAAGGGGAAAGGGAAAGGAGAAGTTTATGAGTATGAAAGAGAGGAGAAAGCTAATAAAGCTTGCTCTTATTTTCGAACCAAAGGGAGCACTTTTGTAGGAAAGTAAAGACGTGTCTGAGCTGAGCTTTAACAGAGACCACCTAACATATTACAGTGGAATGACAGGAGAGAAAAAAAACACATCCTATTGGGCTTTGTCCAGGCTAAAAGGAAAAAGAAATGCCTACTTTTCTCTGTACTATATTTTCAAAGTGGTGTTCCGGTTGTTAGCTGGAGACTTTGTTTTTGTTTCTGAACTGAATTAACCAATTCTAAACAAACAGGTCTGCTTATGATCTATTGTATAGCTTTACCTGGTATCTGTACACAATATTAAATGATGCACTATATCATTTTAATTTAAATCAGTGTGTTTATATTGTATAACAGTAGTAATTAAAAGGTGCTATAAAGGAATTTTGTGTACCACCAAAATTCATTGTAAATAATTAACCAATTCAAACAAAATTTTTGAAAAGTGAAAGTACCAGAAATAATATCTAAATAGATCCTTTCTGCATAGATGGAAGCTTCTTTTATAGTACAAATACTTCCCAATTAAAATTCTAAATTTAATAATCATGTTAGATTAGGCTGCTCTTACTGATATTAGCCTAGGGATAAATACTACCTAGTTTAAAACACATTTTTTCCCAGCAGTGTTGGCAAAAATTAATATGTACTGTCAATTAGTTCTGTGTAGGCTGACTGAGGGACTGTTTTTCCTCTAAATGAACAGACAGCCTCAATTTCTTTGTTCCAAAATATTATGCAGCTATTCCAAATAAAAGCAGTTATAAAAGCAACAAACACATATAGATGGTCATTTAGTTCTGTTTAAATAATGTAAGATGAATAGTTAAAAAAGTGGGAAGAAGTTGTTCTACTTTACTCCAAGCTGACAGATCTTTTCCCCACTGTTTTCAATGTGTCAGGTAGGAGGCAGGGTCTGGGCAGCCTGTGACGACACTGGGTTACGTTAACTAGCAAAGGCTTCTGCTAACATGATGCTTCATACTGAGTGTAAGGTACGTATCCAGCTATAGAAAGAAACACCAGAGCATGGTAAGCAATTAGACTGACCATCAAGGACCTACATAAAATGGAAAACACCTTAGCAAAATTAATAGATTAAGAAAGGAGAATTATTGTAGAGATATATACACTTTCTTATATTGAAAACATGCTCTTCTGCATTTCATAGATACTGATAATAATTGCTTTTCTTCCTGCCCCAATGCCTCCAGATGTTCTAAGACTAGGGTAACAACATGTCAGAAGCTTCAGACAGAATCCCCTAATTGAAATCCACCACACAAAACATAGCGGGAGAGTAACAGTATTGACAACACCAAGGATTCTAAAAACATGACTATACCCCTTCACAAAGCCAGGTACCCTTGAGCAGGCCTCCTCAGATCTTCCTGAAGGACCCTCCACTATGTAACTTGTGCGTTATACTCCCCGAGTTGTGGTGGGGTGGTACCCATTTCCACCACAGCTGGAAGTGGATCAGCCACCAGGCCTCTGGCCCCAGTCTGAATAAACCCCAGATGGCCACATCTCCTGGCCTGTGGAAAGGTCCACTGGCAACAGTCAGCACTTGCTCCCATAGACAGCACCATTACCCATATGTGTGGGGAGAAGGTGCAGGAGGGCGGACCATGCCTGGAACATGCGTCACCCATGCAGGGACCTGATCAGTGGTTGGGAACCCCCAGGGTCACAGAGTGGTCAGACAATGGGCAAGGGGGCTGCTGCCCTTGGGGGATGGAGGGCACAACCTTTGCCATTGGGCTGCAGGGCTAACCCAAGTCTCTCTCTCTCCCCTTCCATTCTTACAGCTGCACCATCTGAGGGTTGGGTGAGTCCTGTCCAGCCTGTGGAGCTGAGGAGTCTGCCAGTGGTGCAGGAGAGGGCTGGAGCACTCCCACCACTGGTGCCTGGACAGGCCTGCTGTTGAGGCCTTTGTCGAGGGCAGGATGAGGAGGCTGCCACCTACAAGGCTACTGTCTGCCAGAAGAATGCCCTACTGGAGGACTGGCTACTGCTGGAGTGGGCCAGCCTGGCCTGGCTGTGGGAGGCCAGGGTCAAGGTGGCAGTGGTGCTCTGCACCCTCACTCGGTCCATCACTGACTGGCTGGCCCAGCCTCTCACATTCCCCGGCTTCCCCCCACTGCCACCAACCTCACAAGACACCCCGCCAGTCCCCCAAAGCCCAAGCTCATTGCACTAGTCTTGTGCTGCTACCTCCCCCTGGTCCTGGACCCATCCAAGCCTGACAGGGACCCTGGACCCAGGGTAGTAGAGGCTCCATGGCCATTGTGGCTCATATCCCTCCACTCCATTTGAGGACTAAGGCCCCCCTGTCTCCTGCCCCAAGACCTCCAAGTTCAGGTTCCTCATCCCCTGTCCCAGGCCCCACCAATGTATATAGTTACCCTTGTTCAGCCCTGTAAATAGTTATGTGCATAGTTTCCATTTTTGGAAAAGGCTTCCTGGTTTAGTAAATGGTTTATTTTGTTTGTACCCCTGTGTTCCTTTTTATTGTGGGAGTGAAGGATGGATGGGAGGGAGGGGCCTGTGCAGACTTCCTGAGGGACAGACACTGGGGCCCACAGACAAAGATCTCACAGAGGGTCTCTCTGATCTGCACCCCATCCCTGTGGGTCTGTCAGCTCAAGACAGCATCAGCCTGTTCATAGCCAGGGCCAGCCTTGGCCACCCACCCCTGGATGAAGGCCTTGCCCTTACTTTTCATGTTGTGGAGGGCACAGCGTGCCCCCACCTCCTGAGAGACATTGTGCAGCCCAATCTCCAGGCATGTGAGGAGGCACCCAAAACAGCTCTTCAGGCACCTGAATGCACACTCTACCAGGTAGTAGACCTAGCTGAGCTGGCTGTTAAACATTTCCTAGGTGGGGGCCAGATGGCTGGTGTAAGATCACATGAGCTAGGGGTGCAGGTTGTAGGTTGCATCTGCAACCATACATAAGGGCATGGTGACATCCCCAAGTAGGAGCTCCCTTTGGGGGACGTAGGTCCCCAACTCCATCTCCTAGCAGAGGCTGGAGTTCTGGAACACCCACACCCACGTGGCCCAACCAGCCCATGCCGATGTCCATAAAACATCCCTTATGTCCCACTGAGTGGTAGCCCTTCCGATTTATGAAGCAGCCCATGCTGTGGTCTAGGGCATGGATGGCAAAGTTGGCGCCCTTCAGGGTGCTGAAGCAGTTGGGAAAGCCGAGTGTGACAAATCCTGTGATGGCTGCATCCAGTTCCCCAGCACAGACAACCCTCTGGAGCAGGATCTTGTTGATGGACTTGATGACATTCATGAGATGGAGAGCACATGTGTAATTACCGGTGCCCCATCACTGGATCCCTCCTCATCCAAGGACAGTGAAGGCTCCAGGAGGGTGGTCCGGATGGAGGGTCCCACCTGTTCCTCCTCCTCCACCTCAGGCTGTGGCTCATCCAGCATGGTGTCCAGGACCATGTTGAAAAGGAAGATCTCCTTGCCCCCAAGGAGGCTCTCGAGCTCCTGGTAGAAGGGGCAGCTGGCAGAAGCTGTCCCTGAATGGCCTTCTGCATCCCTGGCCCTGATGTAGGCCTGTCTCATCTCCTTTACTTTGGAGCAGACCTGGTCCTGGTTGTAGTCAGGGTAACTCCAGGCAGCCAAGCCAGCTGCCATCCAGGCAAAGATGGGGGCATTCTGCCTCTTGTCCGATGTCTCTCTCAGGACTTCTTCCTCCCACCAGAGCCTGAAGAGGTCCTAGAGCCCCGGGTCCATCCAGGACAGGGCCTTCTTTTTGGTGGCCCAGGCAGGCTCCTAGGACCCATCAGATGGCTCCAAGGAGAGGCTCCTGGGGCTCCTGGGGCTGCTGGCCATTGTTTGGGAACAATGGGAGTGTCACTTCTGGGGATAGGTCTAAGGGTGTGCTGCTAGGCATCTCATGTCCCTGCTCCAGCCATACTTACAGCTTCCTTCCATGGGGTTTGTGGGTCCCTGCAGCTTTAAACACACAGAGCATAGAGAGTGGCCACACAGAGTATAGAGCTCTGCTAGCACTGACCAGAGTATCTTTGCATGCCAGCTGGCTGGCTCCATGGAGGATTCGTCTCGAAGAATGGCCCATGCAGCTTCTACTCATCTTTCTTTAGAGTCTTTCAAAAGAAGGTGCTCTTCCTGATCCAGGACAGGAAAAGCACCTCTGAAAGAAATGCATTCTTTTGGCCTATTTTAGAAAGACCACATTTTCTGTGTAGAAGCTCCATTGGATCTTTTGAAGGAGACCTGGATTTTCTGAAAATGCATATTTTGAAAGAGAGACATTGGATGCACTATGGCTTATTTTGAAATAGGCTCTATTCACTGTGGCTGGGTCTACTTGTGCCCCTTCCTTTCGAAAGGGGCATGTTAATGAGTGGGTTTGAAAGATGCTAATGAGGTGCTGCAATGAATATCCAGCGCCTCATTAGCATAAAGGTGGCCACAGTGATTTGAAAGTGTGGCTTTTCGAATCATGCGCTGCCTGTGGAGAGAGGACTTTCTGAAAGGACTCACCCCGTTTTCGAAAGCCCTTCTTCCAATCACCAGATAGGAAGAAAGGCTTTCGAAAACTGGGGGGTGGTCCTTTCGGAAGGTCCCGTCTCCATGGGTGGCTCACGATTCTAAAAGCCGCACTTCTGAATTGCCGTAGTCACCATTATGTTAATGAGGTGCTGCACCTCATTAACATATTTCAAACCTGCTCATTAACATGCCTCTTTTGAAAGTAATGGGCATGTACAGACACAGGGGCTACGTCTACACTCGCCAAAAACTTCAAAATGGCCATGCAAATGGCCATTTTGAAATTTACTAATGAAGCGCTGAAATACATATTCAGCACCTCATTAGCATGCGGATGGCCGTGGAACTTCATAATTGATGCAGCTTGCCTCCGCACAGCTCATCCAGACGGGGCTCCTTTTCGAAAGGACCCTGACTACTTCAAAGTCCTCTTCTTCCCATCTGCTC
Organism: Carettochelys insculpta; assembly: GCF_033958435.1. NCBI lineage: Eukaryota > Metazoa > Chordata > Testudines > Carettochelyidae > Carettochelys > Carettochelys insculpta. The sequence continues at coordinate 136,578,584 of NC_134138.1, read as the reverse complement.
ATAGGAATAAGGGGACTTCGAAGCAGCTGGGGTCCTTTCTAAAAGGAGCCCCATCTGTATGAGCCGCGCGGCGGCGAGCTGCATCAATTTCGAAGTGCCTCAGCGCCCTGCATGCCAATGAGGTGCTGAATATGTATTTCAGCAGTTCATTAGTAAACTTCGAAATGACCATTTGCATGGCCATTTAGAAGTTTTTGGCTAGTGTAGACACAGCCAGGGTGTCTTAACCACACTTATTTGAAAATAGCTATTTTGAAATAGGTGCTATTCCTTGTAGCATGAGGGTTATCAGTTTTGACATAAGCAAACTGCTGTTTCAAAATTATTTTAAAACAGCAGTTGTATTGTACAGAGCTTTTAATTTGAAGTATTTAGCTGTTATTCTGAAAAAAAAAAACTGTGCTGTGTTGACCTACCCTTACATACCTGTCTTTCTATTTTTACTCCAATTCATCTGATGAAGTAGGTTTTACCCATGAAAGCATACACCCTAAGAAATCCATTAGTTTTTAAGGTTTACAGGGCTCCTTATTGTTTTTCCCAAGATTTATACTTCCAAGATTTTATACTACCTCTTCATTTGGCCAGAGCACAAAACATCAGTTTTAAGAGGTAAGCAATGAGAAATTATTAATAATGTTATACAAATGGCATAGCCGGTATAACAGCTAAAGATCACTGGGAATAGAAGAAATCCTTAATCCATCATCCGCAATGGGGACTAGAAATAAGGAAGAAAGTGGACAGGTAGAGACAGAGATACCTTTAAGTGGAAGCGAGAGAGAGAGAGCACACAATTCTTCAGTTTATTGCCATGAAAGACAAAAGACGTCTTCTTCCAACCCCAAACATCTCCTTCCAATCAAATAGCCAGCAAGGGAAGAAAACGACTGGAAAAAGTCCTAGTTTTAGCCGAGTAAAACTACCTAAGCATGGTTAGAGTTGACTTTAATGACAAGTATATTTTCCAACACACAGCAATATGGAATACAAATTAAAGAAGTTCATCCTACTAAAGAAGCTATTTAAATAAGAGGACAATTGCCTTGTGATTTTCTTTCATCATTCTGTGACTCAAAAAAAACTCTTCTGTTTCCTATATGTAACTTAAAAATAAAAAATAAACTGCTTGCATTTCTTTCAATTTTTCCTTAATTGATTTTCCAGTGCTAAAACATATATTAAAAAAAAAACAAACCCTTAACAAATGCTAACCCTAGGCAAGTCAACAGCTCAAAAACTAGAGATTTGTGAAAACACAGAATCAGCCTGTTGAAAGATCGGACACTAATATCTGACATTGACACTTAAACATCAGTTTCTTCCACTAACCATAGGATATCACTTTGAACTATATTTGTTGTAATTCAGGGATTTTATACCTTTAATAAGACACTTGACCTAGGTTATTCACTTCATAAGGGACTGGAATACCCACCTCCAGTTCATGAACCTTGGGCACATATGTAGCCTAAGCTCAACTGATAAACAAACATTTATTACTGGTGGTAATATTATTAATATTAATATTAGTAACATACTATACTATTTACCATATTGCCTTGATTCTTTGTTTTTCAAATTTTGAAATGTCTATGAAAAAATTCCCCAAAAAAGGAGGAAAAATTGGCAATGTTTCCCCAAGTATTCTTCCATTTCACTCTCTATCTTTTCTAGTTCTTTTAGAAGTAAGTATTGAACCTGCATTGCTTGATTCAGAACTTCTAAGATAAACTGCTGCTCTCAGGACAAAGAAAGGAGGATAGAAAAGAAAGGGTAATGATGTAGAGTGCAGAAGAGCATGATAATAATTATGGGAAAGCATTCAGTCCTTCCTTTTTTGAAAGAACATAGAAATATTGTGATTCTAAAAAGCCATTTTCTAGCAAGTATTGTCAAGTCTCCACAGTTAATTGAGCATCTCAGGACTTTTGGAATCTGTAGGAGGAGCTTTTGTTATGATGATTCCAGAATCTCATCCATTCCCAGGATTTTGAGAAATGCTTTACATAAGGCAGCATCTTTTCTCTGATTCCTCCAAGAATGCCAAGGCACCTCACGTGCCTGGGAAATGGAAGCTGTTCTTCCTAGGACATCAAAAAGCAGAAAATGCTCCTTAGTCCATGCAGAGATATTCCAGAGAAGTGTCCAGGGTGGGGGGGTGGGGGGGGAGTGTTGAGGAGTATTGCTTCTTGGAAGCTCTACCAATCCAAGGTTGTTTGCACTGTGACATTATTGTTTATTTGAATGGCTGATATACTCCTTTGAATAGAAAGATTGACATTATAGGCTATTTTTGGAATACTACAAATATTTCAGTACTTAATATTTTTTGAAATATTCAGTGAAGGGAGGTTATATAATAATGTAGCCAATAAAAATGGTAGTTACTGGTTAGCTGCCCCATTAGCTAACAATGATTTGTTATGTCATACTTATTTACTGAAGTAATGTATAAAAACAGTAAATTACTCTTACATAGTAACAGTATATTTCTCTTTTGTTATTACATAATATTGGGATGAGCAGCTGGGAGCTTGATTCTACTGCATAGAGTAGTGTCTAATTTTTGTGCAAGACCCTTCTCCTGACAAGTTTCTCTGCACCCTGTTCAGATAAATTCACAAAGTTGGAGTTGATACTGCCTTGATCACCAGGATCGATCAGTCCTTAATCACTCATACAGACTGTGCCTATCACAAAACATCTTCCATTATTCTTGTCTCCTGGCCATCCTTCTCTACACATACCTATGTCTTTTCAAGATCCTTCCACCTCCCTGGAGGGCAGCTGAGTGGTAGTTTCAGTACTTGTGAGTACCACTTGGCAACAGTTTCAGTCTGTCAATTGTCAGTAAGCCTCACTATGTGCCCAGGCTATCACATTTTCCTATACCTGCTGTCAGCTATGATGTCCTACACTGCACTCTGCTATTTAACCATTTTTGGGGGGATTTGGTCACAGACTGAAATTCTCAGAATTCTGATTTTCATCACCCTCTGTGTGACAGACAACTGCTGCACTTCTGTCTTTGATAGTGCCTATGTTACACTGATATACAATTCTGGCAGTACTGTGGAGCTGCAGAGCCTGGCAAGGATTACCTTTTAGATTTTTCCTGAGAGGACATCATGGATAGAACTAAATATACACAAAATGAATTTCAGTTATTTTCTGCAACCTTCACAATATCATCTGTGAATCTGATTTTAACTGCTCTCCGTTGATGTTGATTCCACCCTTCCAATTTATCTGCTTCATAACCACTTTGAGGTAGGTGCTGAAAACTTTTGGTGAAGCTGTGTCTCTTTGTTTCACACCTTTCTTAATCAAGACACAAACGTTATGGCCACACTTGGCCAAAACTTTGAAAAATGGCCACGGTGCTTCTCAGCTGAGTGGAATAAGGGGATTTCAAAATGTGCAGGGTCCTTTTGAAAAGGACCCGTGTGTAGCTGCTCCAAGCCACGTGTGTTCAAAAACAGTGCTTTCGAAGCACCGTGGCTGGAAGCATCCTAATGCTAATGAGGTACGGAATATTCAATTCAGCGCCTCATTAGTAATCTTCAAAACGGCCATTTGCATGGCCATTTCGAAGTTTTGACCAAGTATGGTCACAGCCAAAGAGAAGTATCAAACCAAGTTTTATTTCCAAAGCAGGCAGAATTTGCTTCCTTTAGTATTTTGGTACAGTTTGTGTCCAGGTCCTGCTCTGCAAAAGCAGTCAATCTTGCATTGAGCTCTATGATGTTGAATATTTTTTCATAGTTGACAAAGGCAATATATAAAGAGAATTTGTTATCTCTTCAGCATTTCAATAGCAGGTTTATAGTGAAAATATGGTCCACTGTGAAAAATTCACGTCAAAAGTCTGTCTGGACTCTCTGCTGCTGCTCTTCTAAACTCTATGGCTGTGTCTACACTTGCCCCAACTTCGAAGGGGAGCAGGGGGTTAGCTTCACCAAAGGGGTGGGGGTGGGTCCACCTGCCACACTTGCCTGAACAATTTGCTATTTTGCCACCATTATGCTATTGAGGAGCTGTACATTCATATCAGTTCTTCACGAATCAGTTCCGATCCATGTTGTTTACATGCCCCTTCTGAGAGTTAGGGGTATGTGTGGACACAGCTACAGTGTCTACAGATAATGTCTACACTTTTGCTAGCCAGACCATGCTTCCCCAAGACATAGGACATCTACCATTAGATCTCCCACAGCCCACATGGCAAGAGGAGGTGAACCCAATGCACCTGCAATACTGCTCTCTCTTACTAAGATTTTGTATATTCCTGTGTGGTGTCCAGAGAAGATGAAATGGTCTCAGCAGAGGGAATAGGACTAATTACTGCACCAATTCCATGTGTAATTCTCAGGAAAGTTAATATACCCTGAGCCTTACACATATTATCCTTGTCGTACTCTGCTTGAGGAATTCTTACAAAGAACTGGGCTCAGCATGGGAGGTGAGTGCTGGAAAGGAGAGACATACTATCAGGGAGAAATAAGGACTTCTGAATTTGGTGCTGAAGAATGGAACCCCAGCTTCCAGTGGATAAGGAAGTTTAACCCACATCTGACCCCTCTCCTTCTTCCACAAATGGGCAGCCCACCTTCCTTATGAATCAGTGGAGGGGAATAGCCTAACTGGAATATTTCAGCATTTCTCATTTCTCACTTGCCTGTTTCCTATGTTAGTTGCCAATCTAAACCGTAGATATCAATAATTCAGTACCATGAATGAAAGTTTCCATTGAGTGCAGTTTTTTTGGAAGTCATTAAGATTGTGAGAAAGTTCTGGAATATGTCTGTTACAGATATTTGTAAAATGCCAATAGCAGACTTTTACTGGAGATGGGTAAATGACTAAGGGTCAATCCATCTAGTTACATTTTCCCACAGTTAAACCTTTTTAATGTCATCTTTACACTCCAATACCTGTATTGGCAAGCACTGGCAAGGAGTGAATCCCCTGTGTCACTTGTGTACATTTGTGTCTTTCTCAAGAAGAGGGCAATATTGCTGAAATCGTTGAAATATGAAAAAGCATCATTGTTCCAGGAAAACGCATACAAAAACATGTTCTATTTTCTTTTAAACACTAATGGAATTGTATCCTAAAACAATGACAGATTGAGCTTTTCATGGCATAGAAGAAATTATGAAAATATAATGTATTGCAAACTGTTATTTTAAATCAAGAGTCAAAGTGTAAGTTTCATGTATACTTTAAATTGCTTTCTCGTTCACTCCTCTGCTACTGCTATGTGTTAGTATGCGGCAGGTTGGTAACTTTAAAGTCACACAATACATCCAGCTAATGAGATTGCAAGAACATTGTGCTCCTCTATCATTTTCTTATCAGTAACAGCCAGTCCATTAAAAGCTGTAACCCTGAGATGTGAACTCCAGTCGTTAACTTTTTGCATTCTGGAAATGGCCTTCCCTAGACTGTTAATAGATAGGATGTCTGCAAAGTTTTGTGACAGTTCAAGACACTCACTCTCCAAGAAACTGTTTAGAAACTAACAACAGACCTATTATCTCATTTTAGAAAACATTTTTAACCAGAGCTATTGACTGAATTGTATGTTTTTGTTCGAAACTCTGAGCTCAACTAGCTGGGTTTTACTGACCTTGTGGTTGCTAGGCTCTTGTTTTCTGTGTTTTAATGTTATATTTTTAAGTACCAGTTTTTAGCTCAACACTTATTACAGAATTGCTTTCACTTTATTACCACCGGCAACTTTAGGGTAATTAGCTAATTAATATGGTAATAATATTAGCAAAATCATCAGATGTGGCATTAATTAGTCATACTAAATGTCTCATCTTTAATGAGAACTTTTATGGCCCAAGAGCAAAGGAAAATTAGGTAAAGGCTTAGAAGACTAGTTAGTAACTAGTCATCCTCATTTTTTTCAATTGAATAGATTAAACCGTGTTCTCTGAATATGAGAGAAGAAAACTGACTTACACATGAACTTGACTGATATCTTTTAGTAATACATACTAACAGAATAATTAGATTAGTTTAATGTCTATTTTTAAATGGGGCATTTGGCTGTGCCCATACTATACGGATTTTCACAAAATGAAGGCAGCACCATACACTGATGAACAAGTGAAGTTGATCATTATTTGCCAATTTCAATATATTTTTCCTAATGGGTAAGATATTACTATGCTATTACAAATATTGAAAGATAATTTAAGAGAGTATCATAGTATGAACTTATATTACGGACCTTTATGAGTGTGAGGAAAAAAAGAACTGCAGCTCTCCCTTTATATTTTCATGTGAACTTTTAATCATAAGGAAATGTGCCAGTCAGAGTTCCATATACCAAAGTTTCCTAATTATCCATGGAACATGTAGAGGTCAGTCTGGGAAGTATAGGACATGTTTCCCCAGAAACGTCTTTCCTACAGTAACAAATAGTATGAGTTCAGCAAGAAAGACTTAACTCCAAATTAATCATGGGTGACTGGTGAAGATGGTGATGGAAGGCCACCAGACTTCCCCAGCTCGAGGAAGATCTGTGATCATCCCCCTTTGCCTCAGGTCCTGCCTCTCTCCTCACTGGCTCTGCTCTCTCCCTGCATCTCTCCACTCTGTCTCTTCCCCCTCTCCTTTAGGGTGCAGTCCCAACTTTCTTTGGTCCCCCCAAGCCATGTTGCTCCACTTCCCACTCTGACCGAACTGACACAGTTGGAGGAGCAAATTGAGCTGTGGCCATTGCTATGCTTGCCCTGCCACTCCTGGTAAATGTGGGCCCAGACCCCTGCCGTGGACACCACACCCCTCCCCCCTCCAGCTAATTTCCCCATTGGTTGCTAATCAGCCCCTTGCCCCTCCTGCCTACAGGATTTGTGGGCATGTGCCCTCTCATACTCCCCAAGCCACCAGGAAATTAATTGTAGGTTTGTTGTAAAATAATCCTTGGTGATTTATTTGATGTATTGATCCAACACCTTTTATTTTGAAAATCATTCTCCTTTTTTCCATACGAAAAGTGACCCTACAGGTTGGTCTTGTTTACAGTAAAGGCTTGAACCATTTGTGCTTGAATTGATTGTTTTGTACTAACTGAAGTACAAATGTTTTAGGCCAAAATTCAACAAAGCTCTTAAGTGTATGAATCAATGTCTCAGAGCATCCATGCCAGCCATCCTAAATCAATTTAAGAGTTTCACTACTTGTGGCTGTGACCTTCAATCCTTAAATGAGCTTTCTACTAGCTATACCATCATTGAGTTCATTTTAGGAGCAGAGCACAAAAGTGGCCTAGAACTGAACTCAGGAGGATTTGGGCTGTCACATTTCTGTATTGTCTATGAAATAGTCTGAAACTCATTGGAAAGTGTGGGACAAATTAAAAGAGATTATACTCATTATATAATAATTTAAGGATTTTTGTACCAACTGCATTATTAGTTTTCGTAGTTAATTCACTAAACTGCCTGATTAAAAAGTGGTTATCTAGTGCCATCACAGAATTACCAGTCTGGGGGACAAAATTCCACAAAATCCAGAGAGAAAATCTTGTCCACAGAATTTAGGTCAAGGGAAAAAAAATGCAATACTTAAGGAATAAGGGGATTTGTAGACAGATTTACCAGTCAAACATCTCAAACCATGGGATCTAGAAATAATGTAGACAATACAGAAGCCTAGAATCCAAGTTTCAAAATTGAGTACATTGTTAAGCTCTAAGGCTGTGTGTACACTGCAAAAATAACTTCAAAGTTGTTGTAAGCAACTTTAAAGTAGAGTGTCTACACACACCCCACTTCGAAGTTAAACTGTGAAGTAGGGCACTACTTCATTCCGGGAATGGAATAAGGATGGCATTGCTGGGCACTCTACTTCGAAGTTAACTTTGAAGAAAGGGAAAGTTTGTGTAGACTCTCTTCTGGCTACTTCGATATAGTGCCTAACTTCAAAGTTAACTCCTAGTGTGTAGACACACCCTAACAGTTTTAAAAATTTTGGACTAGATTTTTTATTGTATCCTGGCCAGACATGACAAAGAATCAGTAAGGAGCTGGATTTAGCCAGCTGAGCTTTCCATGGGAATGACAGATCAGTCAGTTCTAAGGCAACTGAGCTGGCCACTTTTCACATTCTTTAAATGCACGAGAAGAAAGGGTTGCAAGGGGAGTGCACTGAGCACTGATGTGTTCAGATCGAAAACATTCTGTTAAGGTCCATAGCCAGATGCTGTAAGACAGAGTAGCCTCATAGTCTAAATTATGGTATAGGCTCAATGCTGTGCAGATCTGTCCTGAAACTTAGAAAGTCACAGCTAACTCCTTTATGGCCCCCATCCTGCACCGTGCCAACTGGAATCTGGGTTATGGAGACTAATCTATGCAACAGTTAACCAAGGGAAAGCTTGCTGGTGTTCACAGTCATCAGACCTTTAAAATTACATAACGGGTAACCTAGAAGTACAGTGCCACATTTTGGTCTTGTGAATGGTGGTATAACTCCATGGAAACGTATATAGTTGCCCAGTTTTACTCTGGCATAACTAGAATCAGAATCTGGCTGATATAAGGGAATGCTGTTATGGAATGGAAAGAATGAAGGTGGACGTATCCCTCTGTTTACACATATTCTGAAGTAGAAGGCATTCAATAAACTCTGTATTTCATATTTAAATGCAATATAATTATGTAATACCTGGTAAAAGTTTGTTGTTATAAGTGTGTGTATTGTGTTTGTGCAGGGATTGCTGCTTCACTGAAATATACCTGGTGGTCTGTTTGTTATTTAGGGGACTGTGTGCTGAAGCTGCGTGTGCTGAGGCTAGCTGCTGCCAGACAAAGCTGAGAACTTCTTAATGAGACTTTGATCCTTAGCCTTTCTGAACCCAACAATCCTTAATCAGAGTGTGGGGCTACTCAGGAAAAAAACAGGGTTTTAAAAAGCCCACGCTTAAGTGACCAGAGGTGCTAGCAAACAGGAATGGCTAACTGCAGATTTTTGTCAAGTTTAGAGTGGAAGTATTGGGGAGTCAATTCACTTTACATTCTTTAAGCTTAAATCTTTTCCCCTGCTCCCCAAAATACAACCCCTTATATAAATTAATAACAAAACGAATGAACAGTAAGAATAAAAAGGGAATGCAGGCACACGTTCAGAAACAGAGTGGGTTTTATTCATTTTTTTGCAACAATACAACATGCATGGGCAGGGGTCGTATGTGTGAGTTTTGTGAAAGGAGTTCCAGGCCCTCAAAGACAGTGGATAGGCTTTGGCCAGCAGAGTGGCTGAACTGGAGCAGCGAAGGGAGACACAGAGGTAAATGGATGAGACTTTCCCAATAGTTTATTTTTGTTTATGTTCTTAAAAATAGGTTTAAAAAGATCTCCTCTTCCCCACTTTAATTTATAAAAAGGTGAACTTTTGAATTCTAAAGTAACAAATACTTCAGAATTTGTCACATTATAACCAGTATCTGGGAATACTACGAGGGGATAATCATATGTTAAGATAAATTACTTTTACCAGCATCATTAAAAATCCTTTTTAACCTACTGTGCATATTATATTATTCTCTTTTATACAGAGAGGAATTATAGGAGTTGCTAGAGGATATTTACATAGTACAAAGAAAAGCAAACATTGAAAAGGACAAGTAAGTTCATAAGCAAGAAGAAATATTCTACAACTTGTGAGTCTAAAGTTGAGTACATAATTCCATTGCACTAGCAAGATCAGTGTGCACCATTGTCTGGAATATGGGTTACCATTCAATATTATTGATACCAATATTCAAAGATTGCAGTGAACCTTATACAAGATATGCTATATAAGGTATCAATGGAAAAGTTATGTTACTAATATGACAATCATGTTCATATGAATATATCACCATTTTCTTGTGAGTTACAAATGTGTTAGCAGCAGCAGCAGCAGCATTAACAACCATGGGTTTAGCACCTGTTGGTGTCTGATGTCTATCTCACTATTTCCTTCCGTCTTTCCTTGTCCAGAACGGAGTGGCTTGGTTTCTGTAGACTAGCTCCACACCAGTCTATTATATCATCTATCCATTCCCTGTGGGGTCTGCCTCTCCTATTCAAACCTCCCTTTATACTGAATACCAGGGTCTTGATTTTTCATTTGTCGTTCATTCTGCAAATGTGCCCAAATAGCTGTAACTAGAGTTGTATAATCTTCTGCAGTAGGTTCTCTTTTGTCTGTATCTTCTTACATAATTCCTTGTTGTTGGCCTTCTGCATCCATCCTATTCTCAAGATCTTTCTATAACAACTCCTCTTGAACACCAATATTCTTCTCTTCAAATCTTTTGTTGTCTCCCATGTCTCACACCAGTACAACATGCTGCTGAATACATATGTTTTCAAGATGCTCAGTTTTGTTCCTAAGCTAATCACTTTGCTTTTCCAGATCGTATCCATCACCTTCAAACTAACTCTTGCTTTCAATATTCTAGTTGCTATTTCCTTCTTACAGTCTAGATCATATGTTATGTTGCTCTCCAGATACATGAGCTTCTCTAAGTGCTCTAGTTCAATCCCATCTACATTGATCTTCCTTCCTATTTTCTTATCTCCAAATACCATTATTTTTGTTTTATTGATGTTTATAATCAGTCTGTACCACTTCCCTTTCCTGTTTAGCGCCAGCACCATTTTTGCTAGTTTCTCTTCACCTTCCTCAATGATAGCCATATCATTCACAAACCTCAGGTTGTGAATTGTTATCCCGTGTACAGATATCCCTTTTACTTCTTCCTTGATCTTGTTCTTGTACTGCGTTTGTGGTTGACACCCCCAGGTGGATTGGCATAGCCACTATCCAGCACACTTGGTGGCCCATCCAGGGCAATTAGCTACACAAGAAAGCCAGTGAAAGAAGCAAGAGACTGTACCTCCTGAATCAGAAGAATATGTAGAGAGGTGACTAAGGAAAAGGGATTCCAAACACTCTTTTATGCTCATGCTCTGTGAGCTTGTGTTTGGGACAAAGGATGTGTACAAACCAGATGGCAAAAGATATGAAAAGGTCATTTCATCATTTCCATTTCATCTTCAGTCTTGCTCCTTACCTCTAGAAGAACTGCTCTTCAAATCTCTTTCTTTAATTGTTTTATAATTCTTTGGCTGTGTCTACAGTAGCCTCCAACCTCAAAGGGGGCATGGTAATTAGGGTGTTGGGAGATTACAAATGAAGTGCTGTGGTGCATATGCAGCACTTCATTAGGCTAAATCTCCCCCATGGGAACTTTGAAGTGTGAAACTTTGGAGTGCCAGCTTGCGTGTAGCTGCAGATCTGCCATGGGTACTTCAAAGTGTACTCCTCAAAAGGGACTTCAAGGACACGTGGGTACTTCAAAGTGCACTCCTCAAAAGGGACTTCAAAGACACATGGGTACTTCAAAGTATACACAGCTGACCTGTGGGTACACTCAAGCCGACACTTCGAAGTTTCACACTTCGAAGTTGCCGTGGGGGGAGATTTAGCCTAATGAAGTGCTGCATATGCACCACAGCACTTCATTAGTAATCTCCCAATACTCTATTACCATGCCTCTTTCGAAGTTGGTGGCTAGTCTAGACCCAGCCTCTGGGTTGTTATCTTACTTATTTTATTCTTTATACCTGAAGTATTCATTGTATATTTTTACTTTTGTTTGGGTGTTGTTCCTTTTTTAATTGTCATTTTCCACTCCTCACTCACCATGGAAGCGAGATTCCCAATGGTGGGATACTTCAATATCTTATCAATTGCTACTCATGCAGCTGATATTACTCCTTTTATTACATTGTCATTGAAATTTTCTGTGTTATCATTCACACAAAGTACATCCACAAAAGCAGTACACATTTGTACATACATCCCAGTTAGTTTTCTAAAATTCTTGGTTGGTGATTTTCCTTTATCTTCAGCCTTACCTTACCCTTGTAAAACAATAACTATAGGGAAATCATCACTCCCCATTTTTTCTTCCATCTATATTTCCCAGTTTTATCTACCTGTAATATCTTTTGTTATTATTCTCAGGGCTAAGCAAAATAATCTGTCATGTGCTGCATTAAATCTAGTTGAGAAACAACATTTGAAACCACTTTTCTAAGCAGGCATTTTTGTTATTAGTTGCCTTACTGCCCCACAATTTATTTTGACTATTTAGGACACTGCATATAATATATGGTCTGTTTGCATTCTTTATTTCTTGTAACTCCAAGCTTTCTAATTTCCTAAATGGCTTATAGATATAAATCTTTAAAGAAAGATTTCTTCGCAGAATTGGGATCTCAACAGCATTACATTGAAGACTTATTTCTTCATTTTTTAACATTATGTCGTTTAAGTTTTCCCTTTGAAAGTACAAATGCCTCATCCTCTTCCTAGTGTTTGGTCTTTTTAAAATCATCCTTTTTAACAAACCATGTTTCCAGTTTATATATATATGCATCATGCCATCCAGTTTAATTTTCATTTCTAGGATATTTCTTTTACATTTTGATCATGTTGTTATTAAACGGAGCCCTTTCAAACAAAAGATACTGTTCCCCATATTAGTAATGTTTCAAAATTAATGGAAACTGAAAATTGCATGGGTATGTTTCCCTGACAGTTTGCTATCATACAAGTATTTTTTCTGCTGCCCTTGCTATAATTTTCATTTTTTTCAGATTTTCCCTATTTCTGATATGCATTTTATTATATCTATCAGAAATACAATAAACTTTTAGCACTACTAGTACTTCATTACCTTCTACAGTATGTATCATATTTTATAGAGTAAAGCTGTATCCACCATTCTGCTTTTCCATGCTACTTTTCATTTCTGTCTAAACCTGGTATTCTGTGCGTCTCCTTGCAGTTTCCACATGAGATTCATTATTAAGAGTCGTTTCCTTTTGTATCTCTTCAGCTCGAATTGCCACAGTGCACCCTCTGTATGTCACACTGATTTCCAACATACTTATCCCACATGACACCTGCCTTTCTACCCAATTTGTATAGGCATGCTCTCCCCGACATTTGCCTCATCTCATTTCCCCTTCAGCAGACATTTGCTATAAGGACCACTGATGGGAGTTCTGGGGAGAGGAACAAAGAGGGCAGGTGCCCCAGGGGCCAGTAATTCTAAAGGGCTTGGGGCTCCTGGCTGCCACTGCCTCTACTGTTTTGTCGATAATTGCTTCCAGAGTGACATGCTTCTAGGTTTAAAACACTAGTGTTACTTTCTCATGTAGAGTCCTTCCCTGAGTTGTAATCAGCACATTTACTAATTTGTCTGTTCCTAACATTTTATTTTATTGTGATATCTCATCATTCGTTAGTTGTAATGGCACACCAATTTTCATGTATTTTACTCAAATACTTTAGTAGCTGGAAACTTACTAAAACTTTCCCTAACATTTTAGCTTTTAATACACTATTGGCCTAAAATTCAGTTTTTGCATTCAGTTAAAAAATCTGTCTGAAAGCCAGGCTCTTACTATATATCTTATGCTTTTTTATCTTATGCTTTTTTACAAAATCCATTCAGCTACTTGTTCAGGGTGCAGGAATAAGCTGGGGTGGAGTGTCTGGCCAGGTGGGAGGGTGCAGAAGCAAGGGACAGTTCAGGAGCAGACTTGGAGTGGGAGAACTGGATGGGAGGGGAATGCAGGAGCTGATTGGGGCTGGGTGAGGGTGGCGAGTGAGGAATGAGGATGAAAACACTGGCCATAAGGGCAGTGGGGAGGGCGCTTACCTGGCTTCACACTCCCTGCCACTCCCAAGTACCCCCCTCTGCTGCTTCTATTGTCCAAAATCTGTGCAAGAGGAGCAGTCGGGAAACCCTTCTGTGAGCTGTGTCCAGCACCGGTTCCCCCAGCCAGGGGAAGGGAGAACAGCAATGCACAATGCCACGCTTCTTAGCCACAGATACAGTGGATCCAGCCTGTGAGGCTCAGGGCCCCCCACCCATGCTTGGGGCCCGTGACCTAGTGTTGAATGGAAAGGTAGTGAAGAAGTCTTTTAAAAGCTACATCCTTGGCAGGGACATTGTGCTTGTTGACTTGTTATTTTCTTCAAAAAATCACCTCTGCATGATGATTATATCCTTTGCACATGTGACTGTGCTTTAGCCAATCAAATTGATGGCTTGCAAAAGTGTCGGTGTGATGAAAGTAAAGGGTAAATAAGTACTTCTGGACATGGCAGTGGACTAAACAGTAAAATATGTTCTTTAAAAATTACTTGAGTAAAATTTGAAGTATCACAAACATAAATTACTTGCATAAAGTACAAAAACTGAGAAAACATACTTGAGTAGTGTAACTAAGTAGAAATACTGATTGGCTATAGCACAGCTGCATGTGAATAGCATCCAGTCATGATATTCAGGTGCTCCATCTCACAGAGACACTGCCCTCCTCTTTGCCCCAGCTCTGGATGGTGTGTGCTAGGCAGGGGTAAAGGAGCTGGCTTTCAGCACTCTCCCACCTCATTAACCATGATTCAGCATCTCTGCCTTGCATTCATTTGCCCTCTCTAACAGAATGTTCTTCAGTTTTCTGAGTGATATAATTTTGTGATAAAAAATTGTCCAGCTCTCACAACCCCACTCACGACCATAACCCCTTCTACCCCCTATTTCCTGCTCTTTGGCAGCCCTCCTAATGGCTCTTACGCAGGGGCATTAGGCTGAGTTTTATGGATGAAAACTAGCTACTCTGGTTTTGGGAATACGCGATCAAAAAATATGGCCTGCGTTCATATGTCCTTTTTTATCCCACTCAAAATTTGTCAATGCCTCTGGAAGAACTGGCTAACTGTCTTTGCCCATGAAAGCTCATGCACCATAATATCTGTTAGTCTATAAGGTGCCACAAGACCTCTCATCATCCTTTTGAAACTAACTTTGGCTAATTTTCATCATTGACGTCTTAAAGAGAAATTTCTCATGCACCTCTATGGTAGTAAAGATTGATGTACTATATTAATGAGAACAAACAATATGAAAGTTTGATATATTTCTCTAGACCCATCTTGGCTTAAATTTAAAAGCTCTACAAGGAAGTCAACATATTGTTTATAAACAAAGAAAGGGTTGTTAAGGTGTTTCCTAAAGATAAATGACCTATTCCAAACTTGGTGAAGAAAGTACCCTAAACGCCAGAAAGTAGTTGTACATCATTCTACATTAGTTTCAGTTGTTGAATTCAAGAAATGGTAACCAGGTTACTATTTTTGATTATAACTGATATTTTTTCATAAACGAAATGCAGTAGATCAAATCTACCAGGGTGTCAGTAAAGCATCTGAAGCAGTCTCAGATGAGAAATTATTTGTAAAATTGGAGAAGATGGGGATTAATGTCAGAAATGAGAGATGAATAAGGAACTTGTTTTAGGGGAGAATAAAATGGGTCATATTGAAAGGTGAAATGTCAGCAAAGAGGGAATTTACTGGTGGAGTTCCTCCAGGATCCGGCTTGAGACAAATCTTATCTAACATTTACTGACCTTGGCACAAAAAGGGGAAGTACCTTAATAAAATTTGCAGCCAACACAAAGCTGGGAGATACTGTCAGTCTGGCACGGGGTTAGAATAGTAAAAAAATAGCTCTGGATGACCTTGTGAGCTGGAGTAATAGGAATGGGATGATATTTAATAATGCAAGATCTTGCATTCAGGGACTAAGGATATTACTTTACAAGCTGAGGATTTATCTCCTGGAGGTGACAGAGTAGGAGAAAGATTCAGGCTGTATTTCCCGATGAGAGGATGACTATGAGTCATCAACATGATGTGGCTGTGAGCAAGACCTGTGTGCATCGGACGAGGTATTTCCATTAGAGACAAAGGGTTCATACCATTTATGAGGCACTGGTGAGACCTCATCTGTAGTAGTCTGTGAGTTTTAAGAAAGATGAATTCAAACTGAAACAGGTGATGAGAAGGGCTACTAGCATGTTCTTTGGTATGGAGGATCTATCTTTGAGCAGAGATGCAAAGGCTACAGTTACATTACAGCACTCCTTCAACAGAAGGTGCTGTTAGAACAGATTTGCTGGCAAAACCTTTGTTGACAGAGTGCAGCCACACACAAAAGACAATTGGAAGAGTTCTCCACTCTGTCAACAGTGGGGCTGGACTGCCCAGATGCTCTCTAGACAAAACAGGAACCCTGCCTGTCAAGAGTACCCGCCCCCCAAGCCAGCTCATCCTCACAGCTTTTTTGTTGACAAAAGGTGCTTTTCCTTATGTGGGAGAGGCAGAAGGTTGTCAGTGGAAGTGCCAACATTTGTAGACATACCGTTGACAAAATTCATTTTGTGTGTGGACATTGCACCAGTTTTGTCGACAAAACCATGGTTTTGTTTGTTTGTTTGTTTGTTTTTGTGGCAAAACTCGCTAGCATAGCCATAGCCAAAGAGCTAGGATTGTTTAGCCTAACCGGAAGGAGGTTAGGGGAGGACAGATATGGTTATTTGCTATTAACTCATTAGAGGGATACATATCAGGAAGAGAGAGGAGCTATTTAAGTTAAGCACCAATGTGGATATCAAAATAAATGGTTATAAACTGGCCACCAACAAATTTAAGCTTGAAATTAGGTTTTAACCATCAGTACAGTGAAGTTCTGGAATAGACTTCCAAGGGGTGTAGTGTAGCAACAAATCTAACTGGCGTTAAGACTGAGCTTGACAAATTTATGGAAGGGAATGTCATGACAAAACCACCTACTATGACATGTGGCCCATTGGCAACTGACTTTAGTAAAAATCCACAACAGCTGGAGACCAAACACTAGATGAGAGGGGCTCTGAGTTACTAGGGAGATTTTTTTTCCAGGTGTGTGCTTGGTGGATCTTACTCATATATACAGGATCTAATTGATCATTGTATTAGTGGTCAGGAAGGATTTTTCCCTTAGGTTATGTTGGCTGAGACTCTCAGGGTTTTTGATTTCTCTGAAGCATGGGGCAAGGGTCACTCAATGGTTTAAACTTCAGTAAATGGTGAATTCTCTGTAACTTGAAGTCTTTAAATTAGTTGTTCCCAAACTTTTTGGCATCACGCCTCCTTTTTGATTTTTGAGAAACCCTCTCGCCACCCCCCCACCTCTTTACCATCATCCAATACCCTTTTAACAAAAAATTCAAATTGCATCTGCACACCAAAAGGCAATAAATAAATAAATAAATTGCATTTTGTGATAAGAGGCTTGAAATTAAAAAAAAATGCAGCAGTAGTCTCCAATCTTTTTATACCCAAGATCACTTTTTAAATGTCAGGGCAAGCCCCAAAACCCCATCTCTTTCTTGAGGCACCACCCTCTCTGTTTCCCTCTTCTCTATCATTTGCTGTCCCCAGCCCTTATTCACTCTCACTGGGTTGAGACAGGAGGTATGGGCTCTGGGGTGGGAATGAGGAATTTGGGTGTGGGAAGGGGTGAGAGGTACAAGCTCCATAAGGGAGTTTGGGTGCAGGAAGAGGTGGAGAAGGGTCTGCTGGCTCAGGGAAGGGACTCCAGGGTGAAGAGTGTTGGAGTCAGGTGAAATGTTGGGGTGCTGAGCAAACCACAGCCTTGTGGATGTGATGATGCAGAAGTTCAAGTTGGGGCATATAAGGGGCTGATTGGCTGGGGGAGGGAGTCTGTTTTGAGTCAGGGGTCACTGACCCACAGAAAAATAAGTCAGGAACCACACAAGTGAGATGCCAAAAAACCCTCCAAGCCCCACCACCAACCCCCACTGAAGTAGCCCCAATTGAGACACCTCCCTCCTCTGGAACTCCAGCCCCGTAGCAGGAGAGTAGGTAGGACTGAGATTCAAGGCTTCAAGACAGATTAATTCTTATGGAGTTCCAGGGTTAGTGGAATTCGTGAGCCCCTCTACACTCTGAGGTGGAACCAAAAAAGAGGAATCCAGTGTGTAGGACAGGGCTGCAAGTGAGTGGTATAGGGATGGGGTGCAGAATTTGGATGGAAAATAGGGTACAGGACCAAGCTGGGGGTAAGTATCTGGCCAGGAAGTAAGGTGCACAAGCAGGGTACTGGTGGGACCTGGGGAAGGGGGGAGGGTACTGGTGGGACCTTGGACAGGATACTCATGGGGGTTTGGGCAGGGGACAGTGTACCTGTGGGGGTCTGGGTGAGGGGAGGGGACAGCTTCGGTGGTACCCAGGTGCCCCGCAGCTGCCTACCAGAGCTGGAGTCTCAGGAAGTGCATGAGCTTGCACTGCTTCCCCTCCCAAAAGAGCCGCCACATTTCCTGAAAAGCTGGGTCTGTTGCCCACTGGCAACTTCTTTCCACCTGCTTACTTCCTGTGCTGGGGCGAGGGGAGTAGGAGTCCTGGGCCTGCACTAGCTCCAACTGTCAGGAAGCAGCAGGCAGAAATAAGTCACCAGTGGGCAACAGACTCAGCTTTTCAGGAAACACGCTGGCTGTTTGGGGAGGGGAAGCAGAACATGTGCTTCCTGAGATGTCAGCTCTGGCGTGCAGCTGCAGGACTTCCCTGTCCCATGCTGCAGGAAGCGAGTGTTACCTCCATTTTCCAGGAGGTAATGCCAGAGCAGGCTCTTTCGTGGGGGTGGGGGGGGACTGATGGGAGGGGTCTGGGTCAGCTCACAAGCCCCTGGAATTTCTTCATGGCCCCCCAGGGAGGCACACCTGTCCCCTGTTTGGGAACTTATGCTTCAAACCATGATTAGAGGACTTCAGCAACTCAGACTGAAGTTAGGCATCTATTACAGAAGTGAGCGAATGAGTTTGAGTGGCCTGAAATCTGTACGAGGTCAGACTAGATCCCAATTGTCCCTCCTGATTTTACTAAGAATATCTGAGAAAGAACACACACTACAGTTTTTAAACCTAACCAGTGTGCATTGGTAACAGAGGTAGCTGTGCTAGTCTATATACTCTCGAAACAAAAAAGCAGTCCAGTAGCACTTTAAAGACTAACAAAATAATGTATTAGGTGATGAGCTTTTGTGGGACAGACCCACTTCTGTGATCTGAACCAGTGTGCATTTATTCACTTGCCACAAGATATCAGAATGAGGTGCTATTAGAGATGAGTAGCTCTAATATTTATTTTTTCTGGATATAGGAATTGTATACAGTGATGATGTTACATAATTTCTAAGTTACTATCTGTAAAAAAAAAATGGATGTTTCAGTTACCTAAGTAGTCACTGGAATCACAGTTACATTTGCCCTCCAAGCCAATCCAAAATGGTGTCCCTGTAGGCTGGCATACAATTTGCTGCCCCCCATCTTAGCCCAGTTGGCTTGACTGGAGCTGCCTCCTCCCTTCCCCATCGACAATATATATGTCAAAGTATTCCTATACTGCCTGTGTGTTCATTGTATATCAACCACAGCTCCACTCTAGATCTTTTCTCAGTTCATGGACACTCGTAATTGCACTCGTACATGCTTGATATGCTACAATCAAAACATGGGAGGGAGGTTGTACTGAATTATTTTCATGCTAAAAATGGACCTTACCTTTGCCTAAGCATTCTGCTTTGGTGCAAGTGCTTTTAAGCACTTCGCTCTGGCTCAGGAAGACTGCAGCCAGCTTGTCATTAGCATGGAACCTGTTGTAGCATGAGACCTGAATAGGAACTTTGGCTCAGATGCCCTTCAACATTATCTTAGAGGTTGAAATACTATTTACTTCTGCTCCCACCGGTTCACAAACTAGAACTCCCCAAAGCTGCCAAAACCTCCAGTTTAGCATAAAGTTTAATGAAGATGGAAAGTGCAAGTCAGTCACTTATTACTATTAATTATCGGTATTGCAGTAGTGCCAATCACAAACCAGGAAAGCCCCCACTCACGAGCAAGGCAAAGCACAGTGCAAACATTAACAAAAGACTCTCCCTAACAAATATAGAAGGTGATGTAATAGATGGTTAGACCAGACAAAGACAGACATGAAGATAATGAGACAAAACTGATCTGCATGAAAAGTATTGGTCACTGTACAGCAGATGCCTAACTTGTCAAACTTTTTAAGCCTCATAGCAGAGAACAATTTTAAGGATGACAATGAATAATGCTGTACATGTTTATGTGGCATACATCCCATCCTGATTCATGGGACTGGGGAAGGAACAGCCTGACACTTCATTCTACAGTGTTATGCTATTATAAAATTTTCTGGAAAGACAGAAAATGTATTTTGTCTGAAGAGTGGAGTGCAAATAAAGATTTGGTTCATCTGTGTCCCTATTTCTGGTCTAATGGTCACATTTCTTTGTCACTTTATATCAGTGCCTCTTGCCAGCAATCTATCCCAACTCTCCTATTCAGGTAAGGAGCTCTGTCTCCCCAGTCCCTTGAATTTAGTCTTGGGGTTGATTATAACTTCTCTTTCAATTCTGACTCCCTCTCTTTCACCCAAACCACTAACCTCTACAGTCTTTTTCAGAACAGATATCCGTATCTCTCTCAATATTTCCAGGCCACTATCCTTTTATTCTTTCAGCATGTTTCCAGACACAATCTGAATAGCCATCTCTTTCGGATAATATGAGATATGTCAGAATAATTTTAGAATCATATACAGAAATCTGAAATATCATGTTTTAGGCAGCATTTTAGTTTCATGGCAAGGCATTTTCTGTGCATATCGGATTCAGTAGTTGTGGCTTGTGTTTCAAAACTGACAATATCCATATGTATTACGCTGAAGTTTACGGCATTCTATTGAGATTTCAACTTTCCATGTGATATGTTTGGATCACTAATTACTAATTACTAATTCCCACACTGTTCTTTTCTGTGACATATTTGTACCAGACACTGAAAGATTACATCTAGAACATCAATTGGTGCATAAATATTTATGAATACTTAAGTGGAATAATCAAGTGTAATAAACTCTCCAGAGATACTGCTGGTGCCTGAAGATGATTTTAAGATTCATATAATGTGTACATATATATGAAATGATAACTTAACACTGGCTTTGCTATTTCTCTGCATTGTTAGCAGAGTAGAACTATGTGCCAGATTTCCATTCAAACATATTGGGGTAATGAAGAGCTAGGTTCCCACTAAGATGTGCACCTATACAGCTATGCAAGGAGGCACAAGGGACTGCTCAGGCATGCACATTACTCTCAGGGGCATAGAGTGAGTTGGAGGGGCTGATGGGGGATCTTGGGTCAGGTAGGGCTCTGGTGACATCCCCAGACCTGGCACTGTGGGATTGCAAAATACCTCTCCCCTCAACTCCAGGGCTGCCCTGGGGCTGTGGCAGGCCAAAATGACTCCCCCAGTGCTAGAGCAGCTGTGCTTGGAGAGAGGGACCAGCCTCACCAGAATCCAGGACCAGGCAGCAGTGGCCTGGAGAGATGCTATCCAGCACTCTAGGCTCTGCTGTGGGGGGAAATGAGGAGGGTATTCTCTCTCCCCACTGCACTGCTGGGGCAGCCTGAATCTCAAGCTCCTCTTCCTGGGTTCTAGTCCAGAGTCCCATCCCCACATGGAGTACTCACCCCCATATGCCAATCCGATGCCCAAGCCCTGAGTCCCCCCCACACTCTGAACCTCTCAACTTCACCCATCGCCTACATATTGGTGCACATATGAAAATCTGTTCACATAAGAAAATCACCTTCCCAAGCAGCAGCTTTATAAGGCAGAATTATATTGTAAATGTATAATATTCATTTATTATATTTGTTTATGATGATACTCCTAGAATGCTTCAGTACATAGGCATGGTACTGCTGAGCACTCCACCTGCAACAACAGGGGTGCGAAAAAGGAGGATAACTCCTTTATAACCTGAACAACAACAAGTCCTGTGGCACCTTATAGACTACCAGATATTTTGGAGCATAAGCTTTTGTGGGCAAAGGCCTGCTTCATCAGATGCATGAGTGTGGGGGGTGAGGTTCAGAGGAGTATTTAAAGAGAGGAGTCTGAGTACAAGGGAGAGCCAGAGCTGACAAGGTCTATTCAGTCAGGGTGGAAATGGCTATGTCTGAGAAGCAATTTGGGGTTTCCCAATTCTCAGGTGAATTCCCTCACTAGTGGCCTATGGAGACATTCTCACAACCCTTAACGAAAATCAAATGGCTTCCCAAAGAAACATTCCACATCAGATTATCCTGATGCATGAAGGACAGGCATCTGAGAGTTCTTGAAAATGCATTCACTACTTTTCTATTTCCCAAGCAGAGAAGAGAACTGAACCAGGTTCTCCCACATTTCTTTCTAGAGTGGAGCTTGTTTCCATCCACTGGCCATTTTGTGTGGAATTAGGAATTCTTGGCAAATGCTTAGTGGATTGGGCTCCATGGGGAAGATAAGCAGAAGAGTAGCTATTTTCCCCAGCTTTTGGACTGCCCTATGACTTAGCCTGGAGACAAGCAGCTGGATGCCTAGATCGAGGTTTTCACAGAGGCAGAAATGTAGATGCCTAGGAAAGTTTTGCAATAAATATTTAAGCACTGAGTGTAGGTGCCTACAGTGTTAGGTGGCAGACAAATAGGGCAGGGGTCTGCAACCTGCAGCTCCGGGGCTGAATGTAGCTCTTTAAGGACTTCTTTGTAGCTCCCAATGCTATAATTGCAAGTTTTGTTCTTTTTTTTTAAAGCCTCCTAGTTATGTTCATAAACAGTGAATGTCTAAAAGCCCAAAAATGAACTCATCAAAATAGCAAATGATGTGTGAACTCAAAATGTTGGATAATTCCCCATAGTGTCCTCCAGAGAGAGACAAGTCAGGAGTGAAAGTCAAGAAGACAGTGGTAGTATGTAAAAAGAACATCATGCAGTAAACATGTATCACATTACAAAATATTGAGTGTGTGCTCTTCTTAAAATAGGGGTTACAGATAGTATAGTTTGACTTTATCTAGTAAGGACTGTCGCATTGTCACATGCATTGTGGCTCTTGAGTTATTGAGTTTTCATCAAATTGGAAAAAATGGCTCTTCTTGCTATTTTGCGTGCTGACCCCTGAAATAGGGGTTTTGTAGATTGCAGTGGTGCCTAAAATTTAATTTTTGTCTCACTATGTGGGGTTTATACATTTGACTCCCTTTATGAATCTGGCCCATAAATATGAAAAGGAAATCTAATTTATATTAATAAATCCCCTGTTAATGTTCAGATTCTGACATTCTTATTCACAATGAGAAGCACCTCACTTCACAAATATTCTCACTGTACTTCAGCAGGATTAGCTTGGTGATATGATAATACTCAAGCAGGTATATCTAATCCAACACTCAATAACTAACCAGAGATCACATCTGTATCTTTGCCTATCCAACTGAAATTGTGATTTTGTGATACACAGACAACTAACAACATCTTGTGCAACACCACTGATTTCAGCAATGTTCCATGAGAGATGCACTTGTCAGTTTTGGATGGAAACATTGATGACCTTCATCTAAATATTTTAAGCATATAGGTCATCACTTTCTGAGCTGAAATAAAGACAGCCATAGCTGGAATACTGATGAGACAATTGAGCTGTGCAAAAGAATCATGAATTCCTAGGATAAAAGAAAACAAAATGGGCAGTCCCCTATTGCCCCTTTTACATTTAATTTTCCTAGTAATGTGTGTCATAGCTCCACAGATTGATAATTAAGATGTCTGTCAGAAGCTCACTCCAAATACCTCTTGTTCTCTTGAGCACACAGCAATTATTTGTTGATGGTTTGGCAATTAAAACACATGATGCTTAAAAACATTTTGCTAAATATTTATGGAACAGGGAAGAAAGATGGCTGTATCTTTTCTCATATTGTTTAACATTTTTATTAAATTTTTTAATCACACAAGTTTTAGCCACACTAATGGATTGTTCCAGGCGAGTTCATATTTTACAACCAAACAGATAAAGCTTGTATTTGTGTTCTTTACAATTATAAATAATCAATAAAACATGTATACTTTCATTCTCAGAAAAAAATGAGTAGATGGTGCTCAGAACATTGCACGATTGAGCTTTTTGTGCATAGGGGTTAAATGATTCTTTGAGATGGACAAGTAGTAGGGAAGATCAATGATGCCAAAAATAATAGCCCAGAAAGGTATCACTCAAAAGCATAGAAAAAGGAAGACCTCTAGTGGGAAATATAAGTCTCTTGGACATTTTGAATATAAAAATGTTACAGAAGGTTACTTTGAGAAAGAGGCAAAGACAAAAAAGGTGCTTTCAGTCAGAAATCTTACTTTTCGATTAGCTGCTCTCTCTGTCTTAACTGATGTACATGTAAGAAAGAGATGGTGCTGTGCTGTTAGTTTTAAAGTAGTACTACAGCAATATAATGGAGCTTTAAATCACAAGCAGTTCAGTAGCCAGATGAAAAGTAGTGGAAACTTTGACTGTCTTCTTTGTTCTAGCCAAGAGTCTTTGTTGCAGCTAAAAGTCTGAAAATGTGTTCCAGCAAAGTTAAGTGCCACCTTTTTATTATGATGAAGGGCCAAATGCTGACCATGGTTATTACTGTTCAATCTAATTAAGCACATGGTGTTGCATATGAGTACATAAAAAATGAATGCAGCCCGTATTTTGGCAATGATGTGGTTGGACTCTGCTGTGCATGCTCCCAACCATTGCATTTGTGATGTTACAGCATAGTGTCTTGTGGATAGAGTCCATATCTGTCAACAGCCTCTCTCTCGCTCTCAAAAAAAAGGATAACTATATTGATATCATTGGAGTCACACTTGAATAAGACTTGTGAAGATTAATTAGGCCACCAAGCTTAGAGTGATTACTAGCTGTAGAGTAAAATATAACTCCTGTTAAATACTAGTTATTTTTGTCTATATCTGTACTTTGTTTTTATAACTGCTACTCTGTGAAATGTAAGAGTGGCTGTACTGGGTAAGATCTAGGGTCTTTCAAGTCCAGTGTCTTATCTTCCAACTGTGGCAAAGACAAAATGCTTCAGAGGGAATGAACAAAATGGGGAATTATTCCATGAGGCATCCAACGTTGCCAACTCTCATGATTAGTGACAGAGAGATAGCCGTATTAGTCTGTATTCTATCAAAACAAAAAAGCAGTCAACTAGCACTTTAAAGACTTGCAACTTAATTTATTAGGTGACGACTTTTCGGTAGGAAGAGGGTGTGGGGTGGAGAAGTTAAGAGTTAAATAAAAAGTGTGTAAAAGAGTCCTTATAATGGGCCAGGTAATTGCTGTCCCAATTCAAATAATGTGTTAATGGGTCAAATTTGAATATAAATGACAGTTCTGAGCACTCCCTCTGTAAAGGATTGTTAAAGTTCCTTTTCAGTAAAACACAGACTTTCAGGTCATTAACAGAATGACCCACTCTATTAAAGTGCTGGCTGACAGGTTTGTGAGTTAGGAGGTTTCTTTTTGTCTGTTTTGTGTCCATTCATTCTTTGTTGAAGAGTGTTTGCAGTCCACCAAATATACATGGTGTATGGGCATTCTTGGCACATGATGGCATATATGATGTTAGCCGAGGAAAAGAAGAATGTGCCCGTGATTCTGTGAATAACCTGGTTAGGTTCAGTGATGGTATCTCCAGAATGGATATATGGACAAAGTTGGCAACAGGGCTTGTTGCAAGGAAAAGTTCTGGGATTGGTGTTATTGTGGTATAGCCTGTGGTTGCTAGTGAGAATCCTCATAAGGTTGGGAGGTTGTCTGTAGGAGAGAACAGGCCTGTCACCAACGGGAGTGTGGCAGCCTGACTTAGGATAGGTTGCCGGTCTTTAATGATGCATTGCAGTGGTTTGAGTTGAGGGCTGTAGGTAATGACTAGTGGTGTTCTGTTACTGGTTTTTTTTGGGCCTATCTTGGAGTAGTTGGTTTATGGGTATTCATCTGGCCCTGTTGATTTTTTTTTCTTTTTACTTCTCCTGATGATTAATTCAGGTTTATGCATGTTTGGTAAAGATCTTGTAGCTTTTGGTCTCTGTCAGTAGGATCAGAGCAGATGTGATTGCTCCTAAGGGCTTGGCAGTAAACAATAGATCTTGTTGTCTGTGTGCAGGATGGAAGCTAGAAGCATGTAGGTAAGTATAACGGTCAGAGAGTTTCTGATCAGACCATCATTGATTTGTACTGTAGTGTCCAGGGAATGTATCTGTCTTGTGGAGTGGTCAAGGAGTAAGTTGATGGTGGGGTGCAGATTGTTAAAGTCTCTGTGGAATTCTTCTAGAGTCTCTTTATCATGGGTCCAAATGATAAAGATGTCATTGATGTATCATAAGTAAAGGAGGGGTAGTAGGGGATGAGAGCTGAGGAATCATTGTACCAAGTCAGCCACACATGCTTTGAACCAGGACAGCAATTACCTAGCCCAATATGAAGACTTTTTACATACTTTTTTATCTATCTCTTAACTTTTCCACCCCATATCCCCCTCCTGCCACCTCTCCACTCGTCTGATTTGCCAAACTTGAGAACAATTTTTGGACCTCTGTGCTTTATATATTGAGTCTGTTCTGGTATGGCTATGATCTGAAGCAGTGGGTCTATCGCACAAAAGCTCATCTCCTGATAAATTATTTTGTTAGTCTTTAAAGTGCTACTTGACTGCTTTTTTGTTTTAACTCTCTTGAGTGTGATTATTTGAGCATTTCAGCTGTCATGTGAAAGCAGTTTCTATCTTTCATGATTGTGGCAAAAGATAAATAAAAATAATTCCTTTCCCTCCCAAATTCTGGGTTGACTTAAGAATGATGAGATTGGGATAAAGGAGCTAAGTGGTGAATGATTTTTGAAAATTTGGGGATGGCAATACTGTACTGTCTATCCCATCCATAAACACTGCCTGCACTAGCATCTTCTGTTAGGAACAGGTGACCTTCTGCTAGAAAGTGCATTCACTAATGGTCTCTTTGGAGGCCATAGTGCCCTTAGATGTTTTCACAAAGTACTGGCTTCACCTATATATGCTGTCACCCTGTACCTATTCCATGGAAATGCACCGATTTTGTAAAAGATTTCAGTGCTACAACAGAAAGCTCCCAGCTCAGAAAGAGAACAGGTGGATTTTTTTTTGGAGGGAGGAGTGGGGGGATTTCCTCCCCTGTAGTCACCTATTTTGTAACAAGCAGAGCACATCTGAAAACAGGGGTATGATTATGAAGCTAATTCTGCCAGTGTGGGCAAAAGGATTGCAGTCTAATGCCATGGCCTCATTCACATGCTTGGGATCCATGCACAGGTATATCCCAAAGCCTAGTTTCATGGTAACATAGGTGAGAGACCTAAGATTCTCAATATCGTTACTAGCATCAGTTGACCAAGTTACTGAGATTTGCTTCCAGTGCTAAGCAGGGAATGTTGTCAAGGTTTCATCAATGGGCTGTTGCAGGTGATGGGGCAAGTAGATTGCCAAGTCCATAACTGATGTAATTCCAGAGACTATTGCTAGACTGTAACAGCAATGAAGGGTCCTGTGGCACCTTATAGACTAACAGAAAAGTTTTGAGCATGAGCTTTCATGAGCACAAACTCATTTCCTCAGATGCTGGTCTTGGAAACCAGCAGGGCCAGGTATAAATAAGCCAGAGCAAGGGTGGAGATAACAAGGTTAGCTCAGTCAGCAAGGGTGAGGCTTACTACAAGCAGTTGATCTGGAGGTGTAACACCAAGGGAGGGGAAGCTGCTTCTGTATTTAGCCAGCCATTCACAGTCTTTGTTTAAGCCAGAGCTGAGGGCCTCGAATTTGCAGATGAATTGTAGCTCACAAATTTCTCTTTGGAGTCTGGTCCTGAAATTTCTTTGCTGTAGGATAGCTACTTTTAAGTCTGCTACTGTGTGGCCTGGGAGATTGAAGTGCTCTCCTATGAGTTTTTGTATATTGCCATTTCTGATATCTGATTTGTGTGCGTTTATTCTTTTACGTAGAGACTATTCAGTTTGTCCGATGTATATAGCAGAGGGGTATTGCTGGCACATGATGACATAAATGATTTTGGTAGATGTGCAGCTGAATGAACCCACGATGGTGTGGCTGATCTGGTTAGGTCCTGTAATGGTGTTGCTGGTGTAGATATGTGGGCAGAGCTGGCAACGAGGTTTGTTGCATGGATGGGTCCCTGAGTTAGAGTGACTGTGGAGCGGTGCATAGTTGCTGGTTAGGATTTGCTTCAGGCTGGCAGGTTGTCTGTGGGCAAGGACTGGTCTGCCTCCCAAGGCCTGTGAAAGTGGAGGATCATTGTCCAGGGTGGGTTGTAAATCCCTGATGATGCGCCGTAGAGGTTTTTTAGTTGAGGACTGTAGGTGATGGCTAGTGGTGTTCTGTTGGTTTCTCTCTTGGGCTTGTCCTGTAGTAAGAGGCTTCGTGGCACACGTCTGGCTCTGTTGATCTGTTGTTTTCGCTTCCTCAGGTGGGTATTGCAGTTTCAAGAATGCTTGGTAGAGATCCTGTAGGTGTTTGTCTCTGTCGGAGATTTGGCGACGATATATACCTTCAAATCAGTGGCACAGCTATGGGTACCCGCATGGCCCCTCAATATGCCAATATTTTCATGGCTGACCTGGAACAGCGCTTCCTTAGCTCTCGTCCTCTAACACCCCGTCTCTACTTACGCTACATTGATGACATCTTCATCATCTTGACCCATGGGAAGGAGGCTCTGGAGGAATTCCACCGGGGCTTCAACAACTTTCACCCCAACATCAACCTCAGCCTGGAACAGTCCACACAGGAGATCCACTTCCTGGACACCATGGTGCTAATACACAATGGCCACATCAATACCACCCTGTACCGTAAACCTACTGACCGCTACATCTACATTCATGCCTCCAGCTTCCATCCCAGACACACCACATGATCCATTGTCTACAGCCTAGCACTAAGATAAAACCGCATTTGCTCCAACCCCTCCGAAAGAGACAAACACCTACAGGATCTCTACCAAGCATTCTTGAAACTTCAATACCCACCGGAGGAAGTGAAAAAACAGATCAACAGAGCCAGACATGTGCCATGAAGCCTCTTACTACAGGACAAGCCCAAGAGAGAAACCAACAGAACACCACTAGCCATCACCTACAGTCCTCAGCTAAAACCTCTACAGTGCATCATCAGGGATTTACAACCCATCCTGGACAATGATCCTCCACTTTCACAGGCCTTGGGAGGCAGACCAGTCCTTGCTCACAGACAACCTGCCAACCTGAAGCAAATCCTAACCAGCAACTATGCACCGCACCACAGTCACTCTAACTCAGGGACCCATCCATGCAACAAACCTCGTTGCCAGCTCTGCCCACATATCTACACCAGCAACACCACTACAGGACCTAATCAGATCAGCCACACCATCGTGGGTTCATTCAGCTGCACATCTACCAATATCATTTATGCCATCATGTGCCAACAATGCCCCTCTGCTATATACATCGGACAAACTGGACAGTCTCTACGTAAAAGAATAAACACACACAAATCAGATATCAGAAATGGCAATATACAAAAACCCATAGGAGAGCACTTCAATCTCCCAGGCCACACAGTAGCAGACTTAAAAGTAGCTATCCTACAGCAAAGAAATTTCAGGACCAGACTCCAAAGAGAAATTTGTGACCTACAATTCATCTGCAACTTCGAGGCCCTCAGCTCTGGCTTAAACAAAGACTGCGAATGGCTGGCTAAATACAGAAGCAGCTTCCCCTCCCTTGGTGTTCACACCTCCAGATCAACTGCTTGTAGTAAGCCTCACCCTTGCTGACTGAGCTAACCTTGTTATCCCCACCCTTGCTCTGGCTTATTTATACCTGGCCCTGCTGGTTTCCAAGACCAGCATCTGATGAAATGAGTTTGTGCTCATGAAAGCTCATGTTCAAAACTTTTCTGTTAGTCTATAAGGTGCCACAGGATCCTTCGTTGCTGTTACAGATCCAGACTAACACGGCTACCCCTCCGATACTTGACATATTGTTAGCCTGTATCTGGATAACAGTTACAGAAAAAAAGTCTTGGAAGAAAAGAAAAGAAAAGAAAAGAAAAGCTTTGTTAAGTTCGCTCCTTGTAACAATACACAGGTTGTAACATGTGACACTGAGAGAAGCTGGATTGTGGGTGACCTTGTCCAAGTCTAAATATTCATGGCAGCCATCACCTGTAAGATTTCCTGAAAGACCATATTTCACACCTTGTTTTTGCTGTCTTCATGGGAGTGAAATTCATTCTTTGTGCCATTTTACTCAATGTGATTCCCACTGTAAAACTCACAATAGAAGTGACAGTCATGGACACCAGTATGAGTCGTTCAAGAGTTTACATAATCAGTCTATTAGTATACAAGGTACACTGCATGTATCCCTCCTGAGTATTCTGTTTCTTTAGTATTACCTATACCATTACATATGTCCCCAGATTTATATTCAGACCCCATTACTTCTGAAGTAACAGTGTTTTCATGAGATGATGAATGGATCAGAGTAACCCATCTAGACAGAGAAAGATATCATCTCAATAATCTGATATTATATGTTCTTTGTTATAATTACTTTTGCCTCAGATTAATGAATTCCATTTACAGTAGCATGACTAGCAAATGAAAACCATTCAGCATGAGTCTGAAGTATAATGGAAAGATGAAACTATCTGGCATGTGAAGCATAAATTGAAAT
Source organism: Carettochelys insculpta (assembly GCF_033958435.1). NCBI lineage: Eukaryota > Metazoa > Chordata > Testudines > Carettochelyidae > Carettochelys > Carettochelys insculpta. The sequence goes on along the minus strand of NC_134138.1, from coordinate 136,547,988 downwards.
ATTCAAAAGTCATTATTTACCAAAAATAAAAAAAACCTCTTGAATATAAATTTTATTTAAAAATATCCCCCCACAAAAAATGCTGAATGCATTTACAGTCTTAAAAACAATTACAGGGACCACATAACTAAAACAGTAAGCTTTCAATCTTCCTCTAAATTTAAATCTTATTTGCTGCTTATTTTTCTGTGGTGTATGGTATGCCCCTCCTATTATGGTGGCTACTACATAGAAATAAAATATATACCCTGTGAATGAGTGAATAGTTTGATTTTTTGAAAATAAAGCCTTTTATCAAAGTAAAGGTATGATATTCAACGCAGATAGTCAATGACACATTTTTACCATTGCTATATAAACCTAACCTTTGAATATTTAGTGTAGATTTATTGATTTAAAGATACACATGTTCCTTCTCATGAGAAACACACTCCTCTTTTCTATGAAGGTCCCAAAGGAAAAAAAATATCACTCTATGACTCAATGATACTCAAATAAAATACTAATAAACATGAAACAGGTTGTGCAATTCAAAGATGGAGAACAGAACACTAAGCAATGGCAGATTTCAAATCTGCTGGTCATTTGAATGTTTTAGATAATTAGTGTAGGAACTGTGCTTGTCTGAAATATCTGGGAAAAAAAGAGCACATGCAACTTTTAACACAAATAAGTCCAAGTGTAAATATTTCACCAGAGTTTGAGCTCTTAAAATTGTTTCTTTTCCCATATTTAAATACATAGGCTCAAATTGTAAATACAGTACAAGGCCATAAGAGTTGCAAAGGAGACCTCCCTGTTGCCCTACTCTGTGTTATCCAGCAAACGGCTAAATTGGCTGTCACCTAGACTTTTAAGTCCAGTGAATCCAATAAGATTTAAGTAAGGCCATTGTCCATGGCCAGATCCCACAAAGACCTAATGGGGAAAGACATAACATGAAAATAAGGTGAACACTCCCTCTGCCAACCTAACTACATCCAATTCCTCTCTCTCTCTGTCATGCCAGAAAAATCACTCATGTCTCAGCAGAAATTGTAGCACTGCAGTGCATGTCTGTGTGCCATATGATTTCTGCCCAAAGAGAAGGCAGAACTATTTTGGAATCAACATTAGCCACATAGATGTCTTTGTCCTCTTTTCGAATATTCTGATATTAATAAGGTCATGTCAGTGTCATCATTTCAAGGATTGTATCAGTTTGGGTTAATCCAGCTAGGAGGAGACCGACTGTGAGCTCACGGGACAGTGGTAGCAGTAGATGGGATCACCATGTGGTAGGGGACGGAAGGGAAATGGCAAATGATAGCAGTGAAGAGTGTGGCATATAGTAGGGAGCCTCAGGACTGGGAACATGCAGACCAAAAAGACCATTTTTTTATGCCTGAAGCATTTACTGGCACCGAGGATGACTGGAGCACCTGAATAGGATGCTATGAACAGATTGCTAGGATAAGTCAGTGATCTCAGAGAGGGAAGATGGAAGCAAGGCACAGCACATTTGTACATCCCCCAACTCCAGCTAGTGGTGCCCAAATACATAGTTCTGAAAGATGCATCAGAGTAGCAGATTGGAAGCACTGGAGCAGCAGTCCTCATGTGAACACCAGGCCCAGGCAGCTTTTGTGGACCAGAAATATGAGACAAGAGAAATACTCCAGTGTGAGAATCAGCTCAGGTGGATAGCAGCAAAGCCCACTCAGAACAGGACACAGCAGGACAGGACAGGTCAGTGTGACACAACTTCATTGCTCAGATCCTAGCCCTAACCCTAGCCAGCACACGAGACAGGGAAACAGAGCAGGTTCATGAGCAGGAAAGACACATGGAAGCAACTTTGATGATTAAAGGCAAAGGCATTCAGGAACACAGTAGAAAATGTGACAAGATTAATGATACAACTAAAGTTCTATTGGACAGACTGGTGCAGAGAATAGCACCACAAGCTATCAGCAAATTGTAGGCAAACTCGGAATGTGAGTGCCACTGCAGGGAGTAGGGTCTATCTCCCTGAGAAGATGAGGATGTCTCATTTGAGATCTTCATAGATTATGCGGCACAAGTTTTTGTGTTACCTAAAAGAATTTAGAAAGTTTCCAGGGAGAGATCACAGAAGCAATTCCCTTCTCTGAGGCGGGAAAAGCAGCAAAGGGCCAAAGGTTGTATGTCATGGGTAACTGACAAACAACTACAGAATCTGAAAATATTCAATTGATGTGGGAGGCACAAGCCTCTTCTTAAGAGGCAGAGCTTAGCATTGACTTGCTGATGTGGTATACTGTTAAAGTTATTACGGGTGATTAAACATGCACTATAATTAGAAACACTTTCCTCTATTTTGTCTGAGTGATGCCTGTGGTTAATGCAGGGGAACTGTGGTAGAATGTAATAATCCCCTCATGTGTGCAAAGGGGAATGCCAGGACAAAATCCTGTTAGCTATCTCATGTAGTCAAGCTTCAAAGCCGGACTGCCCACTTCACTACACACCAGCCTGGGGCCCTAACAACAGCCATCAGTGGCTGCTGGTCAGTGGGGATCCAGACTACAATACATTGACATCAGCTTGGGCAGTGCTGCAGCATCATTAGGGTCAGCTACCACTTGGCTACTTCCCATTTCCCCACTGTAGATACCCAGATCCACACTGGGTCATCAGGGAGCTCACATGCTTCAGTGTTTTCAAGCTTCTTGTCAGGAGGCTCCTCTGGAGTCCAGTCAGGGCTTCTTGTTGACAGATCCAGCCAGTCTTCCACTTCAGCTTCGTCCATTAGGCAAGGCAAGACTCAGGACCCAGGAAAGAGGTGTCTCATCCTTCCGGAGGCAGCTCTCTCAGTGAGCATGGAGCTCAGCCTCTTATACTTGCTGTCCCAAGCTTTAGTGGCTAAGGTGCAGAGCGGGGATGATCTGTCTCCTCCCACGCAGACTTCGGGAAGGACTCTGTAGTGTTTTAGATGTAATGCTGCTTGTAATTACTAGAACTGAGAGCATTAGCTTCTGGAAATCTGGAAGCACAGGAAGCAGGAAATAAGAAGGAGGAAGGAAGAGATTAGCCAGGGGCTTAGTGAGAGCTGCAAAATGATGCAGCATTTTTGTTTCTCTTTTGTGAGTAAAGTTCTGTTGAAGTTTGCTAGTACCTTGCCTGCATGATGCAATATTTTGGCAACAAGGATGGGTCTTCTGTCTCCGAACCCACATGCACCCTTTCTGCAAACCCCAAATGAGCCTCCAATTGCCTTTAATACCTGGACTCTGATGTTTGAGACTTACCAGCTTGCAATCAGTGATACAGAGATTTCTGAAGTAAGAAAAAAACATGCTCTGCTAATCCACTCCCTTAGAGCAGAAGGGTTGTGTATATTTTACACCTTTCCCCTTGCAGGTAATAAACATGAGACTGCACTCACTGCATTAAAGAACGTTTTTGTGCCAAAAGTGAATATAGTATCTAATCACTACAGATTTCTCCAGTGTGAGCAGAAACTGGCGGGAAACAATAATGCAGTATATTGCTTCTCTGAGGAGTCTGATTGTACCCTGTGACTTTGGGGATATGGCAGATGAGACAATTACAAAGCATCTCATTGAAAAAAGACCATGCTTTGTGTAAAAGAACACTTGCTTCTAGGATCACAACTTACACTGGAAAAAACAGTAACCATTGCTACCCAGACTGAGTCAGCTACAGCAGAAGCCAAAACAGGGAGCAGGGATACAGGAGGCCCAGTCCAGGCTGTGACTCCTTTGCAGAAAAGTCCACTTTTATTGCAGACAAACATTTACAAGGAGAAAGCTATTGAAAACCCACAGAATCAGTGAATTCAAAGCACAGCAAAAATCATACTTTCTCTGTGCATCCCCACAACACTTCACAAGCTGCACAAGATGTCCTGCAAAAGGTAGCTCAGTGCAATCACTGCAAAAAAGATTGGACTAAGGTATGCTGCAGTAGCCAGCCCAATCAACAGTTGCATACAGTTACAATAGCAGAAGTTACTGTGCTGAGTGTGGACAAAATCACTGCTGCACGTATTCCAGAACAGATAACATGCACTGTAAATATTTCTGCCAAATCTTCAGGCAAATCACATACTGTTCAGCTAATGTTGGACACTAGCTCAGCAATAACTGTGCTACCTGAATCCATGTATTTGCATTACTTTAAAGATGTGCCTCTTACTGAACCTAATCGTCACTTGGGCTGTGTCTACACTCGCTCCCAACTTTGAAGGGAGCATGGTACGTAGGGTGTCGGGAGATTATTAATGAAGTGCTGCCGTGCTAATTCTCCCCTGTGGTAATTTTGAAGTGTTAAACTTAGAAGTACTGGCTTGTGTACAGCCGTGGCTAACCTGCCAGTACCTCAAAGTGCCCAAGCTACTTCGAAGTTCCTTTACTCCTCAAAATTACACTTCGAAGTTACCATGGGGGAGAATTAGCTTCATGAAGTGTTGCATATGCACCACAGCACTTCATTAGTTATCTCCCCACACCCTACTTACCATGCTTCCTTTGAAGTTGGGAGCTGTGGCAGACACAGCCTTGGTGTGGTATTTGAAAAACCGAATTCCAATACATGGCTGCCTGCCAGCAATGGTGACTTTTGGTGATTGCCATGTTACTGCAGAGTTCTACAGTGTCCGTAAAAGGCACTCCTATCCTTGGCAGAGATTTATTTGCTGCTCTAAATCTCAGAGTAGTTAATGGACAAATTGATGTTCCTCAGCAAAGCACTCTTGCAGTGCACACTCCAGTTTCAGCTGGGACCCAAAGCCAGGCTGAGAAGAAACTCGCCTGTGCTTATGGGTTTGTGCACAAAGTTAAAATGCAACAGAATATGATGCCTGTATGACAGAAGTTTCGGCACTTACCGTTTTCAGTCAGAGCAGCAGTTTATGGCTCACTGGAGGATGAGGATGAAGTAGTTGTGCTTATTACAAGTATTCTTCCTGCAGATACAAGAGAAATTCCAAGCTTCTTATTTAGCATGTCCAAAGCAAGAAAAGCAATGGAAATTTCTGGCAAAGAGATGGCCCAGCAATCCTAAGAAGTGTGATCCAGTTTGCTGCCTTATTTTAGAGTTGGCAGGTTGTCTGTGGGCAAGGACTGGTCTGCCTCACAAGGCCTGTGAAAGTGGGGAATCATTGTCCAGGATGGGTTGTAAATCCCTGATGATGCGCTGTAGAGGTTTCAGCTGAGGACTGTAGGTGATGGCTAGTGGTGTTCTGTTGGTTTCTCTCTTGGGCTTGTCCTGTAGTAAGAGGCTTCGTGGCACACGTCTGGCTCTGTTGATTTGTTTTTTCATTTCCTCTGGTGGGTATTGCAGTTTCAAGAATGCTTGGTAGAGACCCTGTAGGTGTTTGTCTCTGTCGGAGGGGTTGGAGCAAATGTGGTTATATCTTAGTGCTAGGCTGTAGACAATGGATCATGTGGTGTGTCTGGGATGGAAGCTGGAGGCATGAAGGTAGGCGTAGCAGTCAGTGGGTTTACAACCTGCCAACCTGAAGCAAATTGTAACCAGCAACTATACACCGCTCCACAGTCACTCTAACTCAGGGACCCATCCGTGCAACAAACCTTGTTGCCAGCTCTGCCCACATATCTAAACCAGCAGCACCATTACAGGACCTAACCAGATCAGCCACATCATCGTGGGTTCATTCAGCTGCACATCTACCAATATCATTTTTGCCATCATGTGCCAACAATGCCCCTCTGCTATATACATCGGACAAACTGGACAGTCTCTACGTAAAAGAATAAATGCACACAAATCAGACATCAGAAATGGCAATATACAAAAACCCGTAGGAGAGCACTTCAATCTCCCAGGCCACACAGTAGCAGACTTAAAAGTATCTATCCTACAGCAAAGAAATTTCAGGACCAGACTCCAAAGAGAAATTTGTGAGCTACAATTCATCTGCAAATTCGATGCCCTCAGCTCAGGCTTAAACAGACTGCGAATGGCTGGCTAAATACAGAAGCAACTTCCCCTCCCTTGGTGTTCACACCTCCAGATCAACTGCTGGTAGTAAGCCTCACCCTTGCTGACTGAGCTAACCTTGTTATCCCCACCCTTGCTCTGGCTTATTTATACCTGGCCCTGCAGATTTCCAAGACCAGCATCTGATGAAGTGAGTCTGTGCTCACGAAAGCTCATGCTCAAAACTTTTCTGTTAGTCTATAAAGTGCCACAGGACCCTACGTTGCTGTTACAGATCCAGACTAACACAGCTACCCCTCCGATACGTAGCGTTGTAAAGAGGTTTCAGTGTTGTAAATAAATTTCTGTTGAAGTTTGCTAGTGCATTGCTTGCATGATACAACAGACTCTTTGGCTTCCGGGAGGAAGAGGGGGAGGCCACAACACCTCACTATAACCTATAAAAAGGGTTGGGCCACCAGCTGGGCATAAAGATTATATGTTTCCATAAACAACAAGAAGTCCTGTGGCACCTTATAGACTAAGAGATATTTTAGAGCATAAACTTTCATGGGTAAAGACCCGCTTCATTGGATGTTTTCATAGGTTGTTCTCCTAGCATTTGTTTTGTTATATAGATGCAAGGTCAAAAGAGGAACCAGTGCTTCAGAAGTTTTGTGCTTGGTCAGTGTGTATCACATATGCTTATGGGTGTGGTTCTTCCTAGAGTCAGGGAGGACCTAGATCTCAAGGAGTTGTGGGGAGCAAAGTGGTCCTTCACATCTTCAGATCTAGGAGAAAGCATTTTGGATTCAGCAGCACGAGGAGTCACCTTCCCCAGTAATAAATTAATTTATTCAGCTCACTCCTGTGACATCAATCCAGAGACTGCCTGTATGTGCTAACTTACCAAGAGGGAGCCTTTGAGGATAGTCAATAATACTGTATTCCTACTGTCGTTTTGGAATCCTTGTTCTTTGAATGTACATTCCTTCCTTCTGCCATGCCCCCACCCTTCATCTCCCCAGATGAAATCTTAAATACACTTGTTTGACATACTGACTTGCTCAACATCTTGAAAACACTGTGTAGGAAAGCACTGGTCAGCATTGGTATACCTGTTTTATCAATGTCAGTGTTCCATGCTGAAAGCTCTGGTGCACAAGAGAAAAAAAGGGTTCCTTTTTTCTACCTCTGCCCAATGGGATTGCCTCCCTTATTTCTGGCATATTAGATTTTATTTCTGTGGGACTCTATTTTTGCAAGGAAGAAGAGATTTAAAAAGGAGATGCTCTCCTTTGAGCTTGTACTGGTTTTGTGTGTACGCAGTTTGAAAGATCTTTTTCCCCATCTGCCCTTTGCTCACTTATTGGTGCATCAAGCTATAGACTATGTGGAAATGCAAAAAGCAAGTAAGAATACACTTTGAATCCTAAACCCATATTTATATTTTTCTTTCACAACACTTTGCATAGTCTGACATTTGAAACTTTGTGCCATTTAGAAAACAGTAAATTATATCAGGTTTACCCAGTACAGTAAAATCTAGCATATCTTACTGGCATTAAAGTGGGGAAAGTATGGCATATGGCAACTTGTAAGAAGAATCATTAGCCATGCATGATTACAAGCCTCCATCTGAGTGGGTGATACAAATGAAAATGGTGTGTCATACACGTATATTAATATACAGTACAATGAGCAAATCTTATCAGGCCTTCAAAATCTTAATAGCCTGATTGCATCAAAGCCAACAGAGCCAACAGAGTAATACCGACTGCATGGTGTCCCAAAGATGAGGCTTTCTTCAAGGTTCATTTTTTTTCTCCCTGAGCAATGGAGACCAAAGTCATTTTGGAAAAACGAGTCAGTTTAGTTGGTGATATTTGTTGTTTTATTATATTCACTTTGCTGCTGAAGTAATCTTGACACTGGGTGATTGACCAAATTTGCTTATGGTTAGAGTTGGGTTGGGAATTTCCTGAGAAAACATTAAGAAGTGACAGAAAAGGCATGAAGCTTTCATCACTTAGGAAGCTCCAATACAGAACACTGTGATGCACATTCTCAGCAACAACAAATATCTCAAGCTATCACAAGTTCTCTAAACACAACCTACATCAACCCATATTTCACAGAACGTACTGGCTTCCCCTGGAGAAGAGATGAAGTTCAAGTCTTGCTTTTGATCTTCAAGGAACTCATTGGCATAGGCCTAGAACAGGGGTGAGCAACCCGCAGCTCTAGGGCTGCATGAGGCTCTTTAAGGAGTCACTTGTAGCTCCAGACATTGCAGCTGACTCCTCTTGTGGCTCCCTGCCCTGACACACTGAAATAATGGCACTAAATTTGATTGGTTTAATGTACGGCAGGGCAGCACAAGGGATCTGGCTGTTAAATCAATTCAATTTAAGTCAATTTTTTCAGTGTGGCAGGGCAGGGAGCTGCCCACACTGCAGGTGGGAGAAGTGAGTAGGAGATCTAGGGGGATGGTCAGCTGAGTCTGCCCCTGCTGGAGCCATGCAGCTGTGCTGAGGAGGAGGCCCAAGGGGGGGAGCAGTGTGGAGGAGGCGGTTGCTAGGGATGAGCAGTGTCAGCATGCAGAGCTATTTGTTTGAGGCAGGTTAATCCTGAGCATGCGGGTGGGTTTGGGGCTGAGAAGGGTTAAGCCTTGGGATGGAGGGTGCGTTTGCAGGATGGTGGGGGTAAAGCTTGAGAACAGGGGCAGATTTAGAGGCTGAGGAGGGTAAAACTTTGAGATGGGGGGTAACAACTTTCTAACTGGCACAAATAATTGTGTGTGCATGGTTTTTAAAATAGGGGGTGGCAAAAAGTATGGTTTGATGTTATTTATTAAGGACCATCTCATATTCACATGCATTGCTGCTCTTGAAGTATTGATTTTGTAACAGAATTTGGAAAAAAATGGCTCTTCTGGCTATTTTGGTTAAAGACCCCTGGCCTAAAATATTTCCAGTATAAATCACCTGAAATTTTAGAATTAAAATTAATCAACAGTTCTGCTCCTCAGGAATCACTGAGCTTTCTAACATAAGGTAAATTCTGTTTGTGTAGGATAAAGCTTTCTGGGAGCTATATAAAGTGCTATGTGGATTTCTTTCAACTTGTTTTCTCCACAATGAACACAAAGCAGCATATACACGTTATTTTGTTTGTCAACACCTCTAAATGACAAAAGTTTTGTTGTTCACTTATCAGTATATATAGCCTAAGACAGACATGGGACATTTTGGTAAGGAGATGGGGGAAGAGACAGGACCTCATTTTCTCCACCCTCTCTCATGAGTACTACTACCTCAGCCCATCATTTACAGCCATTTAATATTATGATTCTCTCATCAATAAAGGGCTGAAAATTGTTTTGCTGAAAATAAAATTCTAATATTCTAATAATTCTAATATTGTAAAAATATATTCTATAACAGGGGTTCTCAATCTCTTTTTTTCCCTTTATGTCCCCCCACCTGTGCCTCAAACATTGGTTTTCTTCATATAGAAGCCAGGACTTGCATTAGTGGGTAGCAAGCAGAGCAGTTGTATGGAGCCCAATGCCACAGGGGATGCTACAAAACTAAGTTGTTCAGTCTTTGACTTCAGCCTTATGTGACATGGCTCAGGGCCACAGGCTTCAGCCCTTTGCAAGGGGGCTTTGGTGTTCTGCTGTAGGCTTATGGGAGCCTAACATTGGCCATGCTTGGAGGTTCCCTAAAATCTGCTTTGTGCCTAGAACCCTGGTTGAGAACCACTTTTGTACAGTAATTTATCAAGATTCTACAGCTTATAATAACTTTCTTTATTTCTTAGAGATCGTCCAGGTTTTATAGGGGACTTCCCCTCCCCCAAGTGTCTGTATCTAATTGACCTCCAGATTATTCAACTCTTATATCTTCTTACTGAGTTATGTTAGCTCATTCTCTCTTATATGAATGTAGTGGGTGTCAATATGGGGCCAGCATGCCTACTGGTCAGGCTTTGGCCAATCTCTCAGAGTCTTGGCATGTTTCTTCCAGGCAGTCAGGAGCACCCAGTGGCTAAATCACAGTTTATCTTCCTTCTACCCCTGGAATCTTCTGAGAATCTCAGATGGCTGGGAGAAGAGTAAAGGGATGAGTTGGCGTGCATGTGTGTGTGTAAATCTAGGTCATATCCCTGCACCAGATCCCATGCCCAAGCCCAAGGAGAGAGGGAGAGACAAAGGGTGGCTCAGTCCCTTCTAGCAGATATTCCTCTGGATCATTTTGTAGCATCCCTGTTTCCCCTTCATTCTGAATCATGGCCCCTGCCTTTTGGGCTAGTCTCAGTCTCAGGTGCTGGAGCTAGGAGTACAGGGGTGCTGCAGCATCACCTGTTTTGAAATGGTTTCCATTATATACAGAATTTCCAGCTGGATTTAACAGCTCTCAGCATGCCCTCTCTAAAAATTGTTCCAGCACCACTGTACTCATCAATTCAAACCCTCAGCAAAGAGTGGGGTGGGGGCTTCTCAGCTCATTTTCAGAGTCCAGTTGTTTCTCCTAGTCATGGAAAAGGAGGGAAAGAGAGAGCGTAAACCCCCTGACCTGAGAGTGGAGTCTTACCCCCATGATGACTTTACTTCAGAATCTAACACTTTTTTCTGCCTTTTTGCAGCCAAACAGACTCCTCTTCACTCTCCCACTCACCTGATTGCCCAGGCTCCTTTTTAAAGCAGGTCCTCCACAAGGACCAGGCTTGATACCTGCTGATGGGCAGGATATATTGCTCCTCCACATCTTTTACCTTACCCCATGGTCTGTAAAATTCCATTATGACAACAGTCCAACTTTATCCTTGTTACACTTCCCCTTGCTGAGTTGTTTTCCATGAAAGATGAGTTCCCTTCACCCATTTCACTTCAGTCTTGCTACACTAACAGCTGTTTATATATTGTTTGACATATGGTTTACTTGGTAGTATTTGCATGGATAATTTGTTCTGTAGTCAGCTTTGAAACATTCTGTGGCACATTTAAGAATGACACGCTGCAAATATGAATTGTAATGCATTACATTTCCAATACCCAACTTTTACACTGCTGACTACATTCTACTAGGTGGGAGGCGCTGTGCTTTTCTAACAGTGCCCACAAACATTTTATTGATTTACTTGTATTCCAACTCATTAAACATAACTGCTCTCAATTATCATTAGATAATAAGCTAAGCATTTTGTGAACTGGAACCCAACGGGCTAAGCCAAGACGAAGTGTTTATATTCAAATGCTATCACTTTATAACATGTTATTTGATTAGCCCTGTAAGAATTAAAAAATGGAATCCCCCAACCTTAAGAAAAGATGTGATTATTCTGATTCTTTTTATTCCATCTGTCTGCATATCTTTAGAAAACCTCCATCACTGGGTACTTCAATGTGAATTCAATATACACGTAGATCCTTTTTCAGCCACCACTTACGTGTGATGAAACACAGCTATTCTAATAATTTCAAACAATTTAGGTAAGTCACAGAACCCTATAAATGTTTCTGAAAATTCTACTCAGCACTTCAAAAATCTTTTGCTGCACTAAGGTGACAGCTAAATTATGGTAAACGCACACATGGAGTCCAATGAAAGCCTTTTTGCTGATATCTTCCACTTTGCCTGCTGTGTGCTGACAGAATGTTGTTAATATTCTTTAAAATGGTTAGATTGCATGTGTTAACATTTGAGGGAAACTATTAAACTTCAGATAGAATGTACCATGTGCATAACGCAGTAACGGAGGTGTAATTTTTTTCTGATGTACCAAGTATGTGAGAAGGCACTCAGGCTGCTAAATATATTTTCCACTTTCCACAGTTATGTAGATATACAGGAGTAAAAGGAGGTATGTGGAATGTTAATTAGATATGCCTTGAACCTACTGTATTATTATACATACTCTATAATGAGCCAACGTTAATTTAGCCATTTCATTAGCATGCTTTTATCCTTAGAAAATTATCAGCAAACATCTACTCACAAGATTCTAAATCAAACTCTTAGAATACAGTGAAAACTAAGTAGTCTCCAAACAAAAATATGATTGGAGGTCTCCACTCTCAGGGCCATCCTCCAGAAGACCTCAGGTTCATAGTTCTGACTGTTTAATGCTTATTCACCAGCAGGCTGAAAGGTAGACTTACTGATGCTGAATAGCAGCCTCAGCTGTCAGTTCTTTTCATACTTTTGAAGGGAGGGATCTTTATTTTCCATTGTGGTTCCCTTACTTGTAGAGTGTGTGTTATAAAGAAGCTTAGGACAGTAAGCCAGAGCTCAGAAGACAATGAGAAGACTTTCAAACTTGATGGGGTGAAGAACTGGGAAGCCAGTGAAGAGACTCTAGCTGGGGATTGACACAGATTCTTGGGTCAACAAGATGGTCTCAAAGGATGTTTTCAATGAGTTGGAAAGGCTGATGCAAGTGTAAAGGGGATCAGAGAGTAAGAAGAGGGTTCTAATAATCAAGATAGGAGATATTGAGGGCATTGATGAGAGTTTTTGCTGTCTGAGCAAGGAAATGTTGAGCAGGAAGAAGTGATAGGAAATGGAGTCAACCTGGACAAAGGAATGACACATCTCTGATCAGAAGATTTGTTGTGCTTTACTCAATAGAACACCTTCTTCTTCCCTCTTTTCCAGATGCAGGTTTTCTGAGGGAACATTGTGCTCAGGGGAGATAGTTGCATGACATGGGGAACTGTATCATGATTTACTATTGGTGCTTCATCTCCCGGAGAACATTGCTAAAATAACTAATGCCTCTAACAATCTCATTCAGAAATTGCTCAGTTCAAAACTGGAAGGGAAAAGAAAGCAATTTCTAGATGTTAAAAGCAATACACTTATATAGTGACACTCCTTTGTCCTGATATCAGTAAAAATATAATTAAATGTCTTACTTACAGCATTTGTTTCTTTATTATCTATTTTGAAAAAGACAGAAAAAATGTTGTATGCATATGGCAGCTAGTGATAACTGAATTCCAAACCATTGGGTGGTAGCAACTATCCCCCCAACTTGCCTCATGTGTTTGTGATTTTTAAGATCCTGCTATACCCCCTCATAAATGCAGAATAATCTGTGTGTCTCATGTACGCTTGCAAGAGACACTTCTGTAACATACTGAGGAAGATGGCCTGTTTCCTGTGAATTATTGTGGGGATATGGTTAGTTGCTTGGAATGGCTCATTTGATGAGGCAGTACAAAACAGCTGCTCTCGACTGCTCCCATGCTGCATGCAATTACTGGCACAAATTCTGGTGGAAATTATTTTGTACCCAAGTGCTTCTGTTTGAAAATTCCATGCTGCATGAATTGCCTTCTCCAGATCTTTACATAATGCATCCTTCCAGGGATAACACTTCGTGTTTATATTCCACTTCCCACCTGTACCTTCTTTTGAAGAGAACTTTGGTATTATGAGGCCATACAATCTATTTAAATGAATAAACTTTATGTATTTCTGTCTCATATATCCTCTGGTGTTGTACAGTCATTCTACATTAGCTGCCAAACACAAAAGATCCAAATCTTTTAATTGCAATCAGATGGTTGGCAGAAATCCATTTGGCCCTCTTAAAAAAGTTCAGAACTTCAAGAGGCTTTCTGAGACAAAATCTTGAACATTTTTAAATCACAGTTCAGTTGACTATCAGCTGCATCTTCTGGTGGTGTAAATCAGTGTAACTCTATCAGCTTGGAGTTACAGAAGTATACTACCTACATATGTGGCTACTTATCTGGAAACGGACATTTATCAGAGATCACCTAAAGGACCAATTTAGCAAGTAATAAAATAAAAATTATTTTATGAGATTTTCATGTAGGGTATAAGGCTTATGTTATGGATAGTAAGGTCATTTCATGTCTCCAGTACTATTTAGCTAGGGAAATTATTGAAGACAATAGAATGACTCGATGTCAGCAATAACTATATATATCCATCTGCTTGTTGAAAGCTCTTCTTCCTTCAGTAGCGTACATCCTTCATATGTAGTGATCAACAGTAGTTCTGGATCACTTCAATGTTTGAAATTGTTAAGTCATTTTATTACTAAGTAGAATTATAGTGCTATGAATGGTCAATGCAAATCTCAGCCAATTCTCTATTACGGTAAGTGCTCATTACACCACCATCATATCACACAGCCATTATTATGCTGGGCGAGGAAGCAATTGCTATTGTTACCTTGATTTTATTGATAAACACTGAAAAGTTAGGAAAATACAAATACTCCTGATAGAAGGCCAGAGAACAATGCACTTTCTCTTAGAATTCAGAACTCTAATACACAAAAAGATACAACCCCAAGAAATACAAAACAAAAAGGACCAACTCAGACCTCTTATTCAAGGCTGTATCTCTGCCCACAGCCTAAATTGCACTTTCCTCTACACAGTCCCATAGCCCTCAAGCATACCCTTACAAAATTAAGTAATATATTGTAATTTTAGTGCACCATCTTATCACAGTCTTCAATATACTACACATGCTCATCTGAAAAAATCCACTCTCAGATGGGGGCTTGTGCTCCCTCAGGACTCTTGCAGACCCCAAATCTAATAAAGTTTTGTCAAATACACATGTATGAAGCCATTCATTAAATGTTGTCTTTTAAACCATCTAATCAATTTCCTAATTCCACCAACAGTGATCCTTACCCTCAGACATGAAGTGAAGCACTGGCAACCATTTAGGATTTTCTCATGGAAAAAAAAAGGCTTCATATTTGTGTCCATCTTTTCTTTTAAAACATTCACTTTTATTTTCAAAGCTTTAAAAGAAGTAGTGATCAACTAAATACAGCAAATGAAAGACAAATAGACCAACCCAGATGCAATGAAGGATTTTGCATGTTCCCCCAAGCTTAGGAACATTCTTATCCAAATCTGACTCCAAACCCTCTAACTACATCTCTTTTCTACTCAAGCTTCTTTTCAGCTTCAAAAAAGTTCTGTTGCAATGACAACGCTCCACCTAGTGGAAATAAAATTGTTGAAACTGATACATGGCTATAGTGAACTCCTAATATCCAGCCTTTCAATGCCTAAGTGAGCAAATCTCTCACTGAAATAAAAAAGAAGGTCCTGTGTACATAGAGAAGAAGGGGGATAATTTCAAAATACAAAATACTATCATTTTAGGTATATTAATGGGGAAAGACCATTGTCCAAAGCTGCATAGCTGTCTTGAGGAGTGATGTGACCAAAAAAACATATTTGCAATTCTTTTGTGATGGTGTCATTGTAATCCCTTGCAATCTACAGCCAGGATCATTCCTTGTGTCAGAAAATTAATTTATTCACAGAAATGAAAACCACAAGGACAAGTAGACCATCTAGACTGAACTCCTGTATTTCACAGGCCAGTAAATATCCTCAGTCAACCCTGTATTTAGACCAAACTTATTTGGTTGGCTCACACCCTTATTTGTATTGTAGCGTGCCTGGAGCCCCATCAGGGATTGGAGCTCCGTCGTGCTAGGTGCTGTAGGAAAACAAAATGAAAAGACTATTTTTCCCTCAAAGCTCAAAATCTATTTTTATTTTTCCCTCTTTCTAATTAGTAATCTCATGGGCACCATATAAGATGGATGTTTAACATATTAATGGGAGACTCTTGAGGAGACAGAAGCTACCTGAGACAAATGCTTATCTGCCAGGGGCACATCTGCAGTATGCACTCCCAACAAGTATCAGAGGGGTAGCGATGTTTGTCTGTATCTGCAAAAACAGCAAGAAGTCCTGTGGCACCTTACAGACCAGAAGAAATTAAAAAAAGGAAAAGAAAAACACTCCCAACAAGCCCCATATAGTGTACATGTAGCTACATGCTGCAGTCAAATGGCACATCCATCCACACTATGGTGTGTAGCATGCATGTCAGTGAAAACCTGTGTCCGAGAGAAAACAGTGAGGAAAGGTTTGAGCAATCTCATCTGCTGGTGCCTTTCACTGCAGTGAAGAATAACTCTGGTGAGGAATGTGGTGCGGCAGCAAGGGAAAGGCTAAGTCTTTCCATGCTTCTGAGGTTTTTTCCCCACTGCCTTCCCCTTGCTTAGAGCCTTTCCATTGGGAGGCCTTTTATTCTGGACATAAAAGATTCCACTAGTGGGGAAGCAGCAGGAAATCATCTCTCCAAACAGCAATGTAAATGCTGATGTCTGGCTTGTGCAAGTAGAGAGTATGTGAATGATGTAAGGTCTGTACTCATCTATATGCCAGCAACCTTCAGGCATGTCTTTACCTGCCTCAACCATTATTCCAAGTCTTCACTGCTGCCTACATGCATGCTGGGAAAGCTATGCTACATGTATTCTTTGTGCCTCTGAAAGAAGCATGCTCTATAGATGTGCCCTAGAAATTTTGAGATGAGGGAAACGGGGGTGTGGAGGGTAGAGGGGTTGCTCAGTGTAGTATCCTTTAAAAAAAGTGCTGCACCAAGACCTGCATTGTGTAGACTACTATGGGTATAGGTGAGGGCAATTGTGTCTTGTGCACAGTCCTCACTGTGCAATTTCAAATTCCTTGACTTAAAAAGAGTGGGGACTGGAATTATGCTTGGACCTTGCACAGAAGTGCAATGGATGGGTAGTCTTTTTGTAGCTTCTCCATCACACCCATACGTCACAAGATGAAGCATAATTTGTCCCTAATATTGTATTCTCAACTTTCCATCATTCTCTTTCCCTCCTAATAGTAACTCAGCTTTTTTCTTCTGATGAACCTTTTTTATTTACAGGACAAGCAAATTTCCAGATGTTGACCCATTTTGACCCATTTTGAAGTCCTTAATATCGAGGCTGAGATTTTCAAAGCTGAGAAGGGGGCTTCTATACCCAATATTGACTTCGGATAGGGGCTTTCAAAATCCTTAGGTTGTTATCTTAAACTTTCTGTATTACCACAGTTTTGAAATTAAAAAATAAAACAGTTGGAGCGCCCTGGTCCAGCACCATTGGGACCAGACAGGTCGGTTTCTAACAAGGGTATTCACTGGACCAGGGGTGCTCCCCTTTTTCTGGCCCCTCAGCATTTCTGACTGGCTGGCATTCTGCCATGGCAGCCCTGGCAACCCAAGCTCCCAGCCCTATTATGGCCACCTTGGCAGAGCTGGGGACACTGAGGCAGTGCTGGGTGCCAGGCCACAATTTTCTGGCTGCAGCTCACCATCTCAACAACAACACAGCTCCTTGGCACCCCAGCCACATGGTTTTCTGCCGCTCCCAGCCCGCCACTCCCCAGCCCTGGAGGCAGTAGTGGCTCCCCACTGCTGCTGGGCCACTGTTCTTGAATGCAGTTCCCTGGCCACTGCTGGACCATGGGTGTTGCTCAACCAGAGAGTACCAGATTTCAGAGGTGCAACCTGTGCTTTACTTACATCTGCAGCACAATTAACAGCCTTCAGTGCCTTTTTCTATAGGTAGGCATATTTTCAAATCACAAAAGCCAGCTGCCCATCTCCCATTGAAAGCCAGCAGGAGCTAAGTTCCTTTCTCCTCCCTGTTTTAAAATTTTGCCCCAGTTCCAGTTTCTAAGCATTGCATTTATTTATGTATTGCATGTGTAAAGCAATTGTGATTTGCAGAGAACTGGGGTTTACATGAGGGGGAGCCAAATCTTGACCTGGCTCACATTCATGAACAGGAACCAGATCAGGTTCATAACAAAATCACTACACATTACAGTAGATAACAAAATAACCACACAATTTTTTCACAGCCATTTCCCCATAGACGTCAGTTGGACTAAAAAGACCCCCAACAAAAATAAAGAGGTCTCCAGTGGCATCCCATGTCTGTCTATGAGAATCAGAATCTGTCTTCAGAATGGAAATCATTTTTTCTCATGATTCAGGGCACCACTTTTGTTCAGAGGCAGCAATTTTATTATTATGAATGTTCTTGTTTTTCCAGCCCAGGCCCAGATTCTCTCTCTGAGAATCTAAGTAAGCATCCTCAGCCTCAGAAACTCAGCAAGATGTGGAGGTAACCCATGCCCAGCAAGAGGTTTACATCCTTTTTTTCTGCTAAATAATGATGGACCCTAGATTTGTCCCTCAAACCTACATAGTTAAAGACATAAAAAAGGCCACATAAAAGCTTGATTTTTATTGGTTGATTTTGTAACTGATTGATTAATTGTATTTGATAGTTCCTTTTGCTACTGTGGGTATAGATATGCAATTCCTTTTGTTGCTAAGAGTGATCTCATATCCAATCCCAACATGCAAATGGAATTAACTCCTTTATGTGTATACAGCATTTCTCAAACCCTCATGGAGCAAAGGTTGGGGAGGTGACTGTGGTTCCTTTCACATGAAGAGTTCTTCATTAACAGCATAGGTTGGAGAGGGTTAGCTTTGTAATTAATAATATGTATACATGTACAATTTCAGCATGCAGCTTAAGTTCAGGGCAGAAACTGCACAAGCTGCTTAGACCCAAAACAACTAAAATCACTTTCTTAGGAGGCTTTTAACTTTTTCCAATGTTTTTTTGCTTCACAGTTTAAGCCAGCCTCTCTGCTCTTTCCCAGAGACCAAGAGTTAAAGGGATTTCTTTATTCTACCCCCAGGAAAAGACTAAAAACAAATGGGAAGACAAGAAATTTTGCCTCGGTAGAAATAAAGATGTATATAAATAATGAAATAAATGTACAGCTTTCTCCGATCTACCAATTTCCACTAGAAAGATCCTTTTAAGAACAAAGAAACTTTCTTTTATCACACAATATCCTCAAGGAAAGTATCTTCTCTTCAATTATTTATTTCCCTGGTTTCTTAGTAGACAGCCCATTCAGTACTCTAAAATTTCCTGTAAATCTTTCAGTTCTAATCTGTTCCTCCAGTAAATGTAAGCCAGAACCAAAGAAACACCTTCCAAAATATATTCTAAATCTTCTCTAACATTACTAATTTCATTTCTTTATTTATGATTTTTTTAAGCACGCCGCGCTGTATACTCTAGAGTCCTCAAATACATGTTGCGGGGTATGTGTGTTTGTTTTCCCTCATTTTCCCATTTACCACGTAGCACATAGTGATATTTTCAAAAGGATCTTATTAAGGCTATGTTTACACTGCACCTTTAATGTGAAATATGATACATAATTTGCATTATTTTAAGGTAGTTTCAAAATTGGCTATTTTGCCATTTAACGCTGTCTACATGGTACCAAATGTTGAAACACTGTGCTATTTTGAGGTACCCCTTATTCCTCCTGCAATGAGGTACAGAGGCACGCTGAAATAGTGCTTCTGGTATTTCAATATTTTGAAATCTTAGATATGTTTCATAGATGTGGAGTAGCTCTTTCAGGATGCCTTTGTACTAGGGAAACCATATTTCCCTGTCCCAGATATGGCTTCTCCCGACTGAGCCAAGCCCCAGGGAGCCGGGAAGGAAGCAGCAGACATGGCACTTCCTAGGAGTCCCACGAAATCAGATGCTTCCAGTGCTCTCTTGGAATGCTGGAGAAGCAACAGCTGGTGGCATTCCCCAGGACCTCTCGGAAAGCTGCAGCCATTGGGCCTTCCCCAGAGCCCCAGGGAAGCAGCAGCTGCCAGCACTCCCTGGGAGCACTGGGAAAGTGGCAGCCCTCAGTGCTCCCCAAGGCCCGGGGAAGCCACAGCTGCCACCCTCCTCCAGAGCTCTGGGGAAGTGGCAGGGAAGGGTCAGCTGCTGGCAGAAAAGGTCAGAGGGGAGGGCCCAAATAAGGGGCAAAGAGTCCCTTTTAAAAAATAACTCGGGACACCTTTTTGGCATCCCAAATATGGGACTGTCCCACCTAATACAGGATGGATGGTCACCTACATTGTATACCAAAATCGTTCTGCAGTGTAAGCCTAGCCTAGCACGGAA
Source organism: Carettochelys insculpta (assembly GCF_033958435.1). NCBI lineage: Eukaryota > Metazoa > Chordata > Testudines > Carettochelyidae > Carettochelys > Carettochelys insculpta. The sequence goes on along the minus strand of NC_134138.1, from coordinate 136,528,176 downwards.
GCACAGGTCAAAAAAAAAAATATCCCAAGTATTTATGTTCCTAAGACATCTGGTATTTCTGAAAATTCTCCATGCCCCACCACAGTCACTGTTACTGACAGCAGGTAAACGAGAATTTTCACACTAGGTGTACTGTATATGTTTGTAGTTCAGTAGATGCTTAACACCATGTTGTTGTAGTAGGAGCTTTTACCAAGGCAGATGGAACAAGAGCACACACATAAAACAGCCTTTTCTAGACTTACGTTAACTCTTGTTAATGTCATTGGACACAGGAGCCCACTAAGGATTTTACACTTATTTAAGAACAATTCTTTACAATGTTCTGATACCCTTCAAAGCTCTCTCTGGGATAATAACACTAGCCTACCACAGTATTAAAGTGATGTTAAATAAAACATCCTTGCAGATTTGTTACTAGTAAAATGATGCTAATTGCTGGTGAACGCATGTGGTGGGTACTACTTTGTGCTGATCCACAGAAAATATGAATGTGCTGCAGCGAGAACTCGCAACATTTTCTTGATGGGTAGCAACTCGTGCTTTTAACCCCAGAAGACCCCTGAACAAACTCCATTTTGCAGCTATCACAATAGTCCCTTTAGGGATTTTTAGAAGCATCCCATTTCCCTCTTCCCTATATTAATATGGGCTCATCCAGCCAGAATTTTGTTTGCAAGAGCTCCCGAAGGGCACAGGTGGGGGGAAAATTTGCATTACCCTCCTCTCCACGGAGGCAGTCCTTCTATGTTATGGTTGACTTCTTCTCAAAGACCTACAGCTTGTCTGATGAGGCAGGACCAGCCAGAAGGGGTGATAGGGTAATTGTTGCAGTGTCCATTGGAGACCATCCCCCACTCCCACCCTCCCATCACAAAAGCAGAGTGCCAAAATCTGGAGCAAAGAGAACAGCAGCAGGCCTCCCTAAAGGTGACAGAATGACCAAGCACTTTGATGCTACAAATACTGCTCCAGTGGAGCCCAACAGGGCCAGCAACTCCCATCCCTAGGGATAGTCAGCAGTGGGGAAGAAATGATTCACTACTGAGAATCCACAATAGGAGGAACGGACCCCAGCTCATCACCGAAGGTCAGTCTATGTTGGGGTTTGCTGAGGACAATTAGCTACCCTAAATATGTAAAGGTGAAAAGAGGTTTGGTTAAATGTAGAAATTTTTGCAGCCAAGAATATTGCATTACAATCTAGCGTCAGAGATGCATTAATATTTTATCAGGGAAAACAAGCCAAATATCCACCGAATGATGCATTTGTGAATATTTAATAATAATTGCCCATGTTCATGGACTTATGAACAACATCTCTTGCTCGTTTAAGTTCTGTATATAAATATTTACTTAGCTATTTTATTAGTTTTCATATGTAGGTGGATGTCTAGACTAATATGCAAATTTGATAAAATTGTTGACATAATACAGTAGTATAGGAGTCAACAATCTTTCCAAGCCAGAGAGCTGAAATTTGATCTTTTGACCTCTATGTACAGTCCAAGTGACAGTGATACTTTTTAAAGTCACTAATAATCCTACTTACAACAGCTTCATTAATAAATAAATTAAGATGCAGAGCTTCACCTTCAGGTGGTGATTGGTAGCATTATCTGGTCTTGTGTTACTGCACTGGCCTTATGGCTTTGAGCAAGCTCCAAGCTGCATGGGGGAGGCAGGGTAGGGCCGAGCTCCTACCTTAAGCACTGATGACAATCAGCTCACCTGCCAGTCTTGGCACTCATGTTGCTGACTCCAGCAGTAGAACCTTGTAATGTCTGTTAATTATCCTTAGATTGTAATTTACTATTTATTTTCTTATTATTGTTAACTTTGGATGGATAACTTAATTACTATGGCTTTTCCTTTATTATGGCATTCCATGTTTATTACTCTGATATGTATTATTATCACCATTGTAAAAAACAAAACAAAGCAAAGCAAAGCAAGACATTTGCAATGCAGACAGTTATCACTGAAAATTGCTAGGGAACCCAGGGAACTTTGGTCAATATTTGTAGAAAAATGATTAACTGCCATTTTTGCCCAGAAAAAAAAATAGTTTCTTTTAACATACACATCCAACCTTATGATAGCACCCACTTGAATCAATGGATATTCACCCCTGAGTTGTGAAATGGGAAATTAATTATTTTATAAGGTGCAGACAACTGTATATATTAATGGGAATGTTAACACATCCAAGTAAATTGGTCCCTAAATTGTCATAACTAAGTGCTCCATTCAGACTGCTTTTTGAGGTCAATACTGAGTGACATTGGAATGACTGGAAAAGAGAAGCTTTTGGGAATTAAAATAAATTTATTCATAGGTATAGATTTTATGGTCAGCAGAAAATATTAAATCATCTAGTTACTCCTCTGTATATCACAAGACAGTATATTTTACCTGTCATGTACATTGTGTTTGGTTAAAGAGTATATAAAAAAGAAAAAGATAAAATATAAGAAAACGCATTCTTATTAGGAATCATCAAGGAGTGGAGGAGTCACCACTTCCTTTAATAGTCATTCCAGGTGTTAATCTGCTCACTGTATAAAAATAATTTCTAAATTAAAATTCTCTGATGCCAGCTTCCAGCCACTGGTTACTATTTTTTCTCTACTACATTATTATTAATATATTGATAGACTTAATGTAATTCATAGTGTCAAAGATATCAATAGCTATGTCTACACTAAAAAGTTTTGTCCGGAGGATATTCCTTCTATCACCAAAACTAGGTAGTGTCCACACTATAAATGCATTTTGTCTATAATCTCCGACAGCTCACATTTTTTTTCCCTGGCAGAGTTCTGTTTTGAAAGTTTGAGGCATAGCACCTCTGTAGACAGATTCTGTAGACAGAAAAATAGTGTAGACGCTCCGGGAGGGCCCTCTGTCGAAAGAGAGGGTTTCCAGTTCACCTGGAAGCCCTGTTTGCAGAGCTTTCCATTGGCTGTTCTGTCAACAGAAGGTTGGGCAGTCTGGCCACTCTCTGTTGACTGAGGGCATCATCGGGAGAGCCCCTATTTGATGAGAATGTGTTCTGTAGACAGAGGTTCTATAGGAAAATTCTGTTGACAGTGACTTCTGTAGACAGAACTTTGTCATGTGGAACCAGCTAATGAAGGCAATCTCACAAGAAAAAAACACAACAGATTATAGCTATGATTAAGCAGTCCATCTCTGTTCAATAACTTCAGTGGGACTTAAGCCATGAGTAAATGCTTTTTTGACTAAAGCATATTCTCACACTGAAAAACTTGCTATGAAACCAATTTCCATCTTTGCTCTTTCACTCTCATTGGGAGCTATTGAGCAAGGAATGATTCAGCAAAATTCACATCCTCCTATTTGATTTCTGCAAAGTTATTTCTCATTGAAAAATATAAACCAGTATAATATTTGTGTGTAAATGAAATTATAAGCCTCGGATATGCCTAAAACAGACTTTGGTGGGGCTGAGAACTTTGGTCAGAGAAAGCTGGAGAGGGTGATAAACTGAGAGAAGCAGAGGGAGATGATGCCTAGGGCTTCTCTAAGCTGGGAAGGTAATGCCAGGGGGGCATACAAGAGAAGTGTGGTGAGTGATGCCAGTGCTGTATAGGAGACATGGTGAGAAATGCCAGGCTTGATGTATGTCCTGGACTGATTATGGGATTGGTTATGGTTTCAGTGCAAGGAGATTTGTTCTGTAATTAACCCTATTAGCTATTTTTATGCAAGCTGATTGTTTGGAATATTTCTGGAGACTCCGAAGGAGGGAAACTGAGGCAGGTGCTCCTATTGTGCTATGGACTGCTCCAGGAGGATACTGTAGGCACAGTTTCTCTATTGTATCTGTCATTCTTATTATTAAAATTTACATAAGTGTTAAGGGGTATTATTACATAGAGTAGATAAATAGAAGTTAAAGTTTTTACTAGAACTGCCAGTACTATGACAAGGATCTTTTTGCTCTTTTCACAGACAGTGCCAAATGCCAAAATAGCCTATTTCAAACTTAACTCGAAATAGGATGCACAATATGCATAACGCAAATTGTGCATCTTATTTTGAGTTTAGGGCACAGTGTAACCTTAGCCTTGGAAAGCAAGGGGAAATACACAGCTATGTCACTTACTCCTCTGTCTCTTCCCTTCGCCACGTGGGAATGAGGGGAATGCAGGCAGGCTGTGTATTTTCCTCTCACTCCCTAATTATGAGGAGAAGGAGAAGAAGAGCAAGCAGCATCCCATTATGTGCAGCTACAGCCCTACCTTCTGCACTCCCAAAATGGTGCCCATTAAGCTGCCTAAATAATGAAAAAATATTTAATGATTTGTTTAACTAAGTAAAAGTCTTTTGTTTATTAAACAATACAATTATTCAATCAATTCACTTTATCCCCGCTAACCAAAAGTACGGTGTTCACCACTTTGTGTTGTTTTACTGCACTTAGGGTCCATGAAAAGCCCATCCGAGGCAATGGGCTTGGCTCCTACTGCTGTCAGGTGGTATTGGAACAGCCCATACATATTTGCTATCTGTTGTCCATTCTTCGCAGGTAAGATAAGTGGTGTGCCCATTTGTTCATTGCTTGCTTGGGCTAGAATTGATCTGTCATGAATTTAAATTTCATCCTCCAGTGAGTATCAGAACAAATGGTTACGTCTGTGTGCAACATAGTCAGTATTAGTTATACAACCTGAAGTTTCCCGGCATGAGATATTGTTGCAAGCAAACTCAAAAAATGCAAGTAGTAGGCATTTTCTAATCTACACTCCATCTTGTCCATTCATATTTAATGGCCATGAATTTATTAACCAGTCAATGACATAGTGTGGGACTACAACTCTGATTTATAGTAATAGCAATAATACGTTGCTGGTTTCCTATGAAATAATGACACCATGCAGTATTTCTTAGTCCGTGGCTGCATCAACTAGGGGGAAACATATTCACACTGTTGAGAAGGTGGAGCAGTCACTCCAACTGAGGTGGTGGTGACAAATATATTAAAAGAGAAAACAACGGGTATCCAACATAATATTCTTCTCTTAATATATGCAAAACTTGTATCTTTGGGTTATGATTCATCCTTTTAAATGTGTGGGTGTTTTTATTTCATTTTATCCACCCTTACTCTGGATACTGCAAAGCTAAACATTTCTTAATGGCTGTGACCTTCTTTTAAAAGCTGAGGAGAATCTGCATTTGGGGATGATTTGGAGACAGTCTCTTAAAGTCCCTATGTGAAGCCACTTGCCAACATAAGCTCTGATTATGCTCTGACACAGACCAATCTAAATGAGTAACTGCACTAAAATAAATGAAGCTACACTGATAGGCTATGTCTACATATGAAGCGTCGGTCCACAGTAACATCTGTCAACAGAGTTCGTCTACACACAAAAGCAGATCAGCAGAGCAATCTGCTCTGTCAACAGAGAGCAGACAGACTGCCTGCCTTCTGTTGATAGAGCGGCTGACCGGAAGCTCTGCAAAAAGGGCTGCTAGGTGAACCAGAAGCCCTCTCTGTCAACAGAAGAGTCTACACTGCACTTTTGTCAACAGAACTCTAGCGACAGAAGTGTTCTTCCTCAAAATTTCCAGGGATAATACTGTCGAGACAGATGCAGAGTTTGGCCGAGACTCTGTCGACAGAATGCTTTCTGTGTGTAGTGCTTCCTGAGTTATGTCTCTAGTGTAGACACAGACAGACAGAGAAGAGAATAATGAGGCTTATATCTCAAAGGGCTTTTCTACACTTGCCCCCAACTTTGAAAGGGGCATGTTAATCAGGATGATGGGAGATTGCTAATGTAGAGCTGTGGTGAATATGCAGCACTTCATTAGGCTAATTGTCCCCCGCAGCAACTCTGAAGTGTCAAACTTCGAAGTGCCGGCATGCATGCATTTTGAAGTGCCTGCGCTACTTCCAAGTGCCTTTACTCCGCAAAGCAGGGGGCAAGTGTAGCCAACATGTGGTAAAGAAGTCATTGGAACAACTGCTATTTACACATATATAGAATGGTGTAAATTTATTGCTGGGGACTCAGTTGCAAACTGAGGACAGCTACATGCATGGAATTAAGTAGGAAGCTGCACCTTTTATTAAAGTTTAAAGTTTAACAGAAGGAAGAGTACGTCCCACCCATCACCCATATTCTCACATACCAGACATTTCCAGGGCTCTTTATCATTTTATTCCCTTAACTGCACTGAAAAGAAGCAACAAGTTGTGACAAATTAATAACCAACTCCACCTAAGTACTTAAGTTAGGTGCTATACAAGTTTGTATTCAACCTACTCTGGGTTACAATGTACACTGAGGAACACATAAAACTCCCTGGTCCCCTGCCAGTTGGCCCATGGGATCAAAAAATCCTTCCTTACCACCTAAACATGCAATCAATATGACCCACAATACCTGGTTCCCATCCCCAGTTTGCGAAGCTAAGGTGGTCTGCTGGAACAGAACTAAAGAAACTCCATGTGACACTGCACCAGAATTGATCCCAAGAGCTGGGAATGCCAGCCAGTCAGAACTTTTCACCTCCAAACTACTGCAGAGATTCCCAGGGGAGTCAGTACTTATTGAAGTTTGGCAAGAGTCTCCCTCCCTTGATACAGAGACCATTGATATGGGTAAGTGGCATTTCACAGCAGCTGAAGATCTATCCCACGGTGTCTGAATGCTGAGTGACAGTTGCAGATTTGCAACTAGTGGGGCCATGGGTGTAGGTTGTTTTTCACAGCCCCTCCTCTCTGGGACCCCATCAAGAAAAAGAAGATTCTGTCTTATCTCCTCCCCTCACTAATTTTCATTCTCTGTCCTCTTTCTCCTCCTATATTGCACGTAAATATTGGAAGTAAATGAAAATAAAATGAGACACCATAATTGATCCTGGGAGTTTGGGTGAAGGAGTTGGGGTGCAGCACTTACATCAGACAACATGGCTGCCAAAGCAACTTTCACCCCGCCCTGGCAGAGGCTTCTAGCTGGTGGAGGAAAGGTGTCTCCACTTGGCACTGCCTGCAGATGCCACCCCGACAGCTCCAGTTAGCTGCTGTTCCCGGCCAATAGGAGCCCTGGAGCTGATAGTCAGGGTGGGGGCCATTCGCAGAAACACTTTCCTGAGGGCTGCAGGGACATGGCTGCCACTTCCAGAAGTTATATGGCATGGAAGGCATGAAACAGAGAGGGCATGCAGCCACCTTAGTCCTGCTGCACTGCTGCTGGTAGGTCTCTTGGGAAGAGAGGGGCACCAGGCCACTGTGTTCTCTCTGCAGCAGGGGCAGCATGCACGAACTTGCCGCCTTCCCACCAGCGGTGCGCAGAGGCATGCTAACAACTGGCTGTGTCCAGGAATGGTGTGGGACAACGGCATGTGGGCAGCCTGTTTGCCTTCCTAAACCCTATTTCACCGCTACATTTTAGGGGCTTCCTCTCTTCGGGGCCCCCATGTCACAGCACAGTGTGTTTAATAGTAAATCTTCTCCTGCCCAGTAAGAAACAGAACTCACATTTTCTGACTCTGTGAAATAACCCTTTACTTGCTGAATTCACATAGAGCTTTACAACAGACTTCGCTTGAGCCACTGTTGCCCCTTAAGGTCCGCACAGCCAGTGGTAGCAAGCCTCCAAGCCCAGGTCAACAAACACTGGGTCAAGGGGCCTGGGTTATGCTATTGAGAATCAGCCAAGTAGTCAGTGTTTTAGACTGTGGCTTGGGCTGGAGCTGGGACTCTGAGGAAGGAGACGGAGGCACATCAGAGCCTGGGCAACAGCCCAAACCACATTGTCTGCAGTTATTTTTCATGCCATGGCCTGAGCCCTGTGACCCTGAGTCTGTTGATGTGGGCTGAGAAGTTCACTTCTATGGGCTTCATTGAGCAACCAGTGAAGAAAGCGGTACAACTCTTGGCATACATTAAGTTTCCATCACCAGGCACAGTCACAAGACATCGTTTAATCAACAGTAAATGTAACCTTTCTGAAGGAAAATATAATATTGTGATAATGTTTACCATTCCTTTTGTAATGGGCTTTTGGGTTTTTTGCCCTGACTGAAAGTGACAGGAAGGTCTAACAACTCCTTCAGCACAGCAAACCAAAAGCTACTGTTTTTGGCTTCTTATAGTGGAAGGACTGCCCTCTATTAGTCTAATCACTGACAGGTAGCTATGTTAGTCACTGTCTTCAAAAAACAAAAACAAAAAAACAGCCCTGTAGAACTTTACAGACTAAAAAAATAATTGGTTAAGAGACGAGCTTTCCTGGGACAGACCTACTTTGTCAGATTTGGAGTTTAGTGAGCTTCATTGCTAATAGGTACATCTTTTTTTTCTTTCTTTTTTTTTTTTAAGAATAACATAGGTATCATACAAATGTACTAAGAATTGAATAACTTAAACCAAAATGTAAACACTAAATCTGTGTTTTGGAGTTTGTGTGGTTGGTTAAGTAGGCACACTAGAAAATGTAGCCTCTACTTTTACAGGAAATACAATGTGTATTACAGATTATTTAAACTTATGTCACAGTAATAAATTTATACAATACTAATTATATGATACTATATTTTATATTTAATGAATAGTGCATGAATGTGATGTTACTGTAGATTTTTATTTTGAAGCTACACCTTTCCTTTGGATATTTACCCTGAGCCTGACTTAGGTGAGGTGAGGTAATGTTGATTCTTAGCACTTTCATTTTGAATCACTCAGTGTGAATTACCTGATGAACTAATCAAAATCAGAACCCTGTGTAATAGGTAAATATCACCTCTGGAAATAAAAACAGAGAGGTTATGTGACTTGCCCAAGGCTGCACAACGGCAGGCACCACTCTGCATGTTGCACAGTTGCTAATTAAAAAAATATTTAGGGTGTCCAATGAGGAAAACAAACAAACAGTTTTGCTTCCTTATCTTTAAAGAAATTGGACTGTGGGGACGCATAATCAGAGTTCATCCATTAAAAGTAATGCACTCCTCTGGATTCAGCTGTTCAGCAACATTCAGGTTACAATATCTCCAAAATCTACATTGCTGCACAGAAATATAAAGATCTCACCACATTTCCAGAAAAATCATGTATGTCCTTCTGCATGCTGCTATTCCTGTGTTTCAAAGCATGAACACAGGGAATAAATGAAGTTACAGATCCAAACTTTATAGCGTGTTTTACTGGAATACCTGCCATAAACTGGGGTGCTATACCTGCTAAAGAGAAACCCTGAACTTGATATGTCATATTTTCAGCTATGCTGCTTCCATTTTTCACAGGTTTTGCTCAATTGCTGCATTATGAAACAGACCTAGTATATATAGTAAGAAAATTCAATTTCCTTCCCATGGAGAATTCCAACTTTAAAGAAAAAAACAAAAACAAACAAACAAACAAAATGCTTTTCATCTTGAATCAAATTAAAAGTCAAAATCTCAATATATTTTATGGACTGGTAATTGCAAAATATTTTGATTTGGAAACACCATGCCGACCTTATGAAAATATTTCATTCTGATAATGTTACATTGTATATGAGTATGTATATGTACATGTATATGTATAATGTAATATATATATATATATATATATATATATATATATATATATATATATATATAATGTAACACTACTGGATGAAGAAGGCCCTGCCCGTCAGTAGCTTCTAGGCATGGTCCCTGTGGACTTGAACTGTGACCAAGACTTAGCCAAGACTTCCCCACTCTCCCTCCTTCCCCCCCAATTAAGGGGGAACAACTGGACTCTGAGGGTGAACTACTCCCTGAACTACTGAGCTTGTGTCAGCTAAACGCTGGTGCTGTGCCCAAAATTCAAGGGAAAACAGGGAAGGGAGGAAGTGGGCCAGATGAGTCTGATCTGGAGTTGACAGCAGGGACTGAGTCAGCTCTCCCCACTTGGGACCTGGACTGGGACTAAGTGAATAAGGAGGGCCTGGAAATCTCCATCTGAAGCCTGACCTCTAGGCCTGCCGGTTCCTCAATGAAGAACACTATTAAGTGGAAGAAAATTAAAAGTCCAAATACAATGATAACATCGGAACAAAAACATTCCACCTAGCTGATGAATCATTTAATTTCTTTTTCCTTTGAAAATTTCATCAAAGTCAGATGTAAGAAATTAATTTGAAAATAAGCACCAATAAGCACAATTTTCTAATGGAAAACTAGTCTATGAAAATATTTTGACCACTAATGCACAGCAAAGTGCAGTAACTTCATTACTTAGGTTAATGAAGAATATATCCATCAATGGCTATTAAGCCAAGACAGTCAGGTATGTGATCCCAAACTCCAGGTACTCCCCAAACCTCTGACTGTCAGACACTGGGACAGCATGTGATGAGATGGATCATTCAGTAATTACCCTGTTCATTCCCTCTCAATCATCTGTCACTAGACACATCTGGAAGACAATATATTGGGCAGTGTGGTCAATGGGTCTGACCCAGTATTGCCATTCTGAGGTACTTTTTCGTTCTTTAATAGGGGGTTGGGTTGTGTGAAAATGGAGGCTTGCAATACAAAATAGTAAAAAAAGGAGCGGTAAGCAGAAGATGAGGCAGTCATAAAAGCAAATCGCTGGGTCTTGATTCTGCACTTAGTTCTGTGCAGGGAGCCAGAGTCTCTGCAAAAAGCCTCACTGATGTCAATGGAACTACGTGTATACTAGGATCTATTTGTGCCTGAGGCAGATTAGAGTTGTTGTGGGAAACCTGGACCCAAATAAGTGACTCCCCTCCTCACAATGTCCACCTGCAGTCCTTCACTTTTCTCTCCCCAGTATTGCAGCCAGAGAGCAGGGTTGAGTAGTGGGCCTTGCCCTGTTCCACATACCCATTCTGTGCTTCAGCCAGAGACCAGGGTTGGGGTGCAAGGGTCTGTCCCACTCCTCCCACCTGCCGTTCCTTCAGGAGAGCAGTAGAGTGCTGGGTGGGGAAAAACCCCGAGCCACTGGCTGGAACACTGGTGAGGTTAGTGGAGAATTAAAAGCTCTAATTCCCTGACCCTGCTCACCACCTCCAAAAGTCACGCCAGGCCAACAGAGTTGGCTGGAGCATGGAACAGGGTGCTTTTGCAAGCCCTGCAATTGTCCGCGGACCCTGGGCACAATGGTTAATCTGCTTCTACCTGTGCTGCTCTGATGAGGGAAGGGGTCTGGGGAGGTTCTGTATATGTGTAACATGTACAGGACAAATATTTTAAAAGTTAAAGGCATTCTGAGAATTAATTTAATTGTTTTTTGGTTTTTTTTTTTTAGTTGCTGCTTTTAAATCTCTCTGCTTGCTTGAAACAGTATCTTTTTAAGAGCAGATGATGCTTAGTGGGGAATTCTGAAAATGAGGAAGGGCTGAGTCAAGCTAGCCTTGCTCATAATGCAAAATCTTTTCCACTCAAAATACCATATAGATGAACATTTTTCCAAGATCCTCTAATTTTAGGTACTTCCCGTTTGAACCCTTAGAATCTGCCTAATCTTTCTGGGGTGAATACCGGTGATTAAGAACGTAACCGGCTTGCAAAGGTGACCAGCAGAACTGCAGTCCCTGCATTCAAGGACTGTCCCACAACTACTGACCAAGGTGGTGACTGAAAAAAGATCAACTTGGTCCATAGCACTATACCCCCTTGTACTGTGTGTGAGAGGACAGAATGCTGCATGTTTAAAGAGATGTACCAGTGTGTATGTGTGTGTGTGTGTGAGAGAGAGAGAGAGAGAGAGACATACAATAAGAAAACAGGAGGGGCGCTCACAGTGTACTTCCTCCTTCGCAGGCAGCACAGCTTTGTTTCTGCAAGACTGCCTGCAACACCTTCCAGTATTGGGGACATAAGCTATCCATTCACTACAATCCACTGAAGACTTTTGTCCTTGAATTGAGTTTTAGGTCTTAAAAAATGTATAAATGTATGATGAATTGTATTGTAAATATGACATTATAATTAACATAATTTTGGGAGCAGGCCCACCAGTGGAGGGGTGGGCAAGGAGGAACTTGCCCCAGGGCTCTGTATTTATTTTGGCAGTGGCGACAACTGCAGCTCTGCCACGCCACTTGGTTCTGAGAAGGCTAAGGGCTGACCGTGCTAGTCCCCACCCTTTCTGCCCTTGGCCCTGTCCCTTCTGAGGGCATGGAGCTAGTACCACCTCCCACCTTGGTCCAGGGCCTGCTGTGGCTGTCAGTCCCAGTGTTTAGGAGACCTAAGCTGTGTCTACACTTGCACGCTACTTCGAAGTAGCGGCACTAACTTCGAAATAGCGCCCTTAGCGGCTACACGCATCGGGCGCTATTTCGAAGTTAACTTCGACGTTAGGCGGCGAGACGTTGAAGTCCCTAACCTCATGAGGGGATCGGAATAGCGCCCTACTTCGACGTTCAAAGTCGAAGTAGGGACCGTGTAGTCGTTGCGCGTCCCGCAACGTCGAAATTGCCGGGTCCTCCATGGCGGCCATCAGCTGGGGGGTTGAGAGATGCTCTCTCTCCAGCCCCTGTGGGGCTCTATGGTCACCGTGGGCAGCAGCCCTTAGCCCAGGGCTTCTGGCTGCTGCTGCGGCAGCTGGGGATCCATGCTGCAGGCACAGGGTCTGCAACCAGTTGTCGGCTCTGTGTATCTTGTGTTGTTTAGTGCAACTGTGTCTGGGAGGGGCCCTTTAAGGGAGCGGCTTGCTGTTGAGTCCGCCCTGTGACCCTGTCTGCAGCTGTTCCTGGCACCCTTATTTCGATGTGTGCTACTTTGGCGTGTAAACGTTCCCTCGCAGCGCCTATTTCGATGTGGTGCCACACAACGTCGAAGTTGAACATCGACGTTGCCAGCCCTGGAGGACGTGTAGACGTTATTCATCGAAATAGCCTATTTTGATGTTGCTACATCAAATAAGCTATTTCGATGTAGGCTTCACGTGTAGACGTAGCCCTAATGTGTATTCCACCCACTTTCAATTGTATTTCTCACTTCTCTAGCTATATTGAATAATAAAAAAATAAAGAATATCCAACTGATTCTGGTTTTCCTTGATATAAATCTGAGAAATTGAATTAAACATCAGTTTCCAATTAGGACAATGATACTGAACTGCTTCCAAACACGACTGTGGGCTGGCTGTCAATTTTGGGTCAGTGAAATTTAAACAAGATCAGCCTGTTGCTGGAAATAATATTTTATGCCTACTAAGAAACTCCAAGATTGAAAGTGCCTTTAAAAGCCTGTCAACATGTAAGATCAGGGAAAACTCATGTTTTCTAAAGTATAATGGGTTCATTAGGTTTCTGTGTTCTGAAAGCTTTTATAGACATCTATTATTTATGGCCATTAGCAAGTGTTATTAATAATGAAGACTAATGGAAACCAAACTATATGAGAAGTTCACTTTTTCCGCTAATTAAAAGATATCCCTCCACCCCCAGGAAGAGAACACTACCACCATTTTTATGGTCCCAAATTTCTTTGAAAGGGTGAAAGCCAATGGTAGTGGGAGTATCATACCTAGGCACAGAGAACAAAAACTTGTGGAAAACAAAGGGAAGTGAAGGAAAATTAAACAAATTAATAAAAAATTACAAATGAATAAAAAAGAAGGAAGAGAGGAAAATACATTTATGAAGGAGACGGAGAGAAAGGCAGCTACAAAAAGTGGAACAGCCAATACGGAAATCACCCCCCATGAGGACAGAGAAGGAATTAAATACACAAAAGGGACATCGGGTGTAAGAAGATTTCAAAGTGGAAGTATGAGTGTCTGAGGAGAGGGGGCATCACTATATGGGATGACACAGAGATGGGGAGAAAGGGGGTGTCTGGGAGTCTGGGGCTTCCACTGTATAGGCTCTGATTCTACTGCATGCCTCAGGCCTTGAAATCATAGCTGCTGCCTTACATGCCTAAGCAAAAATGTTGGCCTCCAAACTTGAAAACACATCTCATTATTATTTGGAAGGCTCCTTCCATATTCAAGAGGTGAGAATTTGCAGCAAAAATAAAAATTTGGAGATATATACATACCTCATAGAATATCAAGTCCAGTCCTCTGCACTCACAGAAGGACCTGACAGATTTTTTTTAAAGCTCTAACCTGCCTCCCTCCAATCCTTCAAAGGCCCCCTCAAAGACTTAACTTACAACCCTAGATATAGAAGGTATACAACCACTGAGTTACCACTCTTGCCTTCATGTTTGCCCTCACAGATGCAAATAATGGTAAGTATGTTTTGGATACAAGTTTTTTTAGTTACTATGCCCTAATCTGAAAAGTAGTATTTTTTACAAGTTTGAGGATTTTATTGTAAAAAATATCACCGCTTTCTACAAAAAAGGAAGAAGGTTTGGGGATTTTTTAAGTGCAGATAAAAAAGGTGATCTAATGGATATTGAAGTGTTTTGCTTTATGGACATCAATTAGGCTCAGTCCTATTTTGGGTTCGTTCAGAGCTACAGTTAACAGAGCACCTTGGGAAGCATTAGCTGTGTCTACACTAGCTCCCAGCTTCGAAGGGAGCATGGTAAGTCGGGTGTTGAGAGATTATTAATGAAGTGCTGTGGTGCATATGCAGCACTTCATTAAGCCAATTCTTCCCCACAGCAACTTCAAAGCGTTAAACTTTGAAGTGCTGGCTTGTGTGCAGCCACGGCTAACCTGCCGATATTTCAGAGTGCCCAGGCTACTTCGAAGCCCCTTTAATCCTCACAAGTTTAAGGAGTAAAGGGACTTTGAAGTAGCTCAGGCACTTCAAAGTACCCGCGGGTTAGCTGTGGCTACATGCAAGCTGGCACTTTGAAGTTTAAAACTTAGAAGTTGCTGAGAGGGAGAATTAGCTGAATGAAGTGCTGCATATGCACCACAGAACTTAATTTATAATCTCCCGACACCCTACTTACCATTCTACCTTTGAAGTTGAGAGCTAGTGTAGACACAGCCGTTATGTTTAGGAAGGGAAAAGACTTGTTATCGTTCTCAGGCACTCAGCCTTTGCTGCTGTTTGCTGTTGGGAGCACAATTTGTTACCTACTAGATGGTTGACTTGCTCCATTAGAAGATGCTAGTGGTAAGGTCCCAAGCTCTCATGGACATGCCCCTTTTGAGGTATTGTACATTTCTAGAAGTGTGTCAAGAGAGTTGTGTAAGCACTCTTGTAGTGAAAGGCTGCCAGTCTAACTTGTTTGGGTTGTGAAGAGAGGAAGCTTCCCCCATGCACTCTCCCTTGACACTCACTCATTTATGGGTCATATAGACTCTTGTGCTTTTTCTGCTTGGAAAATATACTTCAGTTAATATTCTCAAATAATTGGAAGCCTCACTCAAGCTTATTCCATTAATTTTACAGGCATTATCTTTTAATCACTTTTTTTTTTGGCAGAAGGTTCCTTTTAAGTGGATTAGTCTTCTTTATATTGCTTAGATGTAACAGGGTCTCCAGCCTGTTTCTAAGTTGCTTTCCTTTCTCTCCCTCAGGTATAGCCAGGCCATCAAATGCTTGCATCATTTATTCTTCTGACTGAAGCCACCCTGGCTTTACATCCATTTGGATTTTTTTTCCTACTATAGTTTCAGAAGATTGTCCCTTTATCAAAAACTTATTTCTATAAGCCATCCCTCACTCTATTGGGCTAATTTTAATATCATGTACACTTTCCTCATACCAGAAAATCCTCTTGTCCAAGAGTCATAACTGATTGGCTAATATTGTTAGTTGATAATCTGAAATTTCTGGTTCATTTTATGTTAATACAGAAAGCATATCCTAGATTCACTCCTGTGTCTATATCACAATTGCAGTCTATCTATGCAGCAACTGTGACACTACTCAGATATCATTTCCTTTGGGCTATCCAAACCAGAAGCTGCTCTTTCACTCTAACCTCCAGACTGATTTGTTCAGTTTTTAAATTTTCTTGTTCGATATATTATGCAACTCTGCAGATTACTGTATGGCTTTGCTTAATGGTAAATCTGGAGTCTGAAGTGTATATCTCTTAACAGTCATTCTTTTAAACTGGGGCACAGGCCTCAAAAAGTCTTGTGCTCAGCTGAAAATCCATTCAAGCTTACAAGGTTGCTTTTCATTTTAAGATTTATTCTCTATGTTGGTCTATTGCCTCGCTCAGAACACAAGTGAAGAACTATTGAATTTCATGTGTAATATTATTTCTCAGGATATGTATTCATCACACTTCAGTAGGAATGACATAGAGATTATTTCTTTTAAACTCCTTCTCAAAGGTGAATGTATTATAAATCCCTAATATTGTGTCTCCAGCAACATGCAGGTCCTAGAAAACATTACATTCTGTGTTTTTTTCCTGAAACACTATGACAAATAAATTGGAAATCATTTACAAACTTCTAGAGAATTCAGTTTGTTCTTCTTGTCTGAGTTTTACTCACCGAGTGACAGTAGGGGTAAAATCCAAGTCCTGTTATAGTGAAAAGCAAAACTCCCATCGACTTAACTACTCTTGTACTCCGCATTGAGCGTAAGTCATCTACAAGTCTGCTTTATTTCACACTCTCTTGGGACAAACTTCTACCTCTCTCCAGGAGTATCCCAATTGTTGTCCTAAAAGCAGAGTAGATGTTGTCCGAGGTCTTTCTGATTTGTGTTTTCCTTGCGGTTCCATTTGGCACCTTGACAGACTGTGGTGGATGATGGTTTTCTGAGAGTGTAGCCTAGTGATCCATACAGTTTTTCTCTTGATTTGAACATCAAGTGGTTCTTGTCCTGCTCTGTTGCAAAGCTCCTCATTTGTACCAAAGTCTTGCCATTTGAGTGAAGGATGTACCTCAGGTATCTGTTTATGAATGTCTATAGCTTGTGATTTAAAGAATTTTTTAGTATGCCAAGTCTCACATCCATACCAGAGCACACCCTCACATTTGTGCTGAAAATATGCATTTTTTTCTTTGCAGATATTATTTGTGAACTCCATATGGGATGGAGAGTCCTGAATGCAGCTGTTTCTTCTCCTGTCCTAGCATTAATATCCTTATCTGTTCCTCTGTCTCTGCTCCACATCTTCCAGGTCATTGCCTCTTACAGTGATGGTGTCATTATTGGACTAGTTGATCTCATTGTCTTGGTCTTTCCCTTGTTAATGCTCAGTCCAGTCACTGATGCAGTTTGTTTAGTGATGTGACCTTTTCTTCCATGTTTTCATGTCTGTGTGAAAGGAAGGTGACACCATGAGCAAAATCAATGTCCTTTAGCTGTTTGAGAAGTGTCCACTGAATGCCTCGTTGATGACCACCTGTTGTCCTATTCATAATCCAAACCACTGAGATCAAGAACAGGAAAGGTGATGATGGGCACCCTTGTTGCTCTCCTGAGAGTATGCTGAAGGATTCTGTCAAGACACAATTGTGAACAACTTGCCATGTTAAGGGTGCATATGCTGAATTGATCAGGTTAATAATTTTGGATGACATGCCATGGTGTTGCACCAATTTCCACAAAGTATCTCTATCAACGCTGTTGAAGACTTTTCAAAGTCTATGAAGCTTATGTACAGAGGTGAGATCCACTTGACAGACTATTCCATGATCACTCTGAGATTTGCTATTTGGTCAGTAGCAGATCTCTCACTTTGGAAGCCAACCTGTTCTTCCCTGAGCTGTCTATCAATTTCTGTCTTCATTCTCTCCAAGAGAATCCTTTTGAATACTTTTTCCTGAAATAGACAGTAAGGTGATGCCCCTCCAGTTCTTGCATTCCTTCAGGTTGCCTTTCTTTGAAAGCTTGATAAGATAGCAACTTTTCGAGTCTTGTGGGATCTCTTCAGTGTTCCAGATTTTCCCCAAATAGTTATACATCATGTTGACTGATGTCTTGCTACCTGTCTTGATTGCTTCTACGGGGATATTGTCTGGACCAGGTGCTTTTCCACTTTTCACATGAGCAATGGCTTTTCTGATTTCTTCTTTTGTAGGTCTGCTGCTGTTAATTTGCAGTGGTATATCTGCAGATGGTAACTTGGGAGGTTCTATGTGGGCACAGCCATTCAGCAGCTATTCAAAGTGTTCCTTCCATCTACCAAGCTGCTCACTTGGGCTTGTTAGTACATGCCCCTCCTTATCCTGTACTGGTTGATCCACTGTCTGCCATGACCCAGTTACCCAGTTAGCTTTTGTGTGATGTTATAGAGCTCTTTCCAGTTTCTCTGGCCTGCAGCTTGTTCGGATTGTTGTGAAAGGTTTTCCACAAAGGTCTTCTTGTCCTTTCTCACAGCCTTTTTAACTCTGACTTAAGTGCAACCAAAATTTCACCCTCTTGAGGTTCTGAAGATAGTCAGTTTGTGTCTAAATGGTATATTGACTCATCCATGTGTCTAGTATTAATGTGTCAGGTATTTTTGGAAACAGTTCCAAGCATTAATAATCGTACAAAACCAGACATTTGAGCAACAATGTAGAATTAAGGGTTAAATGTAAATGAACACATCCAAAAATGCAAACAAAGTCAGGCTTCCACCTTCCTGACCAGGAAGCAAATTGTTAGCATAAGGTGCAGCTGCATCTACTGTTTTAAGGATGCCGGGTGTGACTGCAGAGGCCAAAACGACAGTCCTGCAGAATTTTAAGTAGGATGGTGGGGATAGTGTTTGGCCGGCTGGTCAAATGAAAGGTTCATTATGGCTAGGATGGGGAAGGAGATGAAAACTACTGCAAAAGACGTCAGGGCAGTTACTACTATATTCCACAGAAATGCAGGGTTTCAATGAGACAGTGCAGTGCCTGAAGCCTCCATTTGACATGCACAGAAAGTAAAAGCTGGTGAGAGGTCTGTCCCCAAATTGTTACAGAATAAATATGTGTTTACCAGTGTAAACCTCGTGCTAGGTGGAGCCAGCAGCAACCAAGGCCAGGTTCAATATGGACAGATAGATGAAGAGGGGTTTCTCTCCACCCAT
This sequence comes from Carettochelys insculpta, assembly GCF_033958435.1. Lineage (NCBI taxonomy): Eukaryota > Metazoa > Chordata > Testudines > Carettochelyidae > Carettochelys > Carettochelys insculpta. The sequence continues at coordinate 136,509,252 of NC_134138.1, read as the reverse complement.
TCAATGCAGAACTGGCTCGAGCCCCGCACCAAGTGGGCTGGGAAATTGACATATCAGACCAGAGCACCTCTGGGAGTCAGTGCTTCCCCACTGGCATGCACAGAGTCTGAACATAAAAAAGAAGCTTTTAATAAGAGGGAAGGAAGTATTTCAGCATTAATTTGGGAAAACACCACAAAGAGTTCATAAACAACAACCATAAGTAAAAGTCTCACCCCAACAATGTCCCAGTACAATTTGGGGGGGGGGGGAAGAGTTTCATCTATCTCACCATCACTGAAGGGCACCTGGGGGAGTGGGAAGCCCAGGGCTGGGGGCAGTGCCAGGTGGAGTAGGGAGGTGAGAGCCAGCCTCCTTTAACCTGTCTGGTCATTCTGTCTCTTTTCTGTTAAGTTTTATTAAAAGCAATCCCATTCCAGGCACATTCTATTTTCTTGGCACAGCAAAACCCATAAGTTATCATAAGAGGAAGTTGTGTATAGCATTTGGTGATTGCAGCTCATACCATTTAGAAGTTCTTGAACAAACAGACCAACTCTCTCAACTATAAAATAGGTATAGAAATTCAACCATTTACACATTATATTGAATTAATATTAATATATTTAACTACCAGTGGTTCCCTGTGTGTAGGTAGAAAGGTGTCAACCAGGGTTCCCTACATGCTGAAAGCTTGGAAGGTCACCAGGGAGGCATTCAGGTACCACCCACCTGACCAGCAGAGCTCCCAGAGGTGCCTACAGCTGGCAGCACATATTTCTATTAATGGTGCACATCTTTTCATGCCTCAGTGCGGACAACAATGTTATTCCACCCATGGACGGAAAAAATTAGAGGGAACATCAGTCACAATGCCTGCAGTACACATTTCTCCAAATCCATAATAGGGAGTCTACAATTCACAATGCGCATGAAAGTGAAATATGTACTGAACTTACAGAAGTTAATTCTGGCAAATTGGTAAAGGCAATGAAAATGCCCACAGTAGCAGTCTGCATGAGAGCATTTTGGGTGATATACATTAATGTCAGAGAGCTGAGTCTCAGATATCTGAGTGTAGACTCTGTCAACCTTTTCTATCAGTTAAGGTAACCCTCAAAGCTCTAAAAGTTTAGAGGAGCATCGTGTGCTCAGGATCACAAGTGCTAAGATAGTCCCAGTGTACAAGACCGCAGAGCTGCAGCTGCAGGATTCATCAAAGAGGTTACTGTGTCCTGCCTGCCGATCAGGGATTCAAAAGAAACAGACTGGTAGGAAAAAGGAAGATAAAACAGAAGGGGGCTCCTTGGATAAAGTACTGTGTAAGAGATGAGCAAAGAGGCAATAATTTCCCTCTGAATGTAATAAAATGCATTTTATCTGTAGCCAGCCAACCAGGCGAACCATAAAGAAATCTAGGTTGCTGATATAATTTACTTCAATTAAATCTTGATTGTTGTATGACTATCCACATCCTCTTTATTTGTGAATTGTCTTTCAAGTGGACAGAGTAGAGTGAGCAGCCAATATGTTTAAAACTAAGTTTAAGGAAAGACGCTTATGAAATGCATGCTTCAAACAGGCAATTGTGTATCTAACTGAGCATGCATTTGGATTTGTTTCATGCTTTATTACTGATCCCCAAGCACATAAACAGTGGTGACCTGTGTTGAACACATTCTGTAGGGAAATTGAAGACGTCATTCTCCAGGGCGTTCACACCTGTCAGAAACCCTAAATCTCCTTACAAAAATGTATGAGATATAATCACAGTGAAGTCTTGCACTCCCAAAAAAGAGGACAGAAATAAGAGTCCAGACCTGAGGCCAAGGCTATTTTCAAGGCAAAATGTATTGACTCTCATCTTGTACACTTTTGCTAGGGTAAAACTTTAACCAAAATTAACAGGACTGGATTCTTCCCCCACATGGCTGATATATTTTGGGTGGGATCTCTTAGGCACCAGTGCACAAGGATGGCTGCTGGAAAATGCAGAGAACGGGGAGGATCTTGTAGAATTCGTACTCATGCTCATTCCCTGGCTCCTGGTGTAAGGAATCTGATAAAGAAAACATTACAGAAAGAGGGTGCAGGAGGCTGTGACTCTTCAGGGGATCTGGCCAGGAAAGGGGATGCACCTGGAAGAAATATGCTGATGCTGATGATCACCTGCTCTGGTTTGAATAAAGAATGGTTCATCAATTGTCCTAACTTGCAAAATGTAAGACAGAGACAAAAGCTGAGTGTGTTGGTTCTTGTAGAATAAATGAATGGGTGAATGCAAATTGCAGAACAAAGGAACTGTAGTAAAGCTATCTGTTCTAACAAAGGAGTAAGTAAAATTCTTTTCCATTTAAATAAATAATTCCATATTTCCTTTCTTTAGTCATTTCTAACATATTGGATCATCTAGTAACAGCTGCACTGGGCTTTTTGCTTCACAGCATTTCCAGAAAATGGGTCAGAAAGTTTTCTAGCTATAATGAACTCCTTACCCACTCATCTAATAGTATATGGGTGTTTCAGGGGTATGAGCCTACAGTGCTCTTACAATCTTTGAATGGCCTGATAACTTAGAGAGATGCTACAAACTGGAAGAAATTATATCAGCCCTAAGATTATTCTAAAATGATCAAGACAGGAGCTAGGAGGTGTGATTTCCAACTCAGATAAACATACATGAGCTAAGTCTGCTTGTATAAACACGCTAAAAACAGCTATGTAGCTGCAGTAGAATAGGCAGCAACTCAGCTTAGCTGCCTGCATGCAACTGAAGTTCACCTCCAGGTACCTGCGTAAGCAAGTAGACCAAGTCATTGACTAGTACTGTGCAACTGTATTCACTTTGCTTTTCTGTAGATGCTAGCTCCAATAGCACTGATACATGTGGGTCTACCCAAGTAGGGAATTTCATGGCCCAGCTGCCTAAGTTTAACTCCTTAAGGATCTGGAAAATACAGGTGTGGATTAAGCATTTCTATATTTCTGCCTCTTCCCCTTCTTTCCTACTATCTGCGCTGAGCAGAACCCAGGCCCTGTTTTGAAATGTTAAATTAACTAATTTTGCAAACCTGGTCACTCTTACTATATTAATGACGACACGTGTATATAGGAAGCTACATTTCTTTGGCTTTCTTTCCTTGGCATTTACTGACTGATTGTTTATTTTTAATCTCTAGCCAATAAAATAGTTCAAAGGCATTTTATGAAAAATCTGGCTATAGTTTTTGTTTAAAACAGCAACAACAAAACTAATTATTTAGTGGGCCCAGTTTCAGACACCTTAAATCAGGCTGATTACACACAAGTTTTCAGCACTGTCTGAAATGTGGAGCCTGTTAAGGTATCTCAAATTTGACCCCCAACATTACTATTGTAGTTTTATTTGAAAATATTGGTTTTAGGCTTTAAGGTAAATTTGTTCAAATGTGACTTCTTTGTGTCATATGCATTCACCTATAAATACAGATTTTTAACACTCTCACTTCTCTACCTTTTTTATAAATGCAAGGAGAGTAAAACAGTTTTCCGTGTGCATATGCATCAGACAATTATTAGTGTATATAATTGATTTGAAAGTGACTAAAATACACAATTATATGCAGACAAATTTCATTAAAATATGATGCTTATTAGTTAAATCATATTTGTAGCCTATTTTACAAAGTTTAAATTCAAAAAGTGTTTTTTCTGCTGAGTTACAAGGAATTTCAAATATAAATCTATAACAAAAATGCCACCAAACCTGCCATCATAGTACAACATAACAGAGTAAAAACTACTGCTCAAATAAAGATGCAATCAGATGTTACTAAATAATCCTCGAAAAAAGCAGAAAAAAGCCCTCCAGGAAACCCCTGAATTTATGCTTTTATGCTTTGAAAAGTAGTATTCTTATGCCACTAATACGCTCATTTTTTTTCATACAAACTAATCCCACCTTCTGCAAAGGATTTTTTATGTTAATAATTACTGCTGTTTCCCATCATAAATTGCCAGAAGAGTTACAACTGCAGATTAGACTTAATATTTTGACTTCTGTATACACCATTCAAATAGCTTTTCCTTGAGTTCTTTCAGACTGCGTATTGATTTACTGTGATTGTTATCATAAAACGCTCATATTCAGCCCTCCTACAAATGCCATTTTCATTTTCCTTTTTGAAGATTCCCCCAGTCACAAGTTGTACTTTCACCACGATTAATGCCTTGTTTAACCGAACAGGAAGAGAATACTTTCTCAGTCTGGGTACCTTATCCTTAAGGAACACTGGGGAGATTTACTTTTTAATTTATCTTTAAGATCTGGCTGACATTTTTATGAGACCTAAAGGTAAACAATACTACAGGTGGGATTTTCAAAGGTGTTTATCTCTCATTGAATGCCAATATGAGTCTTAATTAGGAATCTTAATTCTTTAGGTACCTTTGAAAATTCTGTTTGTAGTAGGTTTTATTTTTTCATCCATAGATCTGAAAATATGATGGTCCTGGTTTGAACAATAGAAAATCTAATACATGGGACCTAACAGTCGCCCGGTCGCCCCGAGATCTCTTACACGACAGCTTGCTCAGGTGTCTCACCAGATAACACACATGAGCAAAAGGGGGGTGGCCTCACAGATCCTAAAACAATGGTACGCCCCAGGCGTGCACATAGAAGCTGCAAGTGTATCTAATTCATGTATGACTTGTAAGCAGTTTAATGTTGCAGGAGGAGAAACTACAGCTCCAAGCGCCACTCCATGGCCAGAAGGACCATTTCAGTATTTGCAAGTAGACTTTACTGAACTTCCAAAATGTATGATGTATCAGTATTGCCTTGTTATAGTGTGTTTGTTTAGTGGCTGGATTGAGTGTTTCCCTTGCAGAAAAGCAGATGCTGTGACTGTAGCTAAGAAGTTGTTAACTGAGATCATTCCCAGATTTGGTGTGCCCTTACGAATTGATTCTGACCGAGGGAGCCACTTCACTGTGTCCCTTGTGACTGCCATCTGCAAGGCTTTAAAAGTCTCTCAGCAGTTCCATACCCCATACCACCCACAGGCCAGCGGCCACACAGAAAGAAGGAACCTCTACATAAAACGGCGGTTAGGGAAGATCTGTGCTGACACCGGACTGAAGTGGCCAGAAGCCCTACCCTTAGTGCTAATGCATCTTAGAAATACACCTAATAGAAAACACAACCTCACACCCCATGAAATAGTCTTTGGCCGACCCATGGCAGTGGGACTATCACCCCCTAGAGTTGTAAAAAGTTTAAGTGAGGAGTTTGACTCTTTAACCGAATTTGTTATCCAACTAACTAAGCTTGCTTCCAGCTTACATTTGCAGGTGAAAGAAGCCCTCCCAGTACCTACTGATGTACCGTGCCACAACATCAGACCGGGTGACTACGTGCTTGTGAAGGAACATCACAGAAAGAACTGCCTCACAGCCCGGTGGGAAGGACCGTTCCAAGTGCTGCTTGTCACCCACACAGCAGTGAAGGTAAAGGAGCGCCCCTCGTGGATCCACGCAAGTCATGTACGCCGAACTGTAGACCCAGCAGAGCTGATTGACCCCATCACCCAGGACCCCTCCCTGGAGGAATCACCTGAGGATGAGGTTCAGCAGACCGAGGAGGCAGACTCCCAAGCCAGACTGCTACCAGACAGGCCCCCACTGGGAGCTTTAAGATATAAACTGAGAAGTAGAACTGTGCCACCAAAGACCTGCAGGTAATCCTAACACCCTGTAACTTTCATAAAAAAGGAAACTCCCTGCAGTATTGAGTGAATTAAAAGACTACGAAATCTCGAAGAGTGCCTGCAGAGGCAAGCCAAACAATACTAAATGACTGAGCTTTACTAAGGAGACTGTTGTGTTATTTGCTTACTAATTACTGTGCTATTACTATCCTTTCTATTTTAGAGCTTTAAGATACTATAATAAAATGGGTTAAGTATCTCAGCGGAAGAAGAATACCTAAGATTGTCCAAAATAGAATTAGAGTGATACTCCTGTGGAGTATCAAAGGGGGGATTTGTGGGGGAAAAAGGAAACAGAAAAACTGCTGTAAGGGTTAAAATTTTTACTTTTCCACAATAACCAGACCCCACTCTGTGAGAGGAAATTAGGGGGTCATCTGCACCTCTTTGAAGTTGTTCCCTTGTCCCTTAGAGACAATTTACCCTGAAGACTCGTTTGTTTTTGTCATCATGTACCTTTGTAGGGTAAACTGAAGTCAGCAGAGCTGGTGTTTGCAGACAGATCTCAGGATAACTTGGCTGAGACTTTGGTATGTTAAAGAAGACAATTAACTACCAAACTATCTAAACAAACTGTATAAAAAGGCCTGAAAACTGATTCTCAGGTCTCCCACTTCTCTGGAAGCTGGCAGCCTGCATATATGCAAATAAACTTTCCTTTTAGATCTCTCTCTTGCCTCACTGCTTTGACCTCCAGCCTCGGACCTTTGGGGAACACTGTACCCCAGGGAAAAGTGGCTTCCCCGACAAACAATAGAAAATCTAATACATGGGTGTGGTTCAAAAGCCTTGAGAAGACTGACAGAGAAGACCTCAATTTCAGTGAGGCCGGAATTTCATTGTAAGACTTATTCCATATTTGCTTTACTGGGCTATGGTTCAGGACCAATTAGATTAAAGCATTACTAAAAACACTGTTTCTGTAGTGAGCTGCATTCTTGACGCACATGATTCGTTCATATTGTTATTTGCAGCCTAAGCCAAGCGGATATAAAAGGGAAAAAAATCTTTGAACATTCCTGAAAATGGAAACTCTGATGAGCTGTGGAAAATGTAAAGAAACTTTGTAAGGAAACCTTATTGCTATATATAGACAGAAACGTTAAAGAAGTCTAAGGTTGTTTCTACACTAGCTGTCCCCCCCTTTGAAAGGTGGAAGCTAATGAGACACTTCAGAATATGCTAATGAGGTGCTGCGTTGAATACGCAGCACTTCATTAGCATAATCATGGCTGTGGCATTGTGGCATTTCGAAAGTGCCGCTTTTGATCCCGTGCAGCTTGTTTACACGGGGTTCTTTTTGAAATTCCTTATTATGGCAATGTGTTTTACCCTGCACAGCATTGTAGAGGGAAAGTAGAAGGCTTTCGACCAGAGGCTGGGGGCAGACACCAGCTGCAAGGGGTGTGCTTATGAGCAGCCAGGTGTCATCAGCCTCAGGATCTCCTTCCACCGCAGTTTTGGGGCCCTTGTGAGGGCTGGGTGGGGACCAAGATCAGAGGGAGGCATGGGAGCGGAAGGGCTGCAGCTCGGTCTGGGAGGGCTGCAGGAGCAGGGAAGGCCTGGATTGCAAGGGAGACCGAGGTGCAGGGAGTGGCCTTTGGAGGAGGTCCAGGATTCCATGCAGGAGGGCCTGAGGGAGCAGGCAGCAGGTAGGGTGTGGTGGGAGTGGGGTATGGGGGCAGCTGCAGGCAGTTGGGCCATCATGTCCTGCCAGGCACTGACGGTGTCAAAGTAGGATATGAGTTGGTCCCAGGCCAGCGAACACCATTCCATGTCAGCCCTGAGCTGCCACTCCATTATCCCTGTTATGGCCCACAGGCCACAGCATTGTGGTCCTGTCAGAGGCCCTCGTAGACCTCCAATGGCCCCTCCGGCTATAGGCTTGGCCTGGTGGTGAAGTGGGGGTAGCTCAGCCTGGCAGCACCATGGGAGTGTCTTGGTCAATCTGTAAGGAAGACAAGGAGGAGAAACTGTGAGTCATTCTAGCAATTCAGCCCCTGAGGATGTGCCTTCCACCATGAGCGCTGACCAACACTCCCCAGTCCAAGGGATGAGCATGTCCCAGGAGCAGTTCTATTCGTGGCCTACACAGTGGGCCCTGCCATGTGGTGCCACTGGGATTGTGTTGACTGCTGAGCACCCCAATTCCCCCTTTCAGTGGGTTAGCAGCCATTAGGGTTGTCCCTCTCCAGAGGGGTTCCCTCAAGGCTGGCAGGTGATCTGGGCACAGCCTGCCCTTCCCCAGAGCCCACGTACACCCCTGTGACATGTGGCACTGTCTGTAGGAGTGGATGCTGCCTTACTCCTGCAAGCATACTCATGTGCTGGGTGTGGTGCTCCTCGGTGTCTCTAGGATCAGAACGGCACCTTTGTGGCTAGCTCATTTCCAGCCATGGCGGGTCCTGGCAGGGCATCCCCTGACCCAGGCTTAGGGCTCATCTGGCCTCCCATGAGGCTGGCAGAAGGATGCAGCCCATGCCTACTACAGCACAAGGTCCCTCCTGGGCTGGTCGAGTGCCATTTGCAGCAAGCTTCATCTGTGCCCACCCCCTACAGCCTGAGGTGTGTAATACATGGGGTATTCACCAGAAGGACCTTCACCCAGCTCCAAAGACACCCTGGACGTGGCCTGGCTGCCAGGGACTGGGTCCAGAATGAGGATGAGCTTCTGAGTCCAGCTCTGATCGGGATTTGGGGCTGGACTGCCTCGTTGCCCTCCTGCTCATACTGCAGGGGCTGCCACTGTGGTGGGGGGTGCCTTAAGTGCCATACCTATGCTGCAGCATGGCGGTAATGTGTACCCCCCTCCGCTGCCCAGGATGCTGAGTAGTTCCTGGTAATAGGGAAAGTTGGCAGGCTCTGTCCTGGAGCATTGGACAGAATCCTGAGCCTGAACATATCCCTGCCTTAGCTCCTTTACTTTGGCCCAGACCTGCTCCATGTTGCAGTGGGAGGGGAGAGCATTTGGCCAGGGTGGTGACCATCCTGGTATAGGTCAATGCATTTCGCTGCTTGGCCTTGGGATCCTGAAAGATATCCTCCTCCCCACACAGGTCCAAAAGTGTGTGGGCATTGGCCCCTTTACAAGAGGGAGTCCTCCACTTGGAGCCCTGGGGTGGGTTCAGGAACCCATCAGGCTGGTCCCTCAAGAGCCCAGGGGGGTCTTGGGAGGCCTCTGCCATTGCAGCTTGCTGTGCATGTGCAGCTGTGAGGGTTTTTAGGGAGCAACATGTTGTTCTGGTGCTCCCACACTTTCAGGTTCCTGCCATGGGGGTTCCACCAAACCCCCGGGGTCCCTGTGGCTTTAAGAATGGCTGGAGGCAGGAACCATAAAGAGCTGCTTGCTGTGGACAGGGTGTACACAGGGGGACCTGCATGGCAGCCTGGACACATCTTCTGTCTCAGATGTCCCCCCACCCTGGATTTTCCAGACTGGCGTTTTGTTGACAGATCTCTGTCAACAGTGGTGCTCTTCCTTGTGACAAGCAGGGTACAGCTGTCAACAGGAGTGATCCATTCTGTCAACTTACAATTGACAGAACACACTTCGCACTCTAGACACTCAGCAGGTTTTGTCAACAAAATGGCTGTTTAGTGGACAATTCCCTGTAGTCGAGATGTAGCCTCACTGTGGGAGCTGACAGTGCTTCTGGCTGGGAGAAATATTACGCATTAGTGCCACCTCGAGGGAGCAGAAGGGAAGCAGCACACCAGCAATATCAGTGCTGGGAAAATCTGTAAACGTCACCCTGGGCACTATGGCTAGTGTCTTAAAACCCTTGCACCACATCCCACCTCACAAGTCCTTGGCACTTCAGAGGTTTGCCCACACGAAGCACCAGATTTGTTAGCACTGCTTCATTCTCTTTGCCTCTTTCTGGAGACATGTACCTTACATATGTTCCACAATTATGGTATTTCTCTCTGTTCTGCCATTTGCTTTGCTCTCACAACTTTGGTATATTATGGCAGCTGGATTAACAGTGGGGAAATTACTCTGGAACACGTTGGTGACTTCAGAACTGTGATACTCTCAACTCCCCTGCCTAAATGGGGTTGGGAACAAATGGGGAAATTGCCCCAGGACCTAATGATTCAATGGGGCCTGGGGCTCCCAGCCACCATCACTACTACTACAGCAGAGGCAGTGTCTGGAACCCGGCACCCATTCAATCACTGCTGGAGCACTGCCCCATGCATTCTGGGGAGGCTTTGATAGCTGTGGGGCAAGGGAGGCACCATGGTCCAGTCAGCATCAAAGACTGTCTGCCAGCTGCCCCACCCTTTTGCCCAAGGCCCTGCCCCTTACAGGACAGCAGAGCTGGCTCCTTGAACACACCATGCCCACAGTCCCATGGTTACTACTCAGCTCTGGTTTATTTTAAGTACTCCTGTGCCCCACTGCCCATAACCATAGCATCTTAATGCCTCATTATCTCCAACATGTTTGTCCCCCAGAAGATCTGTCTGGTATAAAAATGGATCTCATTTTTTTTTTATTTTATTTTTTTTTAAATAGGGAATGGAGGTGCTTGTCCCAGGTCACACGTAATCTGTGCTAAAGTTGGATCATGAACCAGGTCTCAGAAATCCTAAGCTAATGGCCTAACTGCTATATCTCTCTAGATTTGGGTGGTATGGCGGGGGGGGCGGGACTTTCTATAATCATTGATGCAGAAGGTTTTTTGTTCACGTTAGAGTGGAGGGAAAACCTTTTCTTCATGTGACAATAAATACCCACACGCTCATTTGTGAATATGATCGGAAAGGACAGGACAGTGAAAATACTGAATTTCAAGCAAATGTTGAGTGATCCTTCAAGATGAGAAATGGTGAAAAGTGGAGGTGAAGACCTCTCACCATTGTGGGGATGCGGAGTGGGGAAGAATAATAAAACAGGAAATAAGTCCCTTGCCTAGAGGCATTTTATTTTTATTCCAGATTAAAGAATATTGAATAAGATGATCAAATATTGAGGCAAGGAAGTAACTGTTTGGACAAGTTATTGGGCCATCTTTACTTGCCAGGCACTAGGATGTCTGTGATCTTGCATCCACATGATTCTCATATGCACTGTTGTCACTTATGATGCTGAAGGTTTGCTGGCAGGGAGAAAAACAATCTTCCCCATTTCTATCAGCCAGGACTGCTTTGGAGAGCCAGGCATGGATGAGAAAGGTATGGTTTGAGCAGCAGTGACCATCAGGGACTGCAGCAGTGAAGTATTGGTAGATGAGTCTTTGCAAATGCAGCTAATAGTCCAAATTAAGAATCAGAGGGGTAGTCATGTTAGTCTGGATCTGTAACAGCAACAAAGGGTCCTGTAGCACCTTCTAGACTAACAGAAAAGTTTTGAGCATGAGCTTTCATGAGCAAAGACTCACTTCATCAGATGCTGGTCATGGAAATCTGCAGGGCCAGGTATAAATAAGCCAGGGCAAGGGATTATTTATACCTGGCCCTGCAGATTTCCATGACCAGCATCTGATGAAGTGAGTCTTTGCTCACGAAAGCTCATGCTCAAAACTTTTCTGTTAGTCTAGAAGGTGCCACAGGACCCTTCGTTGCTGTTACAAATTAAGAATGTGACTCGCCATGGAGAAACCTCTCATACTGAGTAAGAGTACACCCTTTATGGAAGAGAGCAGGAGCTAGCAGAGGGTAAGTGATCCCTGCACTACTGAGACATGATGCACTAGCAGAAGCAGCAATTGATGAAACATGAAAGCCGCTCACTCAAGGCATTGGACACCCAGAGGAGGACCAAGAGGAGATCAGTTATAAATTTGAATGGCTGAATTTTAAACAGTTTCACAGAATGAGGTTGTTGAGGGAGATAACATGAAACTGGCTGGGTCAAGGCAACCAATGCTTTTCATGAGTTATGTTCTTCCAAGTGCAATCCGGGATACTGTATTTTGTTTCTATGGTTTGGACCTTAACTTTTAAAAAGACTTCTCTCCTGATGCACTACAGTGGTGATTATGATAAGATAAACTAGTCAAGATGACACCGTGTTGAGTAGGAACCTTACTTGGTTCATTGTTCATTAATATTTTCCATGCATTCCCTGCAGAAGTCTTATGGGTCGGTTTACCTCAACAAGTAGCCATGATTTATAATCCTCTAATAACCATAATAGAAAACTCATCAATTATTGCTCCATATCTCTTTTTCCCTTTTGGAGAAAAGTGATGGGAAAAGTGATGGTGAGCCTCATTGGGATTTCTGAAATTTCCTTAATCTCTTTCTGGGTACATCCTGTAGACTGTGAGTGCAAAATATTTTTTCTAGCAGTAGAAGAAGAAAGTGTATCCATATTGTCTCTTCTAAATCAACTAAATGTCTTGGATACTAGGGTCCATAAAGTTTTATTAGTCTGCCTATAGATTCTAAATATGGAGTTGTTCTCTTTTTTTCTTTGGAAAGTCATTCATGTATCCCAATGACTAGGTCATGTGGGATCTCATAGGGTTATTTTCTATTATCAGACCTGTGCAGCATATAAGTGAGGCTTACTGAAGGTAGAAAACATTCAGCATGGGCTGAGTTCACCAAATAGGGCAGTAAAACATAAAGTAGTATTTCTTCTTTTCATCACAAAAAAACAATATGTTGGAGACAACTGAAGCTTACTGCACCAAAGCAGAAGTAATGGCTACTGGTTCAGAGGAGATTCTTGAAAGTGTATCTAGGGTTCATTTGAGGTTTATGTATCTTTCATTATGTACATTCACAGTCTGGGAACATTTTTGTACCCACAAATGCTCTTGGTCCATTCATTAGTGGTCAAAGAACATTTATGTGTGTCATTCAAAGGAGATAAAAACAAAGTTGTGTATTCCTTTGCATGCATCATTTGTGCATATCTTCTATGATGACATCCATTTTAAACCACATTTTGAAGTAATCTGTCAGCAGCACTTGTCATTTCACTTAAGCCCTGTCACAAAAATGCATCATATGACAGGGAGAAAAAGGAGACATTCAAACCAAATTGAAGAAAATGGAAACAAATTAGACATTACAGAGAAACAGTGTATGTAAAATTTATCATCTCCAGAGGTAATTTTTTTTAAAAAAATTAAACCATTGGAGTGTCATTCACTAAATCATTCTTTTGCTTATGGAGTCAGCATGTCACATATAAGAAAATTATTACCCAAGATAAGCTGATGTATTTTCTACATGTGTAAAATTATCTCAAAAGAGGAAAAAATAAAATATTCTTTGTGTTCATTTTATATATTACATACTAGACCAGTTCAAATAAAAATTGCTCTTTGGATGGATTACACAAGAGTACAATAGGAGAATAATAAGAAAAATGTTTGAAATTATAAGAAGTTAGAACACAGTTGAAAAGTTTGATGATATAAAATAGAATAGATAATTAGCTGGTTATCTCAGTTCAAGAACTGTGCATTTTCATAGCGGTGGAATGTTAATTAAGAAAAAGAGGAGAATTTTCTGCCACTCATTAAATAGTGTGGATCTTTTTCATTGTTTATGGTAGATCTGGTACAGAAACACAATGTGATATTATTGTTGTTTTTTTTTTTTTATTTTACCTTTAGTATTCTCACTGACTGAATGTGTTTTCAGGACAATTTCTTACTAACCTAAGCCTTACAAAACTCTTCCCATGTCACAATGTATAAAGTCACTTGTGTTTAAGACTCACTTACCTGCAGATAGGTGAGACTGGTAGAGGCAATACTGAGAAATGTATATATTTCTCACATTTAAAAAAAATAGAAATGCAGGACTCTTCTGTTTCTTGTTTCTGCAAGGCAATACGTGTGTGTGTGTGTGTGTATGTGTGTGAGTTGATAAGCATTATAGGCAGTGGATATTACAGATTAGACATAATTAATTCTGTCCCCAAACCATTATATTTTAAGAGCTAGCTTCCAAACATAGAATTATCAATCTCTCCAAAAATATTGTGTAGTCTGTATGAATATTTACTTTGGACCTAATAGGGCCAGTTTTATATCAGGTAATGGTTCAAGACCTTATTATTCTTACTAGCCTTATCTGGAACATCTAATATAAATCACAACTGTCTCTTTGATATTTAGCGGCCAACACATTTAATTCCTGTGAGAATTAAATGCTAATGTGTTCCTGTTTAGAGATGAGTGGAACAAGTTAAGAGTCAACGAGGGAAAGCATTTTTTTCCCAAGGTAGAATGATGGAGGATAAATGACTCATTCCTGTTGACAGTTTAATTGGATCATAAATTAGGGAGGAAACATGGCTAGTGGTTAGAGTGCCAGCTTAAGCCTTGCACTATGTCTACACTTGCTCAACAAAATTGTTGTCATTTTCTGGTGCTAGACACCTTCCACCCTTCCTGCCCATGAACAGCAAGGTTTTGCTACAGCAAATTGCTACTTTGTCAGCAGGAGTGCTTTCTTGACAACAGAACAAAACCTGCTCATTGGGGATGGAAAGTGACAACAAACAGCATTCACACATGCCTCCTTTTAGGCTTTGTCTACACTAACCTGGAAGATTGGCCTGGTCAGGGTTGATCTTCTGGGGTTTGATTACATGTGTCTAGTAGGAATACGTGAAATTGACCTCTCAGGAGTTGCAGTCGACCCCTGTACTGCTCACGAGATATGACGATTAATGGAGATCGACAGGAAAAACTCTCCTTACAACCTTCAGTAAGGACAGTCAGGTAAACTGAGTGCAGGTATGTCGATTCTAACTATGCAATTGCTGTACTAGAATGGCATATCTGCAACCAACTTACTTTGCCTAATGTAGACATAGCCTTAGTGACAGGTTGTGTCAACACAGCCTGATTGCTAAAAACTGCATGTATAGACATGTGCTTAGAAACCCCAAGTTCATGTCCTTGTTTCCCCCACAGACTTTCTGTGTGACTATGAGCAAGTTATTATGGGTATGTCTATACTGAAACCAAGAGGTGTTTTCTACTTGAACTCATTAGTCTCATCAAGTGAGGCACAGTTGAGCTAAACAATTCAGAAGACAATTACCAAAAGATTAAAATATAGATATGTACCAAAAATGTAAGGAAATTTAAGCATCTACACACTAAAATAAGTAACACTAAGTCCACAAAAAAGCTGTTGTGATTTGATTTAAATCTGCCATGTTACCCACTCTGGGGTGATCATTTAGGCATTCATGGAATAGGGGATGTTCTAGGTCTTCCTGGAATGGTGTGGACATGGCACATGTATGGTCACACTGCAGCAGGGATGCATTTTGAATGTGGCATGCTGGCACACCCAGCTGGCGTAACTTCACATTCATGGGGTGTGCAAGGTCATGCTGGTGGAGTGGAGCAGTGAAGTTTTCCCAATGTTATCCCCTGTTCGATATGAATCAAAGCTACATTCAGATTTGTCTCAGTATTGGACTTTAGATAAATAATCCAAAAAGACTATCTGGTTTAAAATTGGGCGAATAGCCTGCTCATTCCATAGGGAAGCAAGATGTCAGAAAATGTAGTGTTGTGGGTGAAGCTCAAATAGTTGTACAGATAATAGTGCCTCAGTTTGAGAATTAGCTATATAGAAAATGGATAAATGAATGTTTGCCTCAAGCTGAACCATTTAAAACATAATAGTTATTCTTCTATATCCCTATATATACGGATACATAAATATGACAAATGTCTTACCAACATCAAATTGGACCACGTTACAGAATCTCCTACGTCTACACTTCAGGAGATTTATCTTGTCTAGATACAGTCTGCTTTACAAATCCAACCATCTTGTAAGAAACTTAGTATTAATGTTGTTATGAAAGATATTGTGTTTGTTTTGCAATCAGAAAGATCTCTATACTAGCCACTTTTATTCAATAATTAGCTCTTCATTAAACAAGCCAGATGGATAAGAATATAATCTCAGGACTATAGGAGACTGAGTATCTTTTCAGAAAATGCAAAAGTGAGCAGGAAACTATTAACCTCAGAAGCTTTTTTGAGTTTTAATAGCTGCCATTGTTTTCTTAGTGGGTACTGGGAGATCTAAGCCCTTGCTTTTCTCATGATCTATCACCACTTTAGAAAATGCCTCTGGGTGAAATTGTATTTCAGATTAGTGTAGTATGAGGTTAAATGTAACAAACTTTCAGCAAATATTTTTATCCTCTTTTACAAATTTATTCTAGCTTGTCAACACTAACATTACTTTTATTTTTATTTCTCTTGGCATTCATATAGCAGTGTATTTGCCAGTTAAACATCTAAGCTATGCCTACACTACAGCACTCCTTTGAAAAATGAGCCTCCAAAAGATGTCCTCCAGAAGACTATCTATTAAAAGAGCACAGCTGCACACAAAAAGGGGATCGGAGGCCCGATCCGCCCCTTCGAAAGACCTTCCAATTCTCTTGAAAGGGAGCATCCACACGTGCTCATTTGAAAGAGCAGAGCATGAAACGTCATGGATAGGGCCACACGGCTGCATGGATCTTCTGGGTCCTATAGCCAGCCACTCCTTTAAAAGCCACCTTCCAAATACTCCCGCCCTGCACATGCTGCAGCCTCTCAGAGCTTCCAGAAGCCCCACAGATCCCGCGTAGGGACCCAGTGGACAGCCACACTCTAAGGATCCCTATCAGCAGCTCTTGGTCCTAGAGCACACCATCCTGCATGCCATGGTTGGCCACCTGGCCGCAGTGATCATAGCCACCCTCCACCTCCTCTTAGGGGAAGCCTCCCCCTCCCTGCCCCTGGAGGGTCCCTGGAGCCCATTGACCCGGCATCCCCCTGGCACCTCCCCCAAGTACCTTGGTGCCTCTGGAGCCACCCCAGCAGCTCTGACTGGTGGGAGCAGCTGCTGATGGTGCCAGAGTTTCAGCATGAACAAGCAGACCTTCCAGGAGCTCTGCCACTGGCTTGCCCCTGCCCTGAGATACCAGGACACCTGCATGAGGCCCACCATCCCCTTCAAAAATATGTTACTATTGCCATCAGGAAGCTGGCCACCCTGGATAGCTACCAGTCTGTGGGTCACTAGCTTGGTGTGGGCAAGGCCACCGTCAGGGCTGTCCTCATGGATGTAAGGCATGCTCAGCTCACACACCCACCACTGGAGGGTTGGGGGAAAGATACTCTCAGGAAAGGGGGACCTTTGGTTATTGAGGACATGGGAGCCGGGAGGGGGCAGAGAGCATGGGGAAGTTGGCTGGCAGGGAACATGAGAGATGGGGCTGGGCACACTCCATCACACCCTCATGACAATGCATGCCCTCCCTCCCATGCAGGTCATCCATACCATGAAAGCAATGTTGCTGCACAGGGTTGTTTACATGGGGGATATGGACATGGCTGTCATGGGATTTGCAGTGCTCAGCTTCCTGAACTGATTTGGTGCCTTGGATGGGAGGCACATCCTTATCCTCATTTCCGAACAGAGTTCTGGACGCTATGTAAACTGCAAGGGCTACCACTCAGTAGTGATCCAGATGCTGGAGGACTTGAAGGGCCAGTTCATGGATGTCTACATGAGCTGAGCAGGCTGGACACATGATGTCCATGTGTTCCAGAATTCTGGGCTCTGCCACTGCATGTAGGCTGGGACATATGTCCCTCTGTGGGAGCTCCTGGTCGGGCATGACACCGTGCTCCTATGCATGTTGGTGGATGCCGCATACTCCCTGCAACGCTGGCTGATGCGGCAGTACACAGGCTACCCTGACTCCTCCCAGAAGGCTTTTAACACATGCCTCAACCAGGCTTGCAACATAGTCAAGCAGGCCTTTGGGTGCCTGAAGGGCTGGTGGCATTGCCTCCTCGTGCACCTGGAGGACAGCCTACACAATGTCCCCAAGGTGGTGGGCACCTGCTGTATCCTCCACAATATATTGGAGTGCCAGGGCGAGGCATTCATGAAGGGATGGGTTGCAAGGTACACTGGGACAGGGTTCACATCAGGAAGGCTATCTGAGACAGCTTTGCTCATGGGTACCACTGATCCCCACCCACAGCCACCCCATGCAGGGCACCCCCAAGCATACACCCAACACCACAACCCCCCAACACACATCCACCCCTGACTGCCCCCAACCATTAGCACAGTATATGAAGATGGTGTTAAAATAACCAAGCTAATGAAAACTAATAACAGTTTGTTTTCTACAAACAGCACAACATAACTTTCTACAGTGGGGAGCTAGGGCAAACTGTGTACATTGGGGGACTGGGGAAAGGGGACAGCTCAACCTGGAGTTGGGGACATCAACTTGTAGAGGTATGAGGGACCTCACCTGGAGGGAAGCAGGGGAGATGGTTCAAATGGGGGGAAGGGGAATTACTACTCTTGGGTGGGAGTGGATGGCTGTGAGTCCCATCAGCTCTGGGATCCTCCCCCTCACCTGGTCTGGGGTCCCCAGAGGGACTGGGAAGCAGAAGGCAGCATGCGGGTGTAGGGTCATGGGAGGGGTGCCCAGTGGGGTCAGACTCAGTGGGGGTGCAGCAGGAGTGGCAGCAGGGAGGGGGGGATGAGGTATTTATTCTGTTTTTATTGATATCATTCGGTACAAAACCAAAATAATGTATCTTTTATTTCATGCTTTAGTATATTTATATATGTCAAACCAATTGTATTAAAGCATGACCACCCACTGACTTTCACCATGATAATATTAAATCAGTCTTAATTCATATTTCTCATTTGTCACACCTGATTTTGTGGATATGTTTATTTTGGATGAACATTTCTTTTTTTTTTCTTAATTTTACTGTCATTTTTTATTTATTTAAGATAAACAGAGATTAGGACATTTTCATCCCGGATAAAAGTGTCTTTATAGGCTTATGTAGTAGCAAGAAGCTAGAGCTGGAATTAGACCAGAATCAGGTATTTTGATGAAAGTTTACATGTAAATGCAGCTATAATATCCTTTGGTTTTTAGGCCCAAATCCTTAAAGATCATTATGCCCAAAGCAAACGGGAGACTTTCCATTGACTTCTGTGGTCCTTGAATCATATTCTTGGAGTTAAATTTAGCAAAACAGTTAAGCCACACAGAATTCAATGGAATTTCTAACATCCTTTAAGTCAAGCATATGCTTAAGTGCTTCAGGGCATTAGGATTCTCTGATGCGGCTCAATCACTCTTAAGCCGTGTCTACACGTGCACGCTACTTCGAAGTAGCGGCACTAACTTCGAAATAGCGCCCATCACGGCTACACGCGTCGGGCGCTATTTCGAAGTTCACTTCGACGTTAGGCGGCGAGACGTCGAAGTCGCTAACCCCATGAGGGGATAGGAATAGCGCCCTACTTCGATGTTCAACGTCGAAGTAGGGACCGTGTGGTCGTTGCACGTCCTGCAACGTTGAAATTGCGGGGTCCTCCATGGTGGCCATCAGCTGAAGGGTTGAGAGACGCTCTCTCCAGCCCCTCAGCTCAATGGTGGCCGCGTGGAGCGGCCCCTTAAAGGTCCCCTCCCCCTCCCTTCCTGTGCAGGAAGCTAAGGGAACGTGCAGGCAGCAGCCCACACATGCGGCCAGCCTGCACGTCCCTCAGCCAGCACAGCCACCCACCCAACTGTGATGGCTGCCCAGCAGCCCCCCCCAGCGCCCCCAGGGGACCCCCCCCAAGGGGAGCCAGGGCAGCCAGCCCAGCTAGAAGGGCAGCCAGGCTGGCAAGCGGCAGCAGGGCCCCTCCTGGATGGAGGCCGAGCTGCGGGACCTGCTGGGGCTCTGGAGCGAGGAGGAGGTGCTCCAGGTAATGGGGAGCAAGAGGCGGAACGCGGATGCGTTCGCTCGGCTGGCCGACGGCCTGGCTGCCGGGGTCACCCTGCCCGCACTCCTGATCACATCAGGAGTAAGGTGAAGGAGCTGCGGCAGGGTTACTCACGGGCCCGGGATGCGGCCAGCCAATCTGGGGCCGCCCCCGTCACTTGCCCCTTTTACAGGGAGCTGAGGGACATCCTGGGCCCCCGGCACACCTCCTCCCCTCCAGCCACCCTTGATACCTTGGCCGACAAGCCCCAGCAGGCCCTGCAGCCGGAGTCTGCCCCGGAGGTAAGCCCCGCACCCTGGGGGCCCCCCCCGGAGCCCACCCCCGGGACATCACGGCAGGAGGAGGAGGAGGAGGAGGAGGAGGAGGGGGGCTGCTCCCCTGCAGAATCCGGGCTGCAGATCCTCCTCCTACCATCCCGGAGCAGCAGCAGGGCCTCCGCCCCCCGGGGATCTCCAGACCGTGGGAGTGGACCGACAGGTAGGTACCCCCCTCTGGTGTACACCCCTGGGCTTGAGGGGCGGGGGGTAATAGATATGTGTCCAGGGCCCCCCACATGCTCACATGGCCATGGCCCCAAGGACTGCAGGGCCATGGCCCTCACAGCAGTGCATCAGCCCCTGCCTCCCCGCACGCACGACAGTGCCATGCCCCATCCCCAGGGCAGGGGGGAGCGGAACCTCGAGGGGCCCCCGGGAGGAAGGGGTGGGACACCCCGCAGCAGCAGCAGCAACAGCAGCAGCAGCAGCATGTGATGGAGTGGGGGGAGTGCAAAAGGGAGACTCAGGCTACATATGAGCAACAAGAGCCGAATAGCTCCCAGGGGCAAAGGATGATCCTGGGGCTACAGCTGGCAGGTGACACCTCTGCCCTGAAGAAAGAGGAGGGAGGAGCCGAGCTGGCTTGGAATTGGGGGGAGAGGGCGGGGGCCACAGGTAGAGGCTAGGGGAAGGGAGAGCTGGAAGGCAGCCAGCCTGAGGAGGGGGAAAGCTGCATCCCAGAGGGGCACCCCTTGGGGTCTTCTCCACACGACGGGTTGGAAGGACTGTCTCTTCCAACAGCTGGTGCTGTCACTCCTGGGAGAAACTGGGCACCTGTGGCCTAAGGAACCTCTCCTGCTGTCAGACCCTGCGGAGTGAAGTGAGAGTCGCTCCCACCAGGGGACGGGGTGCAGGGCAGGGGGAATCCTGAACCCCATCCATCACAGCAGCATCTCCTGGGGACGGGGATGGGGAACGTGCAGCACAGGGCTGGGGGGACAAAGGCCACAGCTCGGGGCCCACACTAATGCCTGTCTCCATTCTTCTTCCCCCTCTCCTCTCCTGTGTCCCGCACCTGCACCATCAGAAGGACTGGAAAGCTGCGTCTACACGTGCACGCTACTTCGAAGTAGCGGCACCAACTTCGAAATAGCGCCCGTCACGTCTACACGCGTTGGGCACTATTTTGAAGTTAACTTCGACGTTAGGCGGCGAGACGTCGAAGTCGCTAACCTCATGAGGAGATAGGAATAGCGCCCTACTTCGACGTTCAACGTCGAAGTAGGGACCGTGTAGACGATCCGCGTCCCGCAACGTCGAAATTGCTGGGTCCTCCATGGCGGCCATCAGCTGGGGGGTTGAGAGATGCTCTCTCTCCAGCCCTTGCGGGGCTCTATGGTCACCGTGGGCAGCAGCCCTTAGCCCAGGGCTTCTGGCTGCTTCTGCGGCAGCTGGGGATCTATGCTGCAGGCACAGGGTCTGCAACCAGTTGTCAGCTCTGTGTATCTTGTGTTGTTTAGTGCAACTGTGTCTGGGAGGGGCCCTTTAAGAGAGCGGCTGGCTGTTGAGTCCGCCCTATGACCCTGTCTGCAGCTGTGCCTGGCATCCCTATTTCGATGTGTGCTACTTTGACGTGTAGACGTTCCCTCGCTGCGCCTATTTCGATGTTGGGCTGAGCAACGTCGAAGTTGAACATCGACGTTGCTGGCCCTGGAGGACGTGTAGACGTTATTCATCGAAATAGACTATTTCGATGTTGGCTGCACGTGTAGACGTAGCCGAAGGGAGCACCGGTGAGGCATCAGTGGTCCTGGAGAGCCCTCCGGGACCATCGCTCCAGGCCAGCCCCTCGGCCGAGGACCGACCAGCCCCACGGCAGGCTAGACGGTGGACCCTGCGCCACCACCAGCCGGCGGCGACAGACCCCCAGCTGCTGGCCATCCACAGTCGGCAGCTGGAGGTCGCGGAGCAGCACCTGCAGCTGCAGGAGCGGGCGCTGGCCTGGCGCCAAGAGGCATGGGGGGCCTACATGGAGACTTTCAAACACCTGGTGGAGTACCTGGCCCCCCATGCTGCGCTGGCCGCCGCAGCGCCCGCCGTGCCTGCTCCACCAGCCGCACCACCAGTTGCTCCGCCCATCGCCGTCCCGTCTGCCATTGCCCTGCCACCCACTGCCGAGGGCTGGAGCGCCGAGGGACCCCTGGAGCCAGCTGAGACTCGCCGGGCATATCTTCCAGTCCGGCCTGCCCCCAGCCAGCCCCGGACAGGACTGCGGCCGCGGCGGGGCTCCCGGCCGCCCACGCCCAGTGCCGGACTGTAGGGGCGAGGGGCCTGGGACACGCCCCCCCCCTTGTATATTGTTTGAAGTTATTATTTTGTGCCCCCCGTTTGCCCTGTCCCCCCCATGTAAATAGTTCTCCCCTTTATCCTCCCTGGTTTTCTTTTTATTAATGAGGACACTTTTTTCTTACTATTGTTTTATTTGTACATATTACTTTGGTTCCACACATGTTGCATATAGTTTGTTCTTGTTTTATATATTTATAGTTAAAAAAAAAGTTCTCAAAGAAAAAGCAGTTTAAGTTCAGCCACAAGTGCGTGCTGTCATTTGTCCAGGAAAAGTGGGAGGGGGGTGCGGTTGGGTGCTCCATGGTGTGGGCGTTGGGGCAGGAGTGTGGTGGAGGAAGGGGCGGGCAGTGGGGGGCCTGGCAGAGTTCACCCCGCGGCCTCATCATCGAAGTGGGCCCACAGGGCATCCCGGACCCGGGTCCCTTCGGGGTCCACCTGCTGACTGGGGGCAGCGGGTGGCTGCACGTCGGCCCTGCCGGCCTCCACAGCCCAGCCTTGGAAAAAGGCCTCCCCCTTGCTCTCCACCAAATTGTGCAGGGCGCAGCAGGCACCCACAATCAGGGGGATGTTGTTGGGGCCCGCGTCCAGGCGTGTCAGGAGACATCTCCAGCATCCTTTCAGGCAGCCAAATGAGCGCTCCACCACCTGGCGCGCGTGGTTCAGGCGCTGGTTGAAGCGCTCCTGGCTAGCAGAGAGATGGCCCGTGTACAGGTGCATGAGCCAGGGCCGGAGGGGGTATGCCGCATCTGCGATGACGCAGAGGGGCATGGTGGTGTCCCCCAGAGGGATCTCCCGCTGGGGGATGTAGGTCCCCGCCTCCAGCCGGCGGCACAGGCCCGAGTTCCGGAAAACCCGGGCGTCGTGGGTGCTGCCAGGCCAGCCCACGTAAATGTCCTGGAAATGTCCCCGGCTGTCCACCAAGGCCTGGAGGACCACAGAATGGTAGCCCTTGCGATTCAGGTATCGTCCTCCACTGTGATGCGGGGCGCGGATGGGGATGTGAGTCCCATCCAGAGCCCCGAAGCAGTTGGGGAAGCCCAGGGTGGCAAAGGCCGTGATGGTGGCATCTGGGTCCCCCAGCCTCACGAGCCTGTGCAGGAGCATGGCATTGATGGCACGCACAACCTGCAGAGAAAGCACATGGGACAGCACCAATGAGGGGTGAGCAGGGTGTGCGTGGCCCTGCCCTGCCCTCCCCCGCCCTCCTCTGCCCTGCCCTGCCCTCCTCTGCCTGGGCCCCCCTCCCCTGCCCTGCCCTCCCCCCGTCAGTTCTCTTACCTCCATGAGGACAGCCCCGATGGTGGCCTTGCTGACACCAAATTGCTTCCCCACGGATCGGTAGCTGTCGGGAGTGGCCAGCATCCAGACAGCGATACCGACCCGTTTCTCCACTGTGAGGGCACGCCGCATGGCGGTGTCCTGGTGCCTGAGTGCGGGGGTGAGCCACTGGCACAGCTCCATAAATGTCTGCCGGCTCATTCTGAAGTTCCTGAGCCAGCGCTCATCGTCCCACTCCCCAAGCACCAGCCACTCCCACCAGTCGGTGCTGGTGGGGTAGCTCCATAGACGCCGGTGTGTGAGGCGGGGGGGTGGGGTGCTGCAGGGTTGGGGGGTTGAGCCCTGCTGCCCTGGGGCAGCTCCTCCTCCGGTGTAGCAAGGAAGTGCTCAGCTGCCTCCCGCATGGCATGGGTCAGGGCAAGCCCTGCTCCTGCCGGGAGGGCTGGGTCGACCTCTGGCTGCTGCTGCTGCTGCTGCTGCTGCTGCTGCTGCTGCTGCTGCTGGGGTCCATGACTGCGTTGCCCGGGGTCTGTGTGCCTATGGCTCCTCAGACCGCGTGCTGTGCAGGCGGAGTGTGTCTGGGAGGGGCCCTTTAAGGGAGCGGCTAGCTGTTGCCCCGGAAGCGCTAGTCCGCCCTGTGACCCTGTCTGCACCTGTGCCTGGCATCCCTATTTCGATGTGTGCTACTTTGGCGTTTAGACGTTCCCTCGCAGCGCCTATTTCGACGTTGGGCTGCGCAACGTCGAAGTTGAACATCGACGTTGCCAGCCCTGGAGGACGTGTAGACGTTATTCATCGAAATAGCCTATTTCGATGTTGCTACATCGAAATAAGCTATTTCGATGTAGACTTCATGTGTAGACGTAGCCTTAGAGTGCAAGATGATGCCACTCTCTTTATTCTCAGAGCCTCCAGGTGGCTGATTGCCATCCTATTCAGGTTCATATGAATCTGGGTACTTCCTTTTCCCCCTTGTGCTACTGAACTCCTCTTCTTGTACTTACAGTAACCCTGTCTCAAGGCTTTCCTCACAGGGGTCTGTTCTGCCCTCACTGTCTCTGTGTGTTATCTTAAACTCTGAGCCAGAAAATCCTGGCTGCTTTGAAGACTCCCTCTTCAGCCGAGCTGTTTACTCTACTCCTTAGTGCTTTAGAGCTGTCCTTTCTGATTCCATGCCAATTTGCTGCTCATCTCCCCAGATACATACCATGATGAATGAGGTGCATTTGCATGATAAGGAGGTGAAGCCTTATCAGAGATCCACACAGGTGTTTCTGACTACTATCCACTTGCTCATTGAGCCACTCTGCCTGTCTTTAGGAACCCTACAATGTGCAGTGAGAATAAATCAGTGTTTCTAGCCTGCCCCAGCTCATGTTCTGTAGGGGAGATAGAGTGACCCTGGAGCAAGATCTGAGAAAAAGTCAGGAAATTTAGATCATAACATGAACATGGACATCTATTAAAGCAGGTGCTCGCAACTTCAGTATCTAATTCATGAACTTGGCAAGGGCAGGGCTAGCCTTGCTAAAACACAGGCACTGCTAAAAAGCAACAGATACTTGGTTTGTATGTGAACAAGCTCAGAAAGATTAGCCAAGGTACATTCTGACTTAATGCCAAGTAGGAAGATTAGACAAAAGTGATGAGTAGGTATATCTTGCCTCGGACACCTGGAGCAAGATACAAAGTTATGTCACAAAACAGACCCCATGAAACACGCAAAATTGTACATACATTGTTCCTCTCTATAATTGTTGAGGTACCTCATCTTTACCCTTGATCTAGCCTCAGGAGCAGTGGTGAGACGCACTGCTGATTCAGCTGGTCCATTATAATTATGTTAGAGTACGTGATTAATTTATGGGGTTCTAGAATGGTACTTCAATGACAAAGGAGCCACACGTCTTGCTGGGCCTTGAGACAGAGTGGTGATGGTGAGGGGCAGGGGGAGGCCTGTGTTCTCCTGGAAGGGGCAAGTCCCGTGGGCAGGGTTGTGGGAAGCCATCTCTCAGCTCTGCCTAATGCTAAAGTCAGAGCTGCCCTCAGAGCTGTACAGCATAAGCCACATGGCAGTCCAGTAGTGATTTACAGGGTCCAAGGCTGTGGGTGCGGTTGACGTAGTGGCAGAGGAGGCTAGAGCTCCAGGTCTTTTTAGATTACTTGACCCCCAGGGAAACTCCCACTTCTTCCCTCACTATTGTCAGGCCTGTTCATTGGCAATAAATCTGGCTGAGCATCTTCACCAATGACCTAAGTCTGTGATCTTTCTTGAATGTTCCAAGGAGGTCTGCTGAGGCAGCCAGTGCACTAAAATAGGATAGCGTGCAAAAGCCACCTGATGAGTTCTTTATGCCTTCCTTATTCTCCTTCCTTACACATCTCCTATGCAAAATGTAAGCACAATTTGGGTTCCTCCCTCACTTCCAATGCAACCCTTAACCTGCTGATATAAATCTGGGAACATCAGTAATGCGAGCAGACACATTCAAGAGTAGGATATCCTTGATCAGTATTTATTGTATAGTTGTATTCAGCCTACCTGGCATTGTCATCTGAGCTGTAAATTCAAGCCTGAGCATTTAGGTTTCTGGTAAGGAAGATTACAACACCTATAATTTTAGCTCTTAGGAAATTACATTTGATACTTTCTTCTTAGGTATTTTTGAAACTTATTTAGAAATACATTAGTCCCCTGGAGAAAGGCCATAGAATATTTAATTTGTTTCCAATAATCAGAAAATTCTGGCCTTTTAATGGGTTGGTTTATTTCTTTCTCATTCAAAGAACCCTTCATTTTATTTTAGTGGCAACTGTGAAGGGTACCTGAAATAATGAGGTATATTCTATAAACCAACTTTCCACTCTAGCTTTGGATTGCAATGAAATATACACCCTGGTGCATACACAGAGAACATGAGCGCCAAGCACAGTACTAATGGAGTTAAGCACATCACAAAATGTTCTTTCCCAGTCAGCATTGTGGGTTTTAACCCTTGCGATTGCACATCTGGCGTTATGAAAACCAATCACGATCACTGAGCATGTATCTGGACATCGTGGATTACCTTTGTGACCACCCTAATGTTTCCAGATTTACTATTGCCTAGTCTACTCTTGGCTTGATCTCAGGGTATTCAGTACTTTTCCATGGCTAGCCTATCAACATTCCTTTGTCCAAAAGTTTGCTGTGTACAAACTGGAACATTAGTACACTGGTACATTTCAGAGGATTTAATGTTCAGGCTCTTCCTTGTTCTTTTCAAGTTTATAAAATTATTTTTCAGCATACCTTTTGACTCTCATGTGGATAACTTCAGCCACAAATGAGTTGAGGTAGAAACCAACAACAACAACAACAACAAAATAGATGTAGATTAAAATAATGTTGTTCCCCTGCAAAAGTACCATTGTAAAGCAGATGGTCCATTTCTATACTAAGGAAAAAAAGTTTAGAGCTAGATATAAACTTAAAATACTAAAATTAGAATAACTAGGAACATGAAAATTATTAATTTAACATCACATCTTAAACTATATTAACTATATATTTCTCAACATTCTTATTCTTATTCTTATTATTTTATTTCTATTATTATTATTATTATGTTAATTTTAACAAGTAATAACTTTGTGTGCAGCATTGTGTCAGCTGTGTTAGTTTCAAGATCTTAGTGAGAAATGAGGAAGAAATACTATCTTTTCTTGGAACAAATTCTGTTGGGCCACGGTTACACTAGTCAGTTTTGTAGACAAAACTGAGAGTTTGTCAGTAAAACTCAAGGAGTTTTATACAAAATGCATTTTGTCACCAGACGCTGTTAACCAAAAAAGCTGTGTATATGCTCCAGGGGGCTCTTTTGTCAGAAGAGTGGATCAAAAGATCAATCTACTTTTATGTGGAGACAGGATCTGTTGATAGAAAATTTGTCCGAAAATCTCTTCCGACAGTAAGTTCTGTAGACAGATTGCTGTAGTGTACCTGTAGCCTTAGTGAGAGAGATAAGCTTGATCTTGAAAAAGAGCTATTTTTTAGATATTGGGAAAGTATTCAGAGCATTACAGCCAAATACAAGATGGAACAAATTGTTTAGCATAAGTGAATACATATTTCAATGGACTATTCATGATGAGGTGGTCTATTAACACCTCTCCATTCATAGGGGGAAGAGAGGGACGCAGGCAGGTGGAGAGGTTGTAAGTTGGTTATAGATTGTTATAATAATCTATACATCCATTGTCTTTATTCAATCCGTGATCATTGATCCATAATATCTAGCAAATGTATGAATTTAAGATTTCAGATTTGCAATTGTACGGTGCGGGTTCCCTTTGAGAATGAAGATTGATAGGTCAGATATAGATTGATGGCTTTGTGAAAAAAGTTCACCCATAGGTGAAATGATTTTTTATTTTGTTAATCACATTCCTGTGTGAATTCATTCAAGACTGTAGTGATTGTCTCGTTTATAGTTATTATTGGGATATTTAGTAGATTGGATGAGATTCATCACATGTTATTATAGGAACGTGTAGTATAAGGCCCATTAATCTTAGAGGCTACGTCTACACGTGCACCCAACTTCGAAATAGCTTATTTCGATGTTGCGACATCGAAATAGGCTATTTCGATGAATAACGTCTACACGTCCTCCAGGGCTGGCAACGTCGATGTTCAACTTCGACGTTGCTCAGCCCAACATCGAAATAGGCACAGCGAGGGAACGTCTACACGCCAAAGTAGCACACATCGAAATAAGGGAGCCAGGCACAGCTGCAGACAGGGTCACGGGGCGGACTCAACAGCAAGTCGCTCCCTTAAAGGGCCCCTCCCAGACACACTTTCATTAAACAGTGCAAGATACACAGAGCCAACAACTAGTTGCAGACCCTGTATATGCAGCACGGACCCCCAGCTGCAGCAGCAGCAGCCAGAAGCCCTGGGCTAAGGGCTGCTGCCCACGGTGACCACAGAGCCCCGCAAGGGCTGGAGAGAGAGTATCTCTCAACCCCCCAGCTGATGGCCGCCATGGAGGACCCCGCTATTTCGATGTTGCGGGACGCGGATCGTCTACACGTCCCTACTTCGATGTTGAACGTCGAAGTAGGGCGCTATTCCCATCCGCTCATGGGGTTAGCGACTTCGACGTCTCGCCGCCTAACGTCGATTTCAACTTCGAAATAGCGCCCAACACGTGTAGACGTGACGGGCGCTATTTCGAAGTTGGTGCCGCTACTTCGAAGTAGCGTGCACGTGTAGACGCAGCCAAAAGGTGGAGTTCTGAGGCAGACTACATCAGTAAAAGAAACCCAAAACAAACAAACCGGCAACCTGTTTTAGAGAGGAAGAACAATCAGCTTTTACCCAGAGAGAGAGAGAGAGAGAAGGGAAGTTGATAGAAATGAATATTAACCAGAAACTCAGCAATGTAGAACATTCATAAGTGCTACTTCTACACTAGAGGGTTTTGTCAGCAAAATGGTTGTTTTTCTAACAAAACCCGTGGAGCGCTTAGATACCCAAGGCGTTCTGCTGACAGTAAGTCAACAGAATGCAGCAGTATTATTCCACTCCCCAAGAGGAATAGTACCTCGGTTGATAGAGATCTACCAACAGAAAGCCAGTCTGGATGTTCTAGTGGTCCTCTGACAACAGACAGGGCTGCTTCTGGGACACTGGGAAGCCCTGTCTGCTGTGCTTCCAGTTGGCCTTTTCACCAACAGTGGGCAGGCACTCCAGCCACTCTCTGTTAACAGAGCAGATCACTCTTGCAATCCACTTGTCAGTTAGCTGCAATTTGTCGATAAAAGTTTTGTTGAAAAATATCTTCTGACAAAACTTCTGTCAACAAATCCCTGTAATCTAGACATAACCAAAGAATACAAAAGGACACAAGGACGGTCTATGGCCAGTAGGCTTAGGTTATGTCTGCACAGCTGTACAGCCATAGTGATGTGGCCAGACCATGAGAAAAGAACTTGTGTAGCTGAGTTAAGCTAACGGGAGAGGTCTCCTGTCAACATCATAAACCAGCTGAACAAGCAATAGTAGCTATGTCAGTGGAGTTGCGACTACACTAGCACCCCCCTTTTGAAAAGGGGATGCTAATGAGCTACTTCAGCAGATGCGAATGAGGTGTTTCCATGCATATGCAGCACCTCATTAGCATAATGGTGTCCGTGTGCTTTTCAACAATGCTGCTTTTGAAACTCGCGTCACCGGTGTAGACAGAGGCCTTTTGATTTTGGGAAGAAGGGGCTTTCGAAATCCAGAGGGTACTTTCGAAAGGCCTCTGTCTACACCGGTGGTGTGCATTTCAAAAGCAGCACTTTCAAAACACTTTTGGCTGCCATTGTGCTAATGAGTGCTGCATATGCATGGCAGCACTTCTTTCGCATCTGTCAAAGTGTCTTATCAGCATCCCCCTTTCGAAAAAGGGGTGCTAGCATAACCACGGCCTGGTAGAGTATCTTCCACTGACTTAGTGCTGTGAACAGCAAAGCTTGTGTAGGCAAAACTTCTGTTTGTCAGGAGGGGTGCTTTTTCTTACCCTTCATGGACAAATTTGTCTGACATAAGTGCGAGTGTAGACATGGCCATAATGACAGTGTGAAGAAAGGGTCTTTTTGTTGTGTTTTATACTAGAAACAAAAAGAATTGTGAAAAAAGGTATTGGTCCTTTATACATTAAACATGAATTGTCAAAAATGATGCAGAAAGGGTAGAAGTGTTGAACAAATAAGTTTGTTCTGTATTTGGTAAAATAAGCACAACGTATTAATATCCAGTAATGATGATGAAATACTCTGTATTCCAACAGCCTCAGAGTGATTCTCATCAATGTCTAACATCAGCCACTGACGTCAGGCATTTTCAAATTGGGAGGTCTGGATAACTTACATCCAACCACTGTAAAAGAGCTAGAAAACTCTCTGAACCATATATGCTAATTTGAAATAAGTTTTACACAATTAAGATGTTCAGAAGTCTGGAAGGTGGTTAGTGTTTTGGCAGGGTTTACAAAGGTAAATGAGAGGATCCATGTATTTACACTGCTCTCAAACAGACATTAATTGCAGGCAAATTAATAAAACAGCTGATATAGGTTATACTTATTAAGAATTAAAGGAAGATGGTAAAATTAATGAAAATTTATGGGATTATGGGAAAACAGATCCTGCTAAACTAAATTAATTTTTATGAGATCACAAATGTGGTTAATAAAATTGGGATCATTAATGTAATATAGCTAGGCTTAATAATGCACCACAGTTTGATTAAGAAACTAAAATAATTTAAAATCAGCATGGTGCCTTTGAAATGGTTAAAAAAAAACTGGCTTACTGAGGATGTGACTACACTAGTCCCTGCCTTTTGAAAGGGGGAAGCTAATGAGCCACTTTGGCAGATGCTAATGAGGTGCTGCCCTGAATATGCAGTGCTTCATTAGAATAATGGTGGCCTCACGGGTTTCAAAAGTGCCGCTTTTGAAATGCACACTGCTCATGTAGATGGGCCTTCTGACAAGACTTCCCGTATTTCAAAAGTCCCTTCTTCCCAAAACCAAATGAGAAGAAGTGTTTTTTGAAGTGTGGGGTGTCCTTTCAAAAGGCCCCAGGCTACATGAGCAACATGCATTTGGAAAACAGAACTTTTGAAATGTGCGTAGTCACTATTATGCTAATGAGGTGCTGCATATCCAAGTCAGTGCCTCATTAGCATGTGCTGAAGTGGCTCATTAGCATCCCCCTTTCAAAAGGTGGGGGCTAGCATAGCCATGGCCTGAGAGTGCTGCAGATACTGCAATTTTTTGCAATTACCTTTAAAACCTTACTGAAGAAGTTTGTGTATATTTGGTGTCCATTGTATTAAATGGAATGGTTACATGTTACTATTGTCCTGGATGATCAAAGTACTGTGCTGAATAATGTGGCAGACAAGCATGAATGTTTTAGAACAATGCATGTGAAGTAGAATTCCTGGGGAATATCTTGGACAGATCTCCTGCTCTGGTAATTCAAAACCCAAATCTTTTGAAGCAAAAACTTCTGCCTGTTTCTGATAGTTAGCAAGTCCAGACCTAAGCTATATAAAGATGCAGGTTGATCTGCACAGTGTGTGCTTGTTCTGAGCTGAGGCTGTTTTGAATGAGTAATCTCAGAAAATTCCTTTGGTAGAGTCTGAAGGACAGATTTCTACCAGGGCCCCAGCTGGATTTCAGGGAATCGCAAGAAACCTTATTAGCATGCCTGCAGGTTTTTCTATAATTTTAAATATGTCCTTTCTGTAATGCTTTATCCTTAAGATTGAATGTGCTTGTCTAGAAAGGGCTGTGTAATAAACTAACTCTGGGGAATTACACTGCTTATAGCCTTTGAGGAGAAAGGAAAGCAGAGATTCTGTCCTGCTGAGGCAATTTAGCCTGCTGGGAGTCAGAATATATGGGCAGGAATGTATGCAGCCTGAAAAAAATACGGTCAAAAAGGAGAAGAAACATGTGTCTCTACGTAAGAAAATATAAGAGAGGTAGCCAAATTACTCTGTATCTTCAAAAACAACAAGAAGTCCTGTGGCACGTTACAGACTTTTTGGAGTACAAGCTTTTGTGGGCAAAGACCCTCTTCACCAGCTCCACTAACCCATCTGGTGAAGCATTAGGCATAAGGGCCTTGTGAGAGAGAGGGGTTTAGCCAGCAGAGTCACACCCACATGGTATCTCCAGTGCTGGTATTGCCTTCTGCTGGCACTGAACTCTCGTATGGCAATGGTAATGAGCATCGGGAATATGCAAATAAGCATCCATTTGCAATCCCAAGAAGCTTGCTTTGCACAGCTCTGCTGGCAACAGCCCTGAGTAGAGCTCTGCGTAGACCCAGCCAGTGTGTTCCAATATGGCCAAAAGAAATATCATACATTGAGGAAAAATGAATGCAGATCACATTTACAGACTAGGGGACTTTATCATTGGAAGCAATGACAATAAGTTCACTAGCGCTGCTCTACTTTTGGCAAAAAACAATTCAAGAAAATTGTTGAAAAAATGGAGAGTGTTCAGAGAGGAATCATAAGAATGAATAAAGAATTGGAAAACATGTTCTGTAATGAAAGACTTAAGAAGCTGTATCTACTCCCCTTATTGAATGAGACTGTTTAGGGGTGATTTGATCAGATTCTAGAAATACCTACACAGGGAAAAGAAATATGATAACGGGGAGCAAACAAAAGTATGGCAAGATCCACTTTTGAGAAGATTCAAACTAAAATACACCAGATTCAAACTAAAAATTGTGCAAAATTTTTTAAGAGGCGGGTTAACCATCCTTTGGAACAATTTAAAGATTACAGTAGTAGGTAACATGAGGGTTGTGAGTTCAATCCTTGAGGAGGCCGTTTGGGGTGTTTGGTCCTGCCAAGGGGACTGGAATAGATGACCTCCCAAGGTCCCATCTAGTTCTAGAAGATGTGCATCTTCAATGATGGGTCATTTTTAATTCAAATATTAGATATTTCTCTAAAATATATGCCATAGTTCAAACAGGAATTGGTTCTGTGAAGTCCTATGATCGGTGTTATACAGTAGGTCAGACTACATGATCACAATAGTTCCTACTGGCTTTATGATCTGTGAATCTATTTCCTTAACTCACATCTCTAAAGGCTGTGAAGTAATGGAGGCCATATAAATGCAAAGTTAGGCAGATATTGATTTTAATGGGGAATGTGAAGCACAGCAGTGAAGTAACTTGCCCAAGGCCAAACAAGACAGGATTAGAACCGAGGATATTGGCCATGGAAACCTGTGTCTGTTCTTCTATTTCTGAAGTATTTATTGTGTAAATAGATTGAAAAATTGATGTATTCTAATCCACTTTTCAAGCACCACTTTTTCCCCATTATATCTTGAAAACACAATGATGAAAGATAGCTAGAAAAAGCACCTGTTCTATGTAGTCCCATAACTGGTATCACCTAAACCATCTTGTTCACCTACTCTGTTTCCATTGTTTACAGGAACACAATTACTGCAACCTGTGAAGAAATGAGGAAAATATATTTGCATTGCTTTTTTACAGAATAGTGTTCGGGGGTTACAGTTTGATTAAAGTCATGTTTGTTGTACTTTATCCAAATATAAACTAGAAAATAATAGCCCACTCCAGCTAAATATTTACAGCATTTTGTAGTTAAACTATTGCTTAGCTAGATGTAGCAGGCTTGTTGCTGTTTAGAAGCTAACTTTGGTGAGACTAGCAAAATGTCTACAGGGATGACCAAATAAATCACATACATTGTGTGGCAGGGTACCCTTTTGTCTGGCCAGGATCCAAGGCATCTCCCTTCCTGCTGGAGAGTCTGTGCCGGCTGGTTACTCTTTTCCCCGTTTTCTACAATCAGAGCTTCAGTCTTGCTGGAGGGAGGGGAACGCAGGCACTCTCCCCTTTAAGCTATTCCTTCTCCCACCCTTGCTATCTTTTCTGAGTGCTGGGTTTTCCCTACTTCTATTTTCTCTTCTTATCTCTACCTCTTTGCCTTGTTCACCTCCTCCTTACTCTCTCTCTTCCTCTTCCCTGACTGGGATGGATTTTTGAGAGTCCTGCCAGCAAGCCTGCAGTTAGACCAGCTGGCCCTCATTCATAAAATGCCACCACTCCCAGTTGCTCCACCTGGGAGCTTATCTAGGTCTTTCTCTTCTCCTGGCCCAGGCTGCATCCTGAGCTGCCTTTTACCTTTCCAACTTAGGCATGATGGCCTGACCCTGTACAATGGTCTTTGAAAAGCAAAAGACATTTTTGAGTTTCAAGTAAGTATTGGCGACTATTTTCTTTTAGGCTATGTCTGTATTGCCCCTCCCTTTCAGAAGGTTCATGTAAATACAGCAGATTGAAAATGCTAATAAGGCACTGCTATGAATATTCAGTGCCTCATTTGCATAATGGCAGCCACTCACCACATTGAAAGCGCTGCTTTCGAAATGCAAAATAGCCATGTAGATGAGATTCCTTTGAAAAGAAGGCCCACTTTGGAAAGCACCCTTCTTCCCAATTTGTTTTAGGAAGCACTTTCAATACAGAGTGTGGCTGTCATTATGCAAATGAAGTGTTGAATATTCATATCAGCACCTCATTAGCATTTTCGGTCTGCTGCCATTACATGCACCTTCCCAAAGATTATTTGAAATCACCAATTTTAGCTGTCGCTCTGAGATCAGGAGACTAATATTTGTCAGCTGCTCAATTTATTCTGAAAATGCTAGCGCTCCAGAGAAATATTATTGTTTCAAAATGTGTCTTTGTCACATGGGAGTTCTCTTACCAGTGCTCCAAAATGTGCACCACTATGAAAAAATACAAAAGTATCACATTGCTTAGAGCCTAACATGCTTCCTAATTGGAAGGGTTGGAGGGAATGTGGCAGAAGAGTCTCAGAAGCAGACTTTTGCTAACAACAAATATTAACATCGTGAAATGACAGTTTGCATTTTGTTTCACTTATGTTTTCTGCTAGGAAACATTATTATTCTGTAGAAGTATTTGCCTTATTTAGCTTACTAAAGTGACTGTTTACCATAGTGCTTCTCAATGGTGTGTTGCTAAAGCAACACATGGTAGCAGTTCCGTGTTATTACTATACTCAATTACACAAAAGATTGGCATAGGGACCTGCAAAAAAACAAAGATAGCAATTGTGTATGTCCTCAAGACTCATTCATTTTTTATGTTTTTAATTTCAAAGAAACAGAAAAGCTGGTTCAAATCCAGTTCAACACTGTTCAAAAATGATTACTCTCTAACAGTTTGGTATTATGTGTAAAATGAATTAGTAGTTTCAGTCCTGTTCACAATGAATAGGTATCCATTTAACAAGTTGCATCTCATCTGGGCATTCTTATTAACTAGTAACAGCAGAGGAGGCCAAAGACAGAGGGAAACAAAGGCTAGTCCAGTGATTAGGGCACTAGTCTAGGGCTAAGGGATCTAAATAAAAATCCCTCCCCTGGTCCAGCAAACTCCTTGATTCAGGATCAGTCAGGTTCCAATGGTACCAGATCAGGGAGCTCCAACCAGTAGCTCCATTTAAACAATGAACTGACTTCTGCTTATCATCTGAGTAATGCAATTTTATCCATTCCTCTGTGTTACTGTAATGTGAACAGGATTCCGAAGCATTTTATATTTGCCCTCGGTCTTTACTTTTTATGTTTCTAGGACTGCTCCATGGACATTTCATTAAAAATTATAGAATTGAAAATTATAAATGTAAAACCATTAAGATGCTTCTATTTTATCTGCATTAAATTAACTATTTGACTATGGCATAAATCATCATCTTCTCTGTGGCTCATATTCAAATTCTGGCCTTTTATTTGAAAGTTCCTTACAGTTCTAGTGAATTATTCTCCTCCTTCATTTGTATTGTCACCTTGAAGGTATTTATAGGCTATGATCATGATCCCGTGAGTCTTTCCATTTCATTTCTACACTGAGCAAATTTATCTTCACTCAGTCATTTCTAGAATCTCTGCGTCATTTTTGTTGCCCTTCATTGTCATTCTTCCCATTTTTACATCTCAGTCCAAATATACTGCATAAGTATATTAATTTTGGGCAATATTCATCTGACTGCAAATCAGTAAAACTAGTGTTCTTCAGTAAATTTCTTATTCCATTTGCACATCCTTAAAAAAAAGGATAAAATAGCAAAGCACATAGTACATTTTTGGAGTAATAGTTTGAAAGGAAACAATCCTTGAGAACTGAAAAAAAATAGAATGACTTTTCATGATCATGGTAGACCTTCACAACATCCCATCACCACCATTGTACCATGCAAAGTGTCTTTCAGCATAGTATTGTTATTGGTATAAAAAGGAGGACATTGCACAAACAGTTCCCTGTGAAACAACAATATATTTATTGGATCTGCCCAAGCCAAAAAAGATATGTCTGTTTCAGGACAATTTATTAGCAGAGACAAGAGCCAAAGGACAATCTCCCTGACAGTGTATCACAGTTTTCCTCTCACACCAAAATTAAATTGGATAATAAGCAAAGCCTTTGCTGAGTTGCCATAAATAATAGTGCTTAATTTTATGCTAATTTTTTTCTTCCAATACCCGAATGCTGCAATAATGTTAAAATGAGTGATAGTGAAGATGCAGGAAATATCTAGAGAATACCTACTGGTAAGAAAGTCTGTAAAGTTAGTGTTAGTGAACAAAGTGGAGGGAAGTAAGGTGGACAGTGTCTGTCTGTGTCTACACTAGCATTTCTCTTTCAAAAGGGGCAAGCAAATGAAGGAAATCAAAAACGCAAATGAGGCACCAATTTACATATCGGACACCTCATTTGCATGTTCTTCTTTTGAAAGAGGAAAAGCAGTGTTGACACGACTCTTTCAAAAGTAATCCCCATCTTCGAAAGGAGCTTTCTTCCTCTTTCTTTTTTTTTTTCAGGAAGTGGGGTTCTTTTGAATGTCACAGAATCATAGAACACTAGGACTGGAAGGGACCTCGAGAGGCCATTGAGTCCAGCCCCCTACTCCAATGGCAGGACCAAGTACTATCTAAACCATCCGTGATAGACATCTATCTAACCTGTTCTTAAATATCTCCAGTGATGGAGATTGCACAACCTCCCTTGGCAATTTATTCCACTGTTTGACTGCCCTGACAGTTAGGAACTTTTTCCTAATGTCCAACCTAAACCTCCCTTGCTGCAGTTTAAGCCCGTTGCCTCTTGTTCTATCCTCAGAGGCCAAGAAGAACAAGTTTTCTCCTTCCTCCTTATAACTCCCTTTTAGATACCTGAAAACCGCTATCACGTCTCCCCTCAATCTTCTCTTTTCCAAACTAAACAAGCCCAATTCTTTCAACCTTTTTTCACAGGTCACATTCTCTTGACCTTTAATCATTCTTGTCTCTCTTTTCTGGACCCTCTCTAGTTTCTCCACATCTTTTTTGAACTGCGGTACCCAGAACTGGACACAGTACTCCAGCTGAGGCCTAACCAGTGCAGAGTAGAGTGGAAGAATGACTTCTTGTGTCTTGTTCACAACACACCTGTTAATGCATCCTAGAATCATGTTTGCTTTTTTTGCAACAGCATCACACTGTTGACTCATATTTAGCTTGTGGTCCACTATAATCCCTAGATCCCTTTCTGCTGTAGTCATTCCTAGACAGTCTGTCCCCATTCTGTATGTGTGAAACTGATTGTTCCTTCCCAAGTGGAGCACTTTGCATTTGTCCTTATTAAACTTCATCCTGTTTACCTCAGACCATTCTCCAATTTATCCAGATCATTTTGAATTATGACCCTATCCTCCAAAGCAGTTGCAACCCCTCCCATCTTGGTATCATCTGCAAACTTAATAAACGTACTTTCTATGCCAATATCTAAATCATTGATGAAGACATTGAACAGAAGATAGGGACTTCTTTCAAAAAAGCCTCACCTACACTGCTTTTCTTCTTTTGAAAGAATTTCTTTTGTAACAAGGTTATGCAAATGACATGATAGGCATGTAAATATTGCCTCATTTGCATTTTTGATTTCCCTTATTTGTCTTTCAAAAGGGGAATGTTAGTGTAGACATAGCCACTATGTCATAAAAAAAGAAAAAAATGGAACACAAAAAGAGGAGGGAATAATGAGAATAAATAAAAGTGAGGGCTAAAACTGGAAGAGAGAACAAATGAAGAACATAAGGATTACTGTAGCAGGTCAGAACAGTGGCCCATCTAGCCCTGTAACCTGTTCTCTGACAGCAGCCAATATCAGGTGTGTCTGAGGGAATTAATAGAACAGGACAACCATTGAGTAATCCATCTCTGTTGCTCACTTCCAGCTTCTATCTGTCAGAAGTTAAGGACACATGCAGTTGCATCTCTCATCATCTTGGTTAATAGCCATCAGTGGGTCTATCCTCCATGAATATATCTAATTCTTATTTCGAGACCAGTTATAGTTTTGACCTTCATAACATCCTCTCACAATGGATTCCACAGGTTGACGGTGTGTTGGAGGGCCTTCTTTTCCATGTTTTAAACTGTTGCCTATTAATTTAGTTGGTTGGACCCTGAAGAAATGTATGGTGGAGATAAGAGAAAGGAGTTTAAAAATGTTAAAAGGGAAGGTAAACAAATCCCTAATTCATACAGCTTGCACACGATGATAATCCTTTTCAACCTACATGCCTTCATACAAATTATTGTGCAATCTAAGGACTAAGTCATGGCTGGACCAAGTGGATGGTTGCATAGCTTTCTCCCTCTTTCTTCTGTCATTATGACTCTCCCAAGCACTGGACATGGAAATTGTGAATTAAACTGAATTGCCACCATGCATGACAATAGGCCAGGGAAAGAACATGAGAATAATTTTATAGCATGCTGGTTTGAATAAATCACCAAGGATATAATATTGAAATTGAAATCCTGACTTCAATTACTTTTATGTGTACATACAGTATCAACATTAAGAGGAGGAACTAAAAGACCTGCCCCCAGGCCCTAAGATGGTGTGGGGCAAAAAGGCCAATTTTGAAATGCCCAGGCCCAGCATTTCAAAGGGCCTGGAGCCGTGGCTGCCACTGTAGCTGAAGCTCCAGGCCCCTGTGAAACTACATTGAGTTCTGTGCACCACACCATGGGTGGCTCAAAGGGAACGTCTGGGGAGGAGGTAGGGCTAACTACCCTAAACCCTTCCCCTTCCATCCTTGGTTCTCCCCTCCTGGGGCAGAGAGCTGGGTCCCCCTTCCACCTTTATCCCAGCCCCATGGTGCCTCTTGGCATTACTGCCTACTCTATTACATCCCACAGACCTGTAGTTAAAACCAAATAGGAAGAAGAGGCTTTTGAGGTCAGGGGGGTACTTTCGAAACACATCCATCTACACAGGTGGTGTGTTTTCAAAAACGGCACTTTAGAATTTCCTGCGACCGCCATTATACTAATGATGTGCTGCATATTCACGTCAGTGCCTCATTAGCATCTTCTTAACTGCCTCATTAACATGTCTTCTTGGAAAGGAGGGCGCATGTGTAGACCCAGCTTGTATGATTTGAAATGCATTGCTATTCCATCAGCTTCCTATGTCCTTGCAGAACAGAAAAATGACATAAGTGTGGTGGTTGCTGTCACTTTATAACATTGACAAGATGTCATATTGTAAGGGATAATAAGCTGCTTAGCATGTGTCATATGTTACTGTAGACAAATTGGACATTTAACTGCTTCTTGCTCTATTTGTGCTTTCATGCTATGTTTAGATCGCAAACCTTTTCAGAACTTGTCTTTTCATGTTCCGATTATAGTGCTGTGTTATTCATCTTTGTCATCTCACCTCAGTAATTGTGGAACAAATCATTGTTCACCTTGAAAAAAACAGATAATCAGGTACTCAAAAACAGCCCTTCTCTGTCAACCAGTCTCTAAGCAGCATATAACACCAAAAAATTTTAAAAAGAGGAAAAAATAGATTGAGAAGTATGTAGGAGAAGTGGGGGATGAGTGGCTCTGGAAAGATGTTGTCCATCAGAGGGGCATCGCTTGAGTGATAGTCCTAACGGGAATACGGCAGATTTGGGCAATATGGGCAGTTTGGCACAAGACTGGTAGAGAGGAATGGATCAACATCCCTTCCCAGCTATACAGAATTTGCATCCTTATTCAGTGGTCAGAGTTTCATGAACACCTATTAGACACAAACATTTGTTTCTTTCTTTTGTCCATTTAACAGTGATAGTCTCTATCTAGGTAACTATTGATTTTGATTGGTTGTAACCCTTAATTCTATCAGTGTCTTTTCTGACACAAACCCACACATATTTGGCATAGATAAGTGAACCTGTACATCTTTTGATACCTCTGCACCCAAAAATATTTTAATAATGAGTATGTCAGTGTTCAAATTTCATTACCCCATAAAAATCACGATCTGTTTTAAATATCATGCGTTTTTTTTTGTTTGTTTTTATTTTTGAATAAAGGTCTGCTGTGGTCTTTCTCCATTGCCTTTTGAGCCTCTGCGAGAACACTGAAACCCTCTTGTTACTCAACTCCAGAAGATGAGGCTCAGAAACTTTCTTTGCCAGTACAAGCAAAATTTTCAAATAATCACTGGAGATTTCAGGAGCTGGAGTTTGAAGAAAATCATAAAATTATCAAAGTCACAGTGAAGTCACTAGAGTAGTCTGTGAAGAGCCACAAATGTAGATTCCACAAA
Source organism: Carettochelys insculpta (assembly GCF_033958435.1). Taxonomy (NCBI): domain Eukaryota; kingdom Metazoa; phylum Chordata; order Testudines; family Carettochelyidae; genus Carettochelys; species Carettochelys insculpta. Next base: position 136,468,661 of record NC_134138.1, on the reverse strand, counting down.
CCATTGTCTTGCATTTCACAGGGTAATGCCACAATCCATAACATGAAATTTGCATGCTTTCATTAGCTTGTCTTGCTTGCGTTTACTTGTAATGTTACTGGACCCATGATGTTTTACACTGTCATTAACAAATTTGAGCAACATAATAGCCAGAAATATTCTGAGACTCATATGTCACACTCTAGCCATCTGCTTCTGTATTTACAGTGCAGAATCAAAAGACGGTGTAATCTTATTGCGTTTTCCTGGTACAGAATGGATACTTGTGCATGATGATAGCTATGAATGTTATTGTCAGCTTTGAATATTTTTAAACTATTGTATTACAGTATGTTGTACACCCATCCAGCTCTACGACCTGACAACATTGGGTGGCTGGGTTGATAAAGCTAAATACAGTAAACCCTCAATTTAACAGAATAATGGGGGAAGTGGTGTCAGTTAATGCTGAAAGTCCGTTATATCTGAACGGTTATACTGTATGATAATGCACGGACCTTTCCAGCCCATCACTGACTCCTGTCCTCTGACTTACCCTCACATCTCCCTCTCCCGGTTACCAGGAGAGGAGCAGAATTCCAGCCTGGCTCCTTCCAATCCCTGCTGCTCTCAGTGGTGTGGCTCATCCAACCCCTGGCTCCAAGCCACCCATGCAAAGGTAGAGTGTAGCTGTCCCCAGCCTGCCAGCAGGCAGCAACCTCCAACACCACGTCTGCAGCTCAGAGCCATTTCAGGCAGTGGCAACAAGGTGCTGACATGATCCACACATGCAGCTGAGGGACGAGAGCTCCTGCATCCCTCTGCAGACCTTCCCCAGCTCTTCTGACTCAGTGGCCCCAGCCGCTGTGGTGTCCCCTCCAGCCCCAGCTGCTCCAGCAGTTCCTGCAGACCTAGTGGTGGCTCTGGTGAGTCTCCAGCATTTATTTAGGAAGGGGGCAGGGGGTCTGGCACACAGCGTCCATTATTTCTGAAGTCTATTGTAACGGGGTCCATTAAATCAAGGGTTTACTGTATGTTGCCCTTCTGCCATGCTTGCCTCATTACTGCCCCTTAAAACTACTTATTGGCCGTGTCTACACTAGCCCCAAACTAGTAAATGTAAATGGCCATTTCAAAGTTTACTAATGAAGCGCTGAAATACATATTCAGCGTGTCATTAGCATGTGGGCGGCCGCAGCACTTCGAAATTGATGTGGCTCACTGCCGCGCAGCTCGTCCTGACGGGGCTCCTTTTCAAAAGGACCCCGCCTACTTCAAAGTCCCCTTATTCCCTTCTGTTCACAGGAATAAGGGAACTTCAAAGTAGGTGGGGTCCTTTCAAAAAGGAGCCCCGTCAGGACGAGCTGTGCGGTGGCGAGCAGAGTCAATTTCGAAGTGCCGCGGCCGCCCGCTTGCTAATGAGGCACTGAATATGTATTTCAGCGCTTCATTAGTAAACTTCAAAATGGCCATTTACATGGCCATTTCGAAGTTTGGGGCTAGTGTAGACATAGCCATTCTGTATTGTGGTTACTCCTATTTCCATCCATTCTTTTGGATTTGCATAAAAGATATCCCTTTCTATACCTTTTGCAGGACACTCATCTCCCTTGTGTGTTCTCCCACTGGGACTCCTCTTGTTTAAAAAGTTGTAGCTGGCCTATATGAGATATTTCTGTTTTTTAAAGCTTTGTGAAATGACTCCATTTTCCACACAGATTTTAGCTGAACTTGAGCCATTTCAAGTTCTTGCATCGTCTGATGCTTTATTTTGGTCAAGTTCAGTTTTCTGGTTTATCAGCTTTTTCGTGGATGTTTGGCAAATTGGTCTCAAACACTAATCTGTCTTCAATTGTTTCATCCATGTCAGTAAATCTACAGTCTTTATCCATCATCTTAAACATAGCCAGAAACTGATTTATGGGATCCATTCAGAACATGTCATCTCTCGTAGGTTTTCTAAAGTGAAAGAATTGGTGAATTTTAGAAGTGGTGTATTAGCAAACTTACTGTAACATACCCTCAGATACACCTTTTCTTCATATCGTGGTGCTTTGTGAGGCTCTCATGGTTTTGTAAATGGCTTCTTACTCTCAGAGCAAAATCTGCCATTTCACATTTGTTTACAGTTACAGTGGAGAACTGAGAGGCTGGTGCTGGTTGGACTTTTACCAGCAATGGGGAAAAGGCATACAATTTTTCTGCACCAATGAGCTGCTTCTTAGGGAGTCACTGAGGGAGTTCTATTTGTGTAAATGCCTTTTTGTAAAAAACTGCCTACCTCACTCTAAATCACCACTGATCACCTCTTGGTGGAAGTAGACCTCTATGTATTAAATGTAAATATTATAAATGCATTGATTAGAGCTGATCTAAAACTTGTTGATTTCAGTATTTTCACAGAATCTCTAGAAATTTGAATTTTATGTGAAAAATTATAGAAAGGTTTAGACAACAGTTTCAGAATTCTCTTCCTCGCCATCTTTTGATCAGCTCTATTTTAATCATTTCAGATTATCATTTTTCCCCCTCTTTTGACTTCACAGGATCCTTGAAAATGAGCTCCCCTTACTATATTTTTAAAATAATTATTCTCTTCCCCAGCACATTTCAAAACTCTTCACTTTGGTTTGGGAATAGGAAGTCCTGAATCTCTATAATGCACTCCATTTTCATTTTTAGATTACTACCATATTTATACCATATTTTATGTTTTGTTTAATTTGCAATAAATAATGAGTTCAGTCAAAGAACAGATCAGACAAAATAAGGAACACTGGTGACAGGTTCAGTACTGAAAGAGAACTGAGTCATAGCTGATCATAAGTATATATGAAAATCTAACACCTGTATATTCAGGTAAATGGAACTAGGAAAGAACTGTAATATATTTAGAAAAATATAATATATGACCATGTAATTAATGACTGTATCATAATGTATACCCTCAAGAAGATGAATTAAAGTTGCAGCCAACCTTAATTTTGGTATTTGTTATTTGTTTTAGAGTGCTTAACTTTGCAACCTAAATATTGTGTGTGCATGTGCATAATACAATATACAAAGTATCTTATGAATTCATTGATATAAATGTTTTGGGGAGGGGAACTTTCAAAGTGTGTGTAATTTAGGTTCCTAACTCCCATTTTTGCCTCTGAAAATCTCCCCCTTTGTTTTTAAGTTACTGCATCAAAATTTGACCCATATTATCAGCAAGTAGGTGCCTGAACTTGAAAGTACCTAGCATCCTGAGATCTCAGTGCATCCACATGTCAAATCTTGGCACTGTGGGAAAAGTCATGCTATTTCCTTGACATTTACTTAATTCAATTTCACCTATTTTCATGCTTCTGAAATTTAGTCTTTTGTGAAATGTTGATTTTTATCAAATAAAGAAAACTGATCAATTGTTAGCAAATATAACAAATTTTTTATTTTTGTAACATAATTTTCCTTGAAATAGGCCTATGACTTTAATATATATGGATATTGAAGGGAAGGCAGATATTGGGGTTAGGGATGGAGAGAATAGTAGGTGAGAGAGGCAGGTGTAACATGTGGCTGATGTGAAGAGAAGGAGTATGCCTGTACTATACGGCTTTAAGCAACAAGGCTGAGTTGACAAAGCCTTGTCACTAAAATTTCATCATATAGGGTGCCTGTACAGTAGGCCTGAACCTTGTAGTTAAATTCTAAGTTAGGCATTACTTCGAAGTAGCCTGCAGAGAGTCTACACACATTTTCCCTTATTTCAAAGGAAACTTCGAAATAAGGGAGCCCAACTTCAAAGTCGTTACTCCATTCCTGGGAATGTAGATGCTCAACTTTGAAGTCTCTTACTTTGAAGATTTACTTAGAAATAAGCAATTTCAGAGTTATTTTTGTAGTGTAGACCCAGCCCATGAAATAAAATTCTGCTCTAATGCTGAGCATTTTAGATGTAGGCTATATCTATGCTACAGCATAAGATCAATTTTAAGGGAGTTAGGTAGATTTTATAATATACTGTCTTCACTACAAATATCATTAGGTTGATTTAAGCAGTCCTAAGGTCAACTTTTCTACTCCAGCTTTTTCACAAGGAGTAATGCCAGATTTAAATTTACAAGGTTGACTTAATGTTAGCGTAGACAGAAGCGTTATTTAATTTGATTTTATTGGCATCAAGAAGTATCCCACTTCTGACCATTCTGACCATCGTTTTCACTTCCACTGCTCTCCAGGGCTACGTCTACACGTGCACCCAACTTCGAAATAGCTTATTTCGATGTTGCGACATCGAAATAGGCTATTTCGATGAATAACGTCTACACGTCCTCCAGGGCTGGCAACGTCGATGTTCAACTTCGACGTTGCTCAGCCCAACATCGAAATAGGCACAGCGAGGGAACGTCTACACGCCAAAGTAGCACACATCGAAATAAGGGAGCCAGGCACAGCTGCAGACAGGGTCACGGGGCGGACTCAACAGCAAGTCGCTCCCTTAAAGGGCCCCTCCCAGACACACTTTCATTAAACAGTGCAAGATACACAGAGCCAACAACTAGTTGCAGACCCTGTATATGCAGCACGGACCCCCAGCTGCAGCAGCAGCAGCCAGAAGCCCTGGGCTAAGGGCTGCTGCCCACGGTGACCACAGAGCCCCGCAAGGGCTGGAGAGAGAGTATCTCTCAACCCCCCAGCTGATGGCCGCCATGGAGGACCCCGCTATTTCGATGTTGCGGGACGCGGATCGTCTACACGTCCCTACTTCGATGTTGAACGTCGAAGTAGGGCGCTATTCCCATCCACTCATGGGGTTAGCGACTTCGACGTCTCGCCGCCTAACGTCGATTTCAACTTCGAAATAGCGCCCAACACGTGTAGACGTGACGGGCGCTATTTCGAAGTTGGTGCCGCTACTTCGAAGTAGCGTGCACGTGTAGACGCAGCCCAGGTAAGCAAGAATTAGGAAAAGGAATCAGCCAGGCTCTCCATCTGCTCCCCACATCACATGGATGCCAGGCTTTCTAGCTTGCCACCTGCACCATGTGGCTGCTGGGTTCTCTGGCTGCCCTGCACACCATTTAGCTGCCAGGGTCTCCTGCTGCCCTCCATATCACACAGCTGCCCCACTCCCCGCCACCCCCAGAGCACAGTTGCTGGGTTAAAGTGAAATGAACCAAAATAACATTATCAAAATGAAGCATTTTAACAATACCAAAAAACAACTTTTGGTAGCTCCAAATTGAAACAGTCCAGATTTTTACTTCTGCATTTTTGATTTCTCAGGATTGGTCCACAAGGCTTGTAACGGTGTGTACCAGGGACAGGCTGTAGAAAAGGGGTGTGAAAAACCATTTGACAGTTTGTTTTCCACAGGAGCTGGGAGTGAGAGCGATGTATTCTGAAATGATGACATTGGATACCAACAACCACTTTGGTGCATTTTTTCCCATAACAAACTGGCACAGAAACCCAGAATGCAACAGGAGTGCGGAAACTGTGGGATAAGTACCCACAATGCACTGCTAGCAACATCAAATTCAGCAAAAGTAATGGGAACACACTATATTGACTTTCTAAACCTGTGTGGACACTCACCATTGACTTTATAAAATTTAGTGGTATAAAGTTGACTTTAATTAATTCAACTTTATTTTCTAGGGTAGACATAGCCTTACTGTAACTATTTTACAGACATCTGTTAGTAGCCAAGAACTACCACCACATGACAGGTAATTATGACAGGTTTTAATGGCCTACTATATTTGCAATGCAGTATGGGTACCAGTGAAGTTACTCGTAGACAGGAATCTGCTCCACAAAAATTGCTGTTATGTTGGTCCCTTGTTGGCAATTGTAGTAGAGAAGCCCAAGATTAAGGGCCCAGTTCTGCAAACTCTTGTGAATGCACTTAATTTTAAACACAGAATAACCCACTGAAGTCAATGGGATTACTCATGTATTTAAAGAAAAGCACAGGCTGCAAATATTGTAGGACTTGGGATGGACTACTGAACCAGCTAGCACTGGTACTTAGCACTCTGAATACTCCTTTGGACTATAACGGGACTGTTTCATGAAGTGTTATGTTCACCTGTATGAGTTTTCATGATTAAGAACAGAACCAGGCCCTAACATGCAGGGATGTATCAAAAACAGCATTGACCTAACTCTGCTTGCAATGGACAGTTTACCATGAACTTCATTTTGAAAATCCCATATTTAAAATTTGTCTTTCCTCTGACCAATCAGAATCAGATTTATAGGAAAAGCACTTCTTGTTGATGGGGGGGAGGGTTCAACTGATAGTGTGCTTCCCATTTGCACTAGTGACAGTTGTAGGACACATTTCCTCAAGTCTTTAACAGAATGGCCCACTCCATTTTCATGTCTGACTAAGAACAATTCCTCAGCTGTCATCCCCTATTACCCCTCCGTTACTTACAATACATCAATAATATCTTTATCATCTGGACCCATGGTAAAGAGACTCTTGAAGAATTCCACAGAGATTTTAACAGCCTGCACCCCACAATCAATCTCAGCCTTGACCATTCCACACAACAGATCCATTTCCTGGATACCACAGTACAAATCACTGATGGCCAGATCAATAGCACTTTCTACCGGAAACCCGCTGACTACTACACTTACCTATATGCCTCCAGCTTCCATCCATCACACACCACAGAATCCATCTTTTATGGTCAAGCCCTTAGACACAATTACATCTGCTCCAATCCTACTGACAGAGACCAAAAAGGGACTTTAAAAGTAGATTACATAAGGAGATTTGTGAACTGGGGTTCATAATCAAATTTGACACATTAGCACTTGTTATAAACAGGGAGAGCAACTATCTCACACATTACAAGTACTGTTTCCCTTCCCTTCGTGTTCATAATTATCTCAGGCAAAACACTTAACATCCCCCAACTCTCACCCCACCCCCTTCAAGTCCATGTATTTGATTTGTCAGTTTTTACTGCAATTTTTTTGGGCCTTTGTACTATATAATTGAGTTTGGACTGGAAATGCTATAGATCTGAAGAAGTGGGTTTAGCCCATGAAAGGTAATACAATATTTTGTTAGTCCTTGAAGTGCTACATGACTACTGGTTTGTAATGTAAAAAAAAGAAAAAAAATGTATACTGCTCAATAACATTATATGGAATAATTATGTCTGTAGTTGAAATAAACTTGCACATATTCTCTGGATGAAAATCTACAATGTAATCACAGATTCATGCATAGCCCATCTAAAACAAAACAAAACAAAACAAAACAAAGCAAAAAAAAAACCCTAAAGCTTACTCTAAGTCAGCTCCTTAAAAGTGTGTATTTTAAAACAATATTAATAAAACAGACACTATGGATTTAGTACAGGCAGAATACATTTTCCTTTGAGATGAAGTACTTGATAATTCTGAGACCACCTCACTGATTCACCAATGTGTTTCATAATAGTTATTTAAATTATATGATCACGTTTTTAAAAGCAAATACATTTTGCTTTGTAAAGCAGAGATATGTTCTGCATTCTTCTCTATGTATCAAATTCTTCAAGGTTCTGAGCACCCTTGGAAGCACACGGCTACTTCAGGACATTGAAGTGGGAGTTAAGGGTATACTATACTTCAGAAAGGGCTGTCAGCATATTGCATCATCATGCACAACCTGCTCTACTCACAATTATTCTTTGTTGTCACTGAATCTTTTTCCTCAACATATTTACTTCTCAGTTGCTGCAAAACATCCATTTTCTTAATCTCCATGCATCCTGCCTGCTCACAGGAGATATGGAAATATAACAACAATATTATGAGACCTGAACACCTTTGAGATAGTACAAAATAATACATAAGTCCATTATTTCCAGAAAAAATATGCTTTTGTACAACAACTACAAAATGGACACTTCACATATTGTAATAAGCTCAATAATTTAGACTTGCTCCTGATAAAAGACATGTTAATACTTTTATGTAAGAATACCCTGTAACATAACAACATTGAGTTGCTCCAGGTGGAACTCTCACATAGGCAGGAGACTTGTGGTAGACCCTTAATCTTTGAAATCTGCTGCTGCTGCTACCTTGGTCTGAAATAACCTGAGTTTCTTGACCATCAGAGATTATTTATTAACCCAGGCATTGAAGGAAGAGGTTTTTTTGAGGGTTTCTTCTTTTTTTGGTTGGTGGTAGAAGAAGAAGAGATTTGGTCAGTAGGTTGCTGCTGGATTAGGTGTTGCTATAAATGTGATATTTCATTGATTCTATTTACCTTTATTTAAAAATATTCTTTCAAAAAGCATTTGGAGCATGAAATGGGTACCTTGTTATATCTATTTAGAAATCAAACTAAAGAAAGGAAAAAATGCTGAGTTGTCAGTCCAAAATAATACCCACAGCCCATCATACTTTGTACAATTGTTCTAAGAATTGTTATTGACTGGTAGATCTTATGCTAAACATCACTTTCACTGTTCCTATCAGGTCACTTTTTTGAAATATTTAGAAATTATGTTGTTTCTAAAAATATTTAAAAAATCCAAACAAAAAATAATTTACCTATGGTATCTTAGTGTGTCCTTTAGGGTGATATCAGGCACCCATTTATCAATACATGGAAAACTAATACAAAAAGACCAGATGAAAATGAGTCATCATGATCTGAACAGCTTTCATGCTGCTGTATGTCCTTGGAACAGACATATACTATCAATTATATGTGTCACAGAGGTATTTTCTTTGTTATTTCTGAGGAATTGAAAGTGAAAATTAATTAAAGCTTACATACAACATTTTTCCCTTGAGCCATTCAACATGCTTAAGTGGCATGATGGTTACCATCCATTTTGCTAAAGCTGCTCATTAAATAACTCAATTTGGCTTAAACACACATCATATTTTTTTCCATAATTAGCCATAATTTCTCTCCTTGACTGTATAACCTGATTCCATCAAGAGGCTAAGGCTTGTGTAATTTTAATAATCTCTGCCTCCAGTGAAAAAGACAATGTGAAAATATGAATGTGTCTATGTCAGGCACAACAAATCTAGGAAGTTTCACTTTTAGGTGATTGCCTCTAAGACAACTGATAAGTTTAAATAGTGCTGGAAAATCAGTATTAATATCATCTAAAATAAAATATTGATCTAAAAAAGATGACATTTCCAAAGTTGGGAGTTTAGTGATATAGCAAAATATAAGTCCCTGGGTAGTGAGACAGGACACACTAAGCAGGTGCTTCAAATTAGGTGCATGGTTAAGTAACTTCTTGCAGCAAAACTTAAATTAGATTTTTGGTCATTTCTATTTAATGTCATACCATATATTTGATTCATAACATTATCTAATTCTAAATCATTTGCTACTGTAAGAAAAAACCCAAAACTCAGACCTGAGGGAAGAGTAAAAATTATTCACTAAGATACCTTTAAATTCAATTTATTTAGAAATTATGTTTCTACCCAGTCCTAGTGGTATCATTTCTACAAACATTCAGGGCTTTGTTTTTGGTTTCACAAATGATTGGAGTAATATGTACTATCAACCACATATATCCTCAGGATATTTGGATAATCAACACCGGGTAGCCCTTTATTAATGAATGTATTAATGAATATACCCACCACCTACATGTGTTTGGCAGCCAGGTAGAAATCTTAGCAAAAACAGTGGTGAGAAAACGGCAAGAAAGCAACAAGGGATGAATAGAGGTTAAATAGTGAGCTCCTTTGCCTGGAACACTACACCCTTGTTCCAGAGCCAAAGCATTACATAAAGGCTGCATCAATACTACAAAATAACTTCAAAGTTGCTTTCTCTGAAGTATAACTTCTAAGTAAGCAACTTTGAAGTAGAACGGCTACACACAAAAATCAGCCTGCCTTATTTCAAAGTAGATCCCACCCCCCAACTTTGAAGTAAAATGTCTATACATAATTAGCCCCTACTTCAAAGTAAGGGGCCAGGAAATAATGCAGGTATGGGGTCGCATGGCCAACAAGTCCTCCAGGTCTCACAGCAGCCCTCGCTGGGTTCATGGACCTGGGCTTTCCCAATTGTTTCAGAGCCCTGGACAAGATGCATGTGAAAACCAATGCTCCGGACCACAGCAGGGGTGCCTGCAATTTGAAGTGAATTGCAAAATGCAAAAAATGTACAGGTTTATAGAAAATATTGATGCTCATAACACAGTATATGGTCATAGTATTAAAATGCACCATGGACCTTGCACAGAAGAAGAAGAGTCAATGTTATACATTTTACCTTGACTTTTGCATTTCCTGATTTTTGAGTATTTACATTTATAAATTTACCCTCAGAAAATAAACAAAAAAGTGAAAAGTAGTCAGTAAATAACCACATGTTGGTAGAATTATAATCCATTTAGAAATTGTTCAAAAATAAAGTTTTCTTTTTTTTCCCTGTATTTTGATAAGTAGAGTGTCATTTTCTTTTTAGTGGTGGAAGGGGATTTACTCTGCTAGCTTTATTCTGCCTTTGAAGAAACATTTTTTTCTTACTTCTAATCAACTATATGTTAGTGTGGAACTTTTGACAAAGTCCAATAACCCAAAAGTTTTTGTTTTGTTTTTGTTTTGTTTTGTTTTTTAATAATATTGTATCCTTGAAGCTATAGGGTACGGTGCACCCAGTGTTACACACACAACTTCTGAGCTTGCCAATGCGGTTCATTTCCTATATGGAAATATGTCTTATCTGCCTATGATTCTCATCATAGGAGTCCCTGTACTCCCTAGAAAATCTCAGTCTGTCTCTCTTTCTCACTCATGTGCACACAAACACAAAACCTTCTCTACCTTTGCAGTAATACAGGCATTGCCAAAGCCTAGAAACATAGATACTTTGGATTTGTAGCATGAGATCATCAAGGACAAGTGCAATGACTTTTTCCATTTTTAATGAATGGGTTTTAATTTACTAATGTGAAAACATAATGGGAAACTGTAAATGGTTTCTCATTATGAAAGAAAAAAATTAATTACAGCAGATTCTAGTCTTTAGACTTTATTTGTATTGGCTGCCACTAGACTGAAACATAATGAGCGATATGAGTTTGTGCAGAGTATCATATAATTATGGACATCAACTCAGAAATCTGGAAAAGAGATGGGAGGAGAAGTACTGAAAGTTCAGATTAAGTCATTCCTTTTTGCACTCCTGTGAAGACAACAGTGGTACATCTTTATATTTAAAAGCTATTTTTCATTCACCAGTAGGGTTCTGTGCACAAACCATTCCATCAACTTCAGTGTCTCAGATAATGAACTGACAACAGCACATGGGCGTATATCTTCAGTATCTAGCTAACCAGGAAAAATCCTGTTGTGTCTAAAAAGTAAAGACATGAGCTGAAATCATAGTTCCACTGAAGACAAAAAGAAGTTTGTGCTTGATATCATTGGTGCCAGGATTTTACCTGTAAATTCTAATCGTGCACTGGGCTGACATCCCCAAACACCGTGAGAATCAAAGGGAATTGATGGTACTCATTCTCTGCCTTGTCATGGCAAATCCCAAAGGGATGTAGCCTCCTTTCTGCATGGACGCCATCCAGATCAACACCCAGCTATGTCCTTTATGTGATGTGATTGAATATTCTTTTCGGGTGCATCTACACTACAGCTCTCTTTCAGAAGAACATCTTTCGAAAGAGAACATCAAAAGATGCTCTTTCAAAACAGAGCGTACACACACGCCAGTGGGGACCGAAGTGCCAATCTGTTATTTCGAAAAGCCCCCCAGCGCAGTTTCAAAAGAGTCCACACACACCAGGATGCTCTTTTGAAAGAGCAGGGGCAGGAAGCACCATGGGCAGAGTTGCATGGTGGATGAGCCCTTCTGGGGCTACTGCCCACCGCCCGCCATCCCCTTAAAGGCCACCCCCCCCGCCCACGGACGTGCTGACAGGCAGAGAAGAGAGGGACAGGAGAGACAGAGAGAGAGAGAGAGAGCATGGAGCAGGCATCCTGGGCTCTCATGGACCCCGAGCAGCAGCACCCCAGCATTGAGGCCATGGCCAGCGCACTGGCCATGGTCCTGGCTTCTGTGCTCCAGGAGCTCCAGGTGCCCAATCTGCTAGCTGCCCTCCTGGAGTCTGTCCTCAGGGTGCGATGTCCCCAGACAATCTCCCGGGTTACCCGCCACCTGTGGAGTTTCTTCACAAGCAGCGACTGGTGGGACCAGCTGGTGCTAGAGGACTGGGGCAATAAGTGGTGGCCACGGAACTTCAGAATAACCAAGGGAACATTCCTGGAGATGTGCCACTGGCTCGCCACAGTCCTCCATCACCAGGACACCCGCATGAGGTCAGTGCTCCTCCTACAGGAAAGGGTGGCCATCACCCTATGGAAGCTGGTCATCCCTGACACGTAGTGATCTGTCAGCCACCACTTCAGGGTGGGCAAGGCCACCACCAGGGCCATCCTCATTGAGGTAAGCTATGGCCTGGTCATACCCACATTGCATGTGGGGAGCAGGGGGCAGAGGGAGCCCCAGAAAGGGGACTTATCGGGTAGTGGTGTGGCATCCCCTGCTGGGGACGGGGGCAGGGATTGGTGGGGGGGGGTGAGTGTGCAGGATGTAGCCCAGGCCACACTCATGATTACGCCCCCTTACCACCCCGCAGGTCATCCGTGCCATCAACATGGTGCTCCTGCGGCAGTTGATCTGCATTGGGGACCTGGAGGATGCCATTCAGAGCTTCCAGGAGCTGGGCTTCCCCAGCTGTTTCGGGGTCCTGGACAGCACCCACAATGCCATCAGGGCCCCGGAGCACAGTCATGGGGTCTATGTGAACAGAAGGGCTACCACTCCGTGGTTCTGCAGGTGCTTGTCAATGCCAACGGCCGGTTCTAGGACATCTGTATGGGCTGGTCCAGTTGCGCCCATGACACCAGCATTTTTAGGAACTGGGGACTGGGACGCAGCATGGCCAAGGGGACCTTTCTCCCACGATGGGAGCCGCCCATCAGGGACATGACAATGACATGGTGTACAGTGGTGGATGCAGCCTACCCCCTGCAGCCCTGGCTCATGAGGCCATAAATAGGGTACACCCAGCTAAGCCAGGATCATTTTAATGAGCGGCTGAACCAGTCCTGCAATACTGTGGAGTGGGAGTTCGGCCGCCTCAAGGGGTGCTTCAGGTGCCTCCACACGAGGCTGGAGGTAGGCCTGGCCAATGTCTTGGCAGTGTTTGGGGCCTGCTGCTACCCTGCATAACCTTGTGGAGGCCAAGAACAAGCCCTACATTCAGAGGTGGGCCACCCAGCTGGGGCACGGGTGTGAGCAGCCCCCAACGCCCCTTGCTGCTTGGCCCAGCAGGATGGGGTGCAGATCCAGGAGTCCCTGTGCCAGGCCTTTGAGCGGGGCACTTGGTGAGCACCCCCACTCTGCACACACACACCACCATCCTGCACGCACACACACACACACACCACTGCACACTCCCCCCCACCACACATGCACAGGGGACATGGGCTGAAACACAAAAATAAATGTTTTATATAAATAACAAAGCAAGTCTTCTTGACAACTATTTACAGAGGGGCGGAATGGGTGGTGGGGGCAGGGGATAACTATTTACATGGGTGGAGAGGCCCCAGGTGGGCTCCCAGGAGTGGGGCAGCTTAGTGCTCCTGGGGGTTTGATGGGTGTGATCCCAATCGCCCATGGCCTGCCCCATTGGGGCCGTACTGGAGCTGGTGCCATGGGCAGGTAGGGGCACACCTGGGGCAAGGCCTCTGCAGGTTGTTCTGGGTTGGCACGTAGGGAGCGGGGGTGGGAGCCACAGCCTCCCCCTAGCCAGCCTTCACCAGCAGCATGTGGGCCAGCTGGATGAGGTCAGCAGGGGGCAACGAGGTCGGGCATTTGGGGGGGGTGTTCATTGTGGGTGGTGGGGTCGGAGGGCAGACTGGGAAGTGGGGGGAGGTTGGAAGCAGGGAGGCCCAGCGGGGGACAGGGGAGGTAGGAGGGAGGGAGGCGGGGGGGAGCGGGTGGGTGATGGGTGGACAGGGGATGGTGGGGTGGGGGCGGGAGGGGTGGCTGCAGGAGTGGGTGGCGATGAGGCGGCGGTTGGGGCCGGGTGGCCAGCCACAGCCTGGGTCAGGGTGTCGAAGTTGGTCACCACCTGGTCCCAGGCCTGCCGCTCCATCTCCAGCCACTCCCACAGCACGCTGGAAAGGTCCCACAGTGCTGCAGTATGGGCAGCCTCCCCTGTTTCTTCCTCCCCACCCAGGTGGCGCTGGCAGACAGCCTGGTAGCGGGCCTGCGCAGGGACACCACTGGGTCCAGGTACCTCCCTCTCATCGTCGGTGGTGGGGCTTGTCTGGCCACTGGCTACAGGAGCTGTGGAGACAAAAGGGGAGAGCAGGGGGGCATTTGTCCCAATCAAGAATCTTGCACCCCACCCCCAACGGATGCCCTGTGATGCTCATGTCCCAGGGTTCCTTGTGTGGGTGCCAAGTGCACAGGCTGCCCCACACTGCCCCCTCCAGTCCCTCCACAGCCACCGGTCTGTGGTGCTGTCCCACCCACGTGGTGCTGAGTGCTGTGTAGGCCCCCCCAGGCCCCAGCGTGGAGGGCATGGAGGGGGGAGGGCTGCAGCAACCTTGAGCAAGACCGGCTGACCCCTCCTCAGTCCCAGGGTGGCTGGTGTGCAGGCCACCTACCTGTGGGTCCCTCCAGGAAGTCAGGTGAGGTATGGACGGACGGGGCCTGGCTGGATGGCCTGGATGGGATGTCGATGATGAGGACATTGCTGGTAGTCTCCAGCCTCCGTGGGCACCTGGTGCTGGGTGCGGGTCCAGGACAGTCCTCCTCTGTCCCCGTCTCCTGCTACAAGGCCAGGACTGTTGTGTCCAGCAGGAGGGCCGGGGGTCCTGCCTCCTTGGGCCCAAGAAGGAGGTCTAGGCCTTCATAGTAGAAGCAGCTGGTGGGAGCTGCCCCTGACCGCCCGGCCGTGTCCCAGGCCCTACAGTATCCCTGGGGCAGTTCCTTCACCTTAGACCTCACCTGGTCTGGGGTCTGGGTGCGGTGACCCCAGCCAGTGAGGCCTGTGGTGAGGCGCTGGAAGGCTGCTGTGTTCCTGCGCTGGACCCCCGTCTGCTGCAGGATGTCCTCATCTGCCCCAAGGGCAAGGAGGTCCCGCACCTCTGTGTCGGTCCAGGAGGGGGCCTGGCGCTTGGAGGCTGTCTCCCCTCCTGGGAGGGCTCCCCAGTTTCTTTGTGGGGGTCCCTGGAGTGGGTGGGGGTCAGGGGTGCTGGCCATGGTGCCGATGAGGGCTCAGGTCTGGCTGGAGTGTCGGGACAGGGAGCAGGCTGTGAAGCAGCAAGTGCTCCCTGCTGCCCTCATGCTCTCAGCTTCCTGCCTGAGGGTTTCTGGGAGCCTGTGTCCCGAAATGCAGTCAGACACTGGAGCCATAGAGCTCCCCTTGTGCTGGGAGTGGCACCGCTGCCTGCCAGCTGATCGCAGCCATGGAGGACTCGCTCTTTCGAAACAGCGGGCTGCAGAGTGTCTACACATGCACTCTTTCGAAATGATCTTTCGAAGGAGGGTGCTTTTCCAATCCTGGGATGGGAGGACCGACTTCAAAAGAATGGGGAAGTTCTTTCAGAAGTTAGTTTTGAAAGAGCACTGTGTGTGCGTAGATCTTCCACAGGTCCTTTTGAAAGAACTTGCTCTTTCGATCTGGATTTCAAATGTACTTGCTAGTGTAGATGCACCCTTTGTCTGTCATTGGCAATCTTCCCAAAGATTTTGATCACCTTGAGGTACCCAGCCACATAGTGGCATTTCCTGGTAAATATGCTTCACAATTCTTTGGCCTTTTTTCTTAACAGCACACTTCTTAAAAGAAAGCTAGACAAACTTGGTTAGTGTTAAAGTAGTAGTAAAATATCCGGTAATGTTTTCAAATGTAATATGGAGCAGTTAATGAAAACGTTATGGCTGTGGCCACACTTGGCCAAAATTTCGAAATGGCCATGCTAATGGTCAAATCAAAGAATACAAATGAGGCACTGAAATGAATATTCAGCAACTTATTAACATGCTGCTGGCCACAGCACTTCGAAAGTGCCGTGTTTCGCTCATGCATGGCTTGGCTACATGGGGGTCCTTTTTGAAAGGACCCCATAGACTGATAGGAATAAGGGGATTTTGAAGTCTGCAGGGTCTTTTCAAAAAGGACCCCATGTAGCCGAGCCACGCGTGAGTGAAACGTGGCACTTTCGAAGTGCTGCAGCTGGCAGTATGCTAATGAGGTGCAGACTATTCATTTCAGCACCTCATTAGTATTCTTCGATTTGGCCATTAGTATGGCCATTTTGAAATTTTGGCCAAGTGTGGCCACAGCCTATGAATTGAAAATATCATTCCATCATTGTTAGGCCTTCCTCCGCACCTACATTTCACTGACCTACAAGAAATTGCAATTATCTTGGTTCCCCAAGACTGCAGCTTCATAACAAGCCTGAAATTACAATGTCTCCCCAGAGGCTGCTGCAGGGCCCCCACAAACTGCTGTTGTAAAAGTGCCCCCCAGTACTCTCTGTGATGCTTCCGAGTATTTGTCAGTTGTCATCCGATTTCTCATTTGGACAGGTTAATACGCAGCTGTTTTAATTGGGAGCTGAAGGCTAATGGTAAAAGCCAGGGATTTAATATTCTCTGGATTAATTACCTGATCAATGTATGCTGCTACTTGCGTGAGCAGACTCGACATTAGGTGAAGCTCTCCACAAAACTGAGCCAACAAGACAATGTCGGCAGCATTCAGATCTTAAAACAGAAGGTCACTCAGCTCAACGCAAAGGACAGCTGCCACCACATCCTTAACCATCAATCAATTAATATGGACATTGACTACTAGTGCTGGCAGTATGCAGATTTTCCAAACCCCCATGGCAACAGGAAACTATGCTCTGTATTGTCCATTGACTAAAACACAGCTTTCCATTTTATTAATCTTTTCTATCAATGACTCTATGTTCCCACTGGCATTCAGTTGCCTCAATGTATCTCACAAACTCACAGAAAATTATAAAAAAAAATTGCTCCACTCAGTGTGCTAAATTTAGCCATTTTCTTAAAGAGTTCTCTCAGGATGTGTCTATACAGCAAAGTTATTTTGGGCTAATGGCCGCTATTCAGAAATAACTTTGAGAGTATCTACACAGCAAAACTGCTATTTTGAAATACTTTTGAAATAGGGGACAGCTTATTTTGAGTTCTGGAAACCTCATTTTATGAGGAATAGTGCCTATTCTGAAATAGATATTTCGGAATAGGGGCTGTATAGCTGGACTAATGTCTACACTAGAGAGATCTTTCAAAAAAGCCATGGCTCTTTTGAAAGGTCCCACAGAGCGTCTGCACACAAAATCCATTCTTTTGAAAGAACATGGCTCTTCTCTCAGAAGTGCTCTTCTGCTCCCAGACCAGGAAAAGATCTTCTTTAGAAAGATTCTTTCCAAAACACGCATAGGTAGATGCTCCTCAGGCCATTCTTTTGAAAGAGCTGGTGCTGGCCACCAAGAGCCCAGAGATGCTCTGGCCAGTGCCCCTAGAGCTCTATGCTCCCAGCATCTGGCCACTTTTAAAGTGCAAGGACCCAGAAACCCAGTGGCAACAATCTGAGAGTGTGGCTGGAGCACAGACATTAAGTGCCCAGAAGCCACGCCCTGCAGGCTAGAGTCACCCCATGG
The DNA here is from genome assembly GCF_033958435.1 of Carettochelys insculpta. Lineage (NCBI taxonomy): Eukaryota > Metazoa > Chordata > Testudines > Carettochelyidae > Carettochelys > Carettochelys insculpta. The sequence goes on along the minus strand of NC_134138.1, from coordinate 136,450,958 downwards.
CGAGCAGCCAGCCCCCTGGTGACCCCTAGGGGCCACCTACCAACCCAATCAAGGGGTCTCAGGAACCAGCCCAAGTCACAAAGTGGAGGGCGCCCTCCTGGACAGAGCCCAAGCTCTGGGATCTGCTGCAGCTCTGGTGTTTCTTGTGCATAATCAGGGGCAAGAGAAGGAATGCCCCAGCTTATGGCCAGCTGGCCACTGGCCTCTCCACCTGAGGCCACCCTGACAGCACCTTGGAGCATGTTTGCTTCAGGGTAAAAGAATTGAGGCAGGAGTGTGTGAGGTCCTGGGACACTTCCTGGTGCTCAGGTGCAGGGCCAGACCCCTACCCCTATTACAGGGAGTTCCATGCCCTCCTCAGGCACAAGGGCAGTTCCCAGTCAACCACTATCCTTGACCAGGTGGTAGATGAGGCCCCAGTGTCAGCAAGTGAGGAGGTGTTGGGGCCATACCCAGACCAGCTGGGACTCCCCACTCAGGGTGGCCACCTGGAGCCAGGGACCAAGGTCCCGATGGATGATGGCAGGTCAACCAATAGGAAAATTGTGATAGCTGTTCCATCAGGGTTGTCCAGCTGGGTGACCTCAAGCCAGGAAATGCCAGACATCACCCAGGACCCTCCAGTAAGTACCCAGCATGTTGTCGTCTGGAAGCAGGATGGCCACATGGGCAATGGCCTGACCCTGGATGCCCCACTGAGGAGTGCACCCTGGCATGTGAGCACCCAAACTGATAGACAGCACGGCAGGCTGCACAAGTGTGGGCAGGGACAGGGAAAGCCAGGCTGTACCTGGCTCGCCTGTCACCCATGCTGGGATCCCTCTGTAGCCACATACACACCACTACCCACTAGCCCTTTCCCCATGGAGCCCAGGGGGGCCACAACTGTCAGTCTTATCACAAAGGCACAGGCACAGTGTAGTCCCTGTGTGGCAGGGCCCATCATGCAGAGCATACTTGCCACTGCTTCTGGGACATCCTCATCCCTTGGGACTACTTCTGCAAGGGGGTGGGGGACATGGCACTTGGGGCTGCGCTGAGGGACTGACCAACCTCTCTTCGGTTCTATTGCTACAGGTATACCACCTGAGAGCCAGCAGAACCCCATCCACCTCCCAGAACTGGGGAGCCCACCACTGCTGGGTGAGAGGACCAGGCCACGCCAACCACCAGAACACAGGTGGGGCCAAACCCATGAGCTCATGGGAATAAGGGGACTTTGAAGTAGACGGGGTCCTTTCGAAAAGGAGCCCCGTCTGGACGAGACGCGCGGTGGCAAGCCGCGTCAATTTTGAAGTGCTGCTGCCGCCCGCATGCTAATGAAGCGCTGAATATGCATTTCAGCGCTTCATTAGTAAACTTCAAAATGGCCATTTGCGTGGCCATTTTGAAGTTTGGGGCTCATGTAGACGTAGCCACTGTGTCACATCTGCAGGGCTCTTGGGGCCAGACACCTCCCCAGCTGTCCCCTCAGCTTCCTCTCCAGCTAACTTTGCTGTACTGCTCCCACCTGACCTCCACCCTGCTATGATGTGGAGCCTGGCTGAATGGCTCATGACCAGAGTGGGACACACTAGGGCAGCCCACTGCCCCCTCAATCCCCTTATCTCTCCATGGTCCCTGCTCAATCGCAGCCTTGATGGGGCCCCCACACTCAGAGCAGGGGGTGGTTCCTATGGCCACTGTGGCTTGAGGCCCCAGCACCCCTGTCCCGATCTCCCCCTCCAGGTTCAGGTGACCCCACCCCTAGTCCTAAGAACCCCCCTTGTATATAGTTCACCCCCTTCTAAATAGTTGTCAGGTCATTTTTCATTTTTGTAAAGTTTTGGTTTCTCTTGGTAAATAGTTTCTGTGTTCAACACACCCATGTCCTCCCTGTTACTGGGGGAGGACCGGGGGAGGAGTGGATGGGTGAGAGGAGTGGGGTAGGGGTTGGGGGCCCTGAAAACAGATCTTTGCCACGAGAGAAAGTGAAGGGCAGCTGTAACGGTCATGGCCAGCAGCCCAGCCAGGGTGAGCATTTGGGTCCAGAGCTGCTGTCAGTCCATGCCTCTTGACAGTGAGCCTCAGGATCATGCACTGGCTCTGCTGTGCTGTGTACACCACTGCAGGCTGTGTCAGAATGAGCAGGGATGGAGTGTTTGGGATGGGCCCTTTAAGTGAGTGGCTGTTCTGGGCTTCCAGAAGGGCCTGCTAGTCCTGAGACCCTGTCTTGATGCTTCCTGGCCCTTTCTTTTGAAAAGGGACCTGGGGATGTTTGGCAGGTCTCTTTCAAAATAGCGGATCGGTCTTTTGATCCACTTTTTGTGCATAGATTCAATCTTTCAAAAGAAGATTTTTCAGAAAAAAATCTTCCAGAAGATCATCTTTTGAAGGGTTGCTGTATTGTAGATACAGCCTTAAGGTACAGGGGCTAATGAGGATGCTAATGAGGAATAGTTGTAAATTTCAGATGCCTCATTAGCATATGGCCATGTGATTCAGAGTCCGGAAGAAGGTCTTCCGGACTCCAAAGTAGCCATGTAGAATTGCAGCCCATGGAGATCTCCCAGAAGGAAATCCTCCTTCCGGCAGCCCCATCTTCAGGAATTTTCAGGAAGAGAGGGCTTCTGGAAGAAGGGTTTCCTTCCCTAAGCAGGTCTTTTTTTTCAGGAAGGAGGGTTTCCTCCCTCGAGATCCCCATGGGCTGCACATCTGCACTTATCTTTTGAAGTCCTGAAGAGCTTCTTCTGGACTCCAAATCACATGGCCATATGCTAATGAGGTATGGGAAATTTACATCCATGCCTCATTAGCATATTTTGGGCTGCTCATCACCATGCTGCATCTGGAGGAAGTGGCAAATGTAGAAATGGCCTCAGTGTGCATACTCTGTTTCAAAATAGCTGAGCGCTATTTAGATAGACATTGTGGCTATGTCTACGTGGCATGCTGCTGCCAGCAGGATCATGCAAATGAGGGCACTTGACAATATAAATTTCCATAGGTGTGTGTCTCATTTCCATAGTCATGGAGGATTGCTGTCCCAGCAGAGTCTTCTGTTGTCACAAAACAAGCCATTTAGATGGGGTTCTGTTGACAAAAACCCCCCTTGTCCTCATTTTTCATCAATAAATGGCGGTCGACAAGGGGTTTTAGCCCCTACTGGGTAGCAATCTTCCCCAACTCTGCAAATGAGGTTTGTGATTATGCAAATGAGTGGATATTTGCATTGTCGAGTGCCCTCATTTGCATGACTCTGCCAGCAGCAGCATGCCGTGTAGGCATAGCCTGTGTTTGGAGACATGACTTTTTGAAATAAGCTGTTCCTGAAAAATCGCTTCCAAAAGAGCTTATTCTGAAATAATGCCACTGTGCCGACTTAGCTAAAAGGTAAAGTTAAGACTACTAGCGCTTTCCTAAAGTGAACCCGGCACTTCACACAACCTACTCCTTACTGTTGTTTTTCTGATATGAAGTTCCAATTTTCATTAAGGGATATTTCAAGGCCTTTTGGCAGCTACGTATGGAAAAAGAAAATATGTTTGACAAGTATATGAGAGGTAGCTGTGTTAGTCTGTATCTTTGAGAACAACCAGAAGTCCTGTGGCATCTTCTAGATGAACATGCATCTGACAAAGTGGGTCTTTGCCCGCGAAAGCTTATGCTCCAAAATATCTGTTAGTCTATGAGGTGCCACAGGACTTCTTCTTGTTCTAGAAAATATGTTTGGCTCTCACATGTTGCAAACAAGATGTACCTTTTAAAGACGGAAATATTATTTAGATTTTTGTGGAAGAAAATCTTCTGAGTCTGCCTCAAGTGACATACTTAACTAACATTCCTAATGTGACCTGTGCATTTTGGAGCAGATCGAAAGACCATTTTTGTCGGTGAAACTATTCTCATTGACTTGGATCAGGTACATAAAGCCTAACCTCTAAGCACTCTTTGTCCTGACACAGTGAATGCACTAAACATCTGTGCTACTGTTCCAGCTCTTGTTTTTATTGCCCTGTAATACAATGCTAAATTAATATTTTCATTTTAATTGTTCTGAAGCTTACTTTCTTCATGACAATTTTAAGAGCACAGTCACTTGTTATGAAATGAAAACAGAGGTTTACATTTAAAAATAAATGACTGATATGACCTGAAGTACTTCTGTGAAAATTGTGACATTATAAATTATTATATATAATGTAATTTATGAATTTGCAGAACATTTAGTCTCAACTTTGCATTCCAGAGGCTCATAATATAGCTATTAATCTGGGAAGAACAAAATAGAACATACATTATATTCTGTTAAAAGCCATTGGGACTTGTATCACAGCCATTTAAAATATACATGCACTGGAATTCATTCAACAACCAGTTCACTGGAACATACTAAATTTGGTCCCCTCTTCAGTTTCTATGGAATTTTCCAGATTATAAAGTCTCATAATACTAGCTAGAAAAACTTGTGAGAACTACAACAGTCATATTTCATGCATCTGTCTCAAAGAAAGTCACGTTTTTATAAATGTAAAACCAAATGGCTGACCCCAATTGAAATGAAAATTACACCCATCTCAGCCTCCCTCCGCCAAAACTTAAAATATGGTAGCAATGCATGATTGCAAGAAAAATACTGTGTATTAATGCATCTTCTCTTGTAATCTTGACTTTACTGCAGAAGGGTGTTTGCCTAAAAATCAATCCATTTGGCATTTTTATTGCCATTGTGCAAATGGAAAGAGAACAAATGAACCATTTGCAGCTTTTATTTTCTGTGTAGAGCCAGGCTTCAGTTTTCTATTCTACTATAGCCTACTCTTCATTTAAAACAAAACAAACACACAAATCCTCATTGCCTCAGTGTCTTTAAAACTGTAATTTTCATTTATGGAAGAACTTTGATTTTGAAACCTACCTACTTCAGCACACAAACAACCAAGAGCTATTGTACATAAAATTTGGTTTAAAAGGTTAGGAAATAGCACCATAATAAAATATCTTAGGCTGTCAGAAGTGCCAAGCTGCAGAATGAGCTGACTTGGTAAAAGGCATAAACAATTTTTATACTGTATGACTTACACCTTATAACTCTTCAGGCTTCAGGTTAGGGGATATAAAAGGAAAAGGGAAAAAAGAAAATACATTTTAAAAATGATCATAAACATTATTGTTTAGTCATTTTGGACTTGTTTGTGGGGATGAAGTTCAAAGTTTTTTTTGTCTGAATATGGATGCACCATTGACTGACTGAAGAAGAAGGAAAGCTTAATTGGGTTTGGTAAAATGTTTCCTAGTCTCTCTGGCCAAAACAAAAGAATATTTTACTTCTATACATATCAGGAGAAATAAGCTAATAAAATGTAGCCTTTAATCAGATAAAAGTCATACACCTATGGAACTTCACTCTGAAAATATATATTTGGATTAAAAGATGAATTACAAAAAAAAAACTCCACAGAGCAGTAATCATTCCTGAATTGTAAAATAATGTTTGTTCTCTAGCTTCTAATGGCACTATATTTTTAATGCTCCACATAGTACTAGTAATTTAGGAAGGAGTGGGTCAGAAAATTGCAGTGAGAAAACAGTTTTAAAGTATATATATTTTTTCTAAATAGCTCATTTGTATTTTTACACAGACTAAATTCCCCTTATTTTCAATCAGATTTGTGGGATGGCCAAGAGTGAAATGTGGAATTATGTATAATATTCCAATTGGAATACCATTGCTAACATTTTCTTAATAATAATGATTTACACCCATGGACTTTACCTATTCAGCCTAAGGCTGATCCAAGAAATCGAACTCACATACAGCTTCCTGGGCCTAGCTATATACATATCAGTACCTTATGCCACTTCTGCTTCTGTGGAATGAAATTAAGCAGTGAAAGTTTCAGTGGGGGAAGAATCAGGTAAAAGATTACTTAAACAAATACATACTTACATAGTAAAGCTATTTTGAACTAACAGCCTGTATTTTGAAATAACAATCTGAGGCTGCATGTACACTACAGTTCCCTTTCGAAAGGACAGCTTTCAAAATTTAATGTCAAAAGATGGGCTTTCGAAATGGAACTTCCACACATGCAAATGGGGACCAGAGATTTGACCCGTTCTTTTGAACGGCCCCCACTGCACTTTTGAAAGAGAGCATCCGCGTGTGCCAGGGCACTCTTTCAAAAATACAGGGGCAAGAAGTGTCACAGACAGGGTTGCACGGTGGATGAGTCCTTCTGGAGCCACCATCTCCCGTCCCTTTAAAAGGCCCCCACCCTAAGCCTCTGCCTGCACACACCGAGGGCTGGCCACCTGTCCCCGGGCATGCAGGGAGAGTGAGCAGAGGAGGCACCCCTGGACCTCAAAGACACCGAGCAGCTCCCCGCCACCAGCATCAAGGCTGTGGCCTGCGCACTGGTTGCAGTCCTAGCCACCATGCATCAGTGGCTCCACGTGGCCACCCACCAGCCACCCTCAAGAAGGCCATCCGCAGAGTGCTACGTCCCCACCCAGTCCCCCAGGTGATCCGCCACTTGTGGGCTTCCCCACAAGCAGTGACTGGTGGGACTGGCTGGTGCTGTCGGACTGGAATTACAATGATTGGCTACAGAACTTCCGGGTGACCAAGGGGATATTCCTAGAGCTGTGCCACTGGCTTGCCCCAGCCCTCCAGCACCCTGACACCCGCATGAGGCTGGGGCTCCCACTCTAGAAAAGGGTGGCAATTGCACTCTGGAAACAGGCCACTCTGGACAGTCACTCATCCATCAGCCATCAGTTCAGGGTAGGAAGGGCCACCGTTGGGTCTGTCCTCAAATAGGTAAGTCATACCCCTGTCACACTCCCAGCACACACAGTGGGAAGGGGGCACCCCAGCAAGGGGCACCATTGGGAATGGGGGGGGCAGCCCCCACCAGGGACAGGGGTGGGGATGGGGGTGAGCGGGCATGCAGGGGACAGGGGTTGAGGTCCCCAGGGAGGCCTGCCCTGCTGGAGACGGGGTAGGGGCAGGGATGGGGACAGGAATGAGCAGGTATACTACCCCCCACCCCACTATCATGCCCTGCAGGTTGTCTGGCCCATGAACAAGGTCCTCCTATGACAGCTGATCTGTGTCGGGGACCTGGACAATGCCATTTGGAGCTTCAACAATTTTGGCTTCCCTAACTGCTTCAGGGCACAGGACGGAACACACATCGCCATCTGGACCCCAGAACACAGTGGCGGGGCCTATGTAAACTGCAAAGGCTACCACTTGGTGGTGCTGCAGGCACTCACCGATGCCAATGGTCAATTCCAGGACATCTGCATGGGCTTTTCAGGCTGCGCCTACAAAGCCAGAGTGTTCCAGAACTTGGGGCTGGGCCACCACATGACCAAGGGGACCTTCATTCTCTAGCGGGAGATGCCAGGTGGGGACACCACAGTGTCGGCCTGCATCATGGTGGATACAGCCTACCCACTACAGGCGTGGCTGATGAGGCCATTCTTGGGACACACACACAACCTAGCCAGGATGTTTTAAATGAGCGGCTGAACTGGGCCCGCTATAGAGTTGAGCAGGAATTTGGACACTTGAAGGGGTGCTTCCAATACCTCCTCACCAGGCTGGAGGTGGACCTCCACAGCATCCTGGCAATGGTCAGGGCCTGCTGCACCCTGTATAACCTTGTGGAGGTGAAGCATGAGTCATTCATGCAGGGGTGGGCCGTTGAGGTGAGGCACGGTACAAGCAGCCCCCTGCTGCCCCATGCTGCCAGGCCTAGCAGAACGGGGTGTGGGTGCAGGAGGCCCTGAGCTGTGACTTTGAGCAAGGACCACAGTAACACCCCCATCCTGAACACACACCCCACCACCACAACCATGCACATGCACCCCAACCCCCGCAACCCCACATGCACAGGGGTCTTGGGGTTAAACTCCACAATAAATGCTTTAATTGTTTAAAGATGCAGGCTGTCACAAACCTCAGGCAGGAAGTTGAAAGCATGCAGGCAGCAGGGACCCCACACTGTCTCCAGCTTGCCGCCTTCTGTGATGCCTCAGCCAGCCTCTCAACCTCTCCAGCCCCATGGTGAGCCACAAAACCCCCCGCCTACCCCAGGGGCCTCCCAGTGACAGTGGGGAGCCCTCCCAGGAGGCAAGCCAGGCCTCAAAGTACCAGGCCCCCTCCTGGATGGAGACCAAGCTCCAGGACTTCCTCTCCTTATGGAAGGATGAAGCAGTCATTCACTAAACAGGGGTTTGTTGCTACAAAGCTGTGGTAGTTGAGCACCTGCCAAAGAGCCTGACTGGCCAGGGCCACCCCACCCACATCCTTTACCAGGTCCGTTCAAAGGTGAAGGAGCTGCAGCAGGGCCATCACAAGGCCCGGGACATAGCCAAGTGGTCAGGGGCCATGCCCACAAGCTGCCCCTACTATAAAGAGCTTCACCACCTCCTGGGGCCCAAGGAGGCCGGACCTGGTCATCGTGCTGGACACAGCCAAGCCTGAGCCCAAGCCAGAGATGGCAACAGAGAACAAGGACTGGCAGCCAGCAACAGGTGCCCTTAGATGGTATACTGACTGGACCCCACCAGCAATGACAAGGGCTCAAGAGAGGAAGCCCTCATCATTGACATCATGTCTGGGCTGTCCAACCACGCCCAATCCACCTCTGCCTCTCCCAACTTCTCAGAGGGACCCACAGGTAGTTGGCAAGCATGCCATCCACCCCAGAGCTCGAGGATAGAGTGCTGGGTCCCACCCAGGATGGACTCAGGCCACCTACATGGCCACCATCCCCAATGCATGGGGACTGGACGGCTGGATGGTATGCTCCCCTGGTCACAAGGGGGCAAGTAGTGGCACTCAGCACCACATGGCTGGGACAGCATCACATGTGGGGAACCCCAGGACATGAGCATCGCAGGACCCCAAGGACAGGAGGTGAGCAGGAACACAGGGGCCAGTGTCTGGGACTAATGGCCCATTCCTCTCTCCCCTTCTTTCTCCACAGCTCCAGCAACTGGCAGCCAGACCAGCCCCACCACCGAGGATGAGAGGAAGCAGCCCAGACCCTGAGCAGGGACTGCACGGGGCCTCTGCTGGGCCATCCGCCGGCGCCACCACAGCAGGGAGAAGGAGGCGGGGGATGCTGCCCACACCACAGCCCTGAGGGACCTCACTGGCATGCTGCAAGAGTGGCTCACCATGGAGCAGCAGACCTGGGACCAGGTTGCGGTGAACCTGGATGCCCTGATCCAATCTGTTGTGGGCTTTCTGGCCCCAGCTACTGCCCCCTTATGAGCCATTCCCACACCCACCCCTCCCACCCTCTCCCCCCCATCCCTCATCCCGCTGTTACCCAGCCGCTCTGCTGCCTCCACACCTCCAACCTCACCCCTTGCCCTGGCCCCGCTGTCACCTGCCTCCCCCAATCTCCCTTCTGCCTTGGTCCCCCCTCCCACCTCACCCCCCTTCAGTGAACCTCCCTCCGCAAGCTCAGCCTCACTGCCCTGGTCCCAACCCACCTGACCCCAGCTGGCATCATACAGCTGGCATGTATGCTGCTGGACAGGGCTGGACAGGAGGCTGCCATGACCCCCAACCCCTGCTCCCCCTGTATCAACCCCAGGGAGGCTGTGGGGGCCTTGCCTCAGCCCTACCCCTACCTCCCCATGCTGCCAGCCCCAGCCCGGCCCTGACAGAACCCACGGACATGGAGGCAAAGAGGCAGGTGATGGGGATCCTGTCTCTTGACTCCTGTCAATGGGTAGAGGCCCCTTCCCCAATCCTCAGCCCTCTTGAGGCTTGGAGGTCACCCTCCCAGGGCTGCTACACTCCTGTATATAGTTCCCCCATCCTCTGTTTGCAGTTCCCCTGTATATAGTTTCCCCTCAGCCCCCTGTTTGCAGTCCCCCCAACATATCGTTCCCCCTGTTCCCTGTTTGCAGTCCCCTCACCCCACCCTGTATATAGTTGCCTGGAGTTGGCACAGGCATAGACTGGTGGCAGGTGGTGCACCTGCATCCTAAGGTAGATTTTAACCATGATACAATATGTGTGCATAAGTGAACAAGGCTTTAGGGTCCTATTGGAAATTACATTGGTATATTGCAAGAACTCGGAAGATAAAGAACGTAAAGTACATGTATCAGCTTGAGAAGGACAGCCTTGCGACTAATGTATGGAAGTGGAATTAAAAAGACCTGGGCTCATTTTTAATCACTGCCTCACTCTTACTATAAGACGTTGGGCCAATTATTTAATCTCCATGCATTTCAGGTCTTCATCCCTCATATCACAGAATACCATGCCTCAAAGGAGTGTTGTAAGAAGACTATGTTACCCTTTTAGTAAAGAGGAGACATGTAATATATATCGTCCTACCACCTTTCAACCAGTGGGACTTGTTTCTTGGCATTTTAAGCCTTCCTAACTTGGAGACACTTGGACATATATTTCCTTTCTATGATTATGAATTCTTCAGAAAAATCAGAGTTTACATACAATTATTTCATTCACTTGCAATATCTGCCGAATAAGAAAAGAACTGTGTGGTATTTCCTAACTTCTGAGTACTTGCCTTTGCAATGTCAGTACCATAGGTTTTCATATGTGAGACACACACATACATTTCCTTTTCAATTTCTAATATTTCTAATGCACTCATCACTTGGTGGGCAGACTCAGATAATATAATACATTGACATTCCAGACAACTGGGACAATGCAAAGCTGGCATGTTTGTAATGGGTGCAGTTCAGATTAATTCTTGTGCATATACTCTTGTGTTGTGCTGTCTGATTATATAATGAGTCTCTGACAGCAATAAAGAAATGAACACTCTGTACATTGAATTATTAGAGTAACAGCAGCACTTTAGCACCCTTATGTATTCTGACAAAAAACTCGATTTCTTCTCTGTCTTATTTTCTTGACATATTATTCATTTTAAAGATACATTTTTATGAAGTATCTTAATTCACATTCTTATAGATGATCTCACTGATACTTTAAAGAATTTTGGAGGTGAAAGTAGTATTAGACTTGAGGTGCTCATGATTGTTCAACAATTTCCTTGACATTTTAGTTTCCTTATTAACTGTTTATTCTCTAATGAATCAGTTCTCTGTTACATTTACAGTAAACAAACTAGCAGGAGTTTCTCGGGTCCTTTAACTGAAGTAATTTTGGAAAATACATTGAAAAATGCTCATGTTTTTTCAATGATGGTATTTATCAAAAATGAAAAAGAATGAAGGCTGGAGTAAGGGTTCAGGGAGAAGAAGGGCAGGGTGTGTGTGGCTTACAATCATAGAATCACAGAAGGGACGTTAGGAGGTCACTGAGTCCAGTCTCCTGGCTAAAGCAGGATCAACCCCAACTAAAACATCTCAGCCAGAACTAGGTAACACATTCCAGTGTTTCACCACTCTCCTGGTAAATAGTTTTTTCCTAATATCCAGCCTGCAACTTTCCCTCTGTAACTTCAGACCACTGTTCCTTGTTCTGCCATCTGTCACTACTGAGAACAGTCTCTCTTCATCCACTTTAGCGCTCCCCTTCAGGAAGTTGAAGACTGAGATCAAATTGCCCCTTCGTCTTCTGTTCTGCAAACAAATAACCCCAGATCCCTCAGCCTCTCCTCATAGGCCATGTGCTCCAGCACCCTAAGCATTTTTGTTGACCTCTGCTGAACTTCCTCCAGTGCATCCATATCCTTCCTTAAAGCCCAGAACTGGATGTAATACTCCTGATGTAGCCTCACCATTGCTGAACAGAGGGGAATAATCACTTCTCTAGATCTGCTGAAAATGCTTCTTCTAATGCACCCCAATATGCCATTAGCTTTCTTGGCTACAAGGGCAAACTGTTGACGCATATCCAGCGTCTTCTCCACTGTAATCCTGAGGTCCTTTTCTGCTATCCTGCTATGTAGACAGTTGGTCCCCAGCCTGTAACAATGCTTGGGATTCTTCCAACCCAAGTGCAGGACTCTACACTTCTCCTTGTTGAACTGCATCAGATTTCTTTTGGCCCAATCCTCAAATTTAGCTAGGTCACTCTAGACCCTATCCCTACCCTCCAATTTATCTATCTGACCCCCTAGCTTAGTGTTATCCAAAAATTTGCTGAGGGTGCAATCAATCCCCCTCATCCAGGTCATTAATAAAGACATTAAACCATACTGGCTCTAGAACCGATCCTTGGGACACCCTACTCGAAACTGGCTGACAACACACATTAAGCCATTGATTACTACCTATTGGCCCAACTGTCCTCACAGCTTTCTATCCATCTACAGTCAAGTGTATCCAGTCTATACTTCCTTATCTTATGGGCAAGAATATTGTGGGAGACAGTACCAAAATCTTTGCCAAAGTCAAGATATATCACATCCGTTGGCTTCCCCATGTCCACGGAGCCAGTTACCTCATCACAGAAGTTAATCAGATTGGTCAGGCATGACTTGCCCTTGGTGAATCCATGTTGACTACTCTTAATCACTTTCCCTTTTCCCCATTAGAACAAAGGGTTGGGAGGTGTGGGGGGGTTCAAGATGTGGGAGGGGGCTCAAGGCAGGGGGTTGCAGAAGTCAAGTCAAGTGTGAAGTGCAGAATTTAGGGAAGAAGTCTCAGGACAGAGAACTAAGAGGTGGGTGGCTACGGTGGCACTGCTCTAGCACAACTACTTCCAGGGAACCAGAATAGCACTTACCAGACAGTAGCTCCTCCCGAGGGGGCCAGATCTGAACTTCCTTGTCAGTGGCTTCTCCTAAGAGCTGGGTATCTGAGGCTGTGTATTTGTTGAGTAGGGACTGGGTCTCTGCAGCTTGTCTCTGGCCTCCAGCTGCCACCATCTGGCATGCAGCCTGTCTGGAGGTCAGCACTCTGGGGCAGAACAAAGCCTGCTATGGTGCCCCAGTCTGTAACTTTTGTGGGGGGAACTTTTCATGGAACAGTGGCACCCATATCCTGAAGCCCATTGGTGGGGTGGGCATTACTTTTCAGGCAGCACCAGATTCCAGGTGCCCCCCTCTGCCTTGCAGATGGTCTGGAGGAGATGGTGCTTTGGAGGCTACCTCCAGCGGCTAGGCCCTCCAGCTGTTCAACTGTGGCCAGCAGGCTGTCTAGGAAGGGAGTCAGGTATTGATGGGCTGCTCCCTGGGGCTGGCAGACTGTCCTGGGAGACCAGGTTTCAAAGGCTGCCCCCTCCTACTGCTGCTGTTACATGGAACACTTTCCCCAGCTGTCTGGCTGACATCACAACCTCCATTTACTTCTTTCACCCAGTCCCAGTCAGTAGCAGCAACACCATTTATATCTAAGTGCCCCCTCAGCACTGCATATTACTGCCCAGTCAGAAGCACTAGTACAGGCCTGGGCCGAAACCTCGTAATCAGCTGGCCTCCACCCAGTCTGGGACAACACCTTCACCATCCAATCCTACTGTGCCCTTTTCTAGGGATCCCAATAACCGAGCAGATGCTCATACCTGATCTAGGGTAAAATCAGAAACTTCAGTCATGATTTCCCTGGTTTTCCTTTGTTGCTGTGCACTATTTGGGTCAGGTTCTGCTCCTGTTACCACCCTGGTGATAACTGGAGCCACAGGATTAAGCTCTTGTGCCTTTAATTTCAAATCCTACAATTTCCTTTGTACAGGGGCACAGGACCCCACAGGAAAAGCCTCAGTGGGATACAGGCATCCAGGATCTCTCTGTTATGGATCCATCCATTTGGTTTTATTCCAGGTTTTCTAGTAGCTCTCTGTGTCCCCAGCATCCACAGTCATACTTCCCTTTACTGTTGCTATTATGCCCCTCTGGGCTCCCAACATATTTTCCAGCTTCTCTGTTCACTCTCTGCAAACTGAATGGTCATTGCCAGTCTGGGCCCGATCTTTATTTTTCTGTAACACTGCTCTCTCAGCTGCCTGTGCATTCTGCAACTTTATTTGCCGTGTAGACAGCTCCTTATTCAGGCTTCCCACTGCGAGCTTCACTTATTCGCACTCCCCTGTCTTTGCTTGTAGAGCTGTTGCATTTCTCTAATACTGAAGCTGCACTGGCATACTCAGATTCCTTATACCAAGCCAGACTGTCCTACACTATAGCCAAATCAAATTTACAATCCCCCAGTTACCTTTTGTGGTGTGCAACCAAGCTGGAGAGGTTAGTGACAGTTTTCCACTATGCCTAGGCTGCTTCTGCTTTGACAGCCTTTTTCTTTGGTTTTTATTTCATGCTATTACAGAATGCTTGACAGCCTTTAAAAGCAGAATCAAGGGAATCCCTCTCCTGGAAAGAATCTTGTCGCATGGGCATGGGCCCCATTCTGTTACCCATTTAGCAAGGAGAGGGGCTCTTCAGCTAACATTCAATCCTCCTGGTCCCTTTACTTGGTTTCCTTTCTCTCCTATTTCCTCCATGTGAACATTTTACCACAGGTCACAATACCATTACTATTCTGCTTCTACTATTGCTATGTTCGACTTGATCAATTCTGTCTAAATGACCTTAGGCTGCCTGTATCCTCCACCAAGTTTGTTACCCACACAAATTTCTTCATCCCTTCCACACTTCAGGGACACACACACCTTTATCCAATCTCAAGGGCTCAAGACATGACCCTGTTAATTTAAACTCCCATCGGCTACGTCTACACGTGAAGCCTACATCAAAGTAGCCTATTTCGATGAATAACGTCTACACGTCCTCCAGGGCTGGCAATGTCGATGTTCAACATCGACGTTGCGCAGCACCACATCGAAATAGGCGCAGCGAGGGAACGTCTACACGCCAAAGTAGCACACATCGAAATAAGGGTGCCAGGCACAGCTGCAGACAGGGTCACAGGACGGACTCAACAGCCAGCCGCTCCCTTAAAGGGCCCCTCCCAGACACACTTGCACTAAACAGCACAAGATCCACAGAGCCGACAACGAGTTGCAGACCCTGTGCCTGCAGCATGAATCCCCCGCTGCAGCAGCAGCAGCCAGAAGCCCTGGGCTAAGGGCTGCTGCACACGGTGACCATAGAGCCCCGCATGGGCTGGAGAGACAGCGTCTCTCAACCCCCCAGCTGATGGCTGCCATGGAGGACCCCACAATTTCGACGTTGCGGGACGCGGATCGTCTACACGGTCCCTACTTCGACGTTGAACGTCGAAGTAGGGCGCTATTCCGATCCCCTCATAAGGTTAGCGACTTCGACGGCTCGCTGCCTAACGTCGAAGTTAACTTCGAAATAGCGCCCGACGCGTGTAGCCGCTAAGGGCGCTATTTCGAAGTTAGTGCCGCTACTTCAAAGTAGCGTGCACGTGTAGACACAGCTATCCTGAGCCCCAGCAGTTGGGTAAGGGTGGGAGTTTAAATTAACAGGGCCATACCTTAGGCCCTTGGGATTGTGTGTGTGTCCCTGAAGTATGGAAGAGATAAAGAAATCTGTGCAGGTAATAATTTCTTGGCAGAGATCCTTCAGGTTACCTAATCCTCCCATTTCCTCTCCCAGGTTTCTGTATCAGTGGCCGTGTCTACACTAGCCCAAAACTTGCATGGCCATTTCGAAGTTTACTATTGAAGCACTGAAATACATATTCAGCACCTCATTAGCATGTGGGTGGCCATGGCGCTTCGAAATTGATGCTGCTCGCCGCCGCGCAGCTCATCCAGACGGGGCTCCTTTCCTAAAGGACCCTGGCTACCTTGAAGTCTCCTTATTACTATGAGCAGATGAAACTTTTTCTGTGATGATTTTATGTTGTTTTTTTTTCAGGTCACTGATACAAATTTTTAATAGTGCAGAATCAATAACTGATCTCTGAGAAACCCCACTAGAATTTACATACTCAGCGATGATTTCCCACGTACAATTACATCTTGAGACAGAAGATTGGTAAATAAAAGGTTAATACTCTCACTGGTGTCTTGAAGTAGGCAGTCAAACAAGCATACAAATTTTCCAATAAAAACAGCTGCAAGGGTTCAGATTAACTGTTGTTGGATATCGACAGATAACTAAGAATGTGATGTGGGTATGCCGGGACATATAATTAGAGTGACAATTTTTATGTAAAACTGTAGGTTTGGTATGAGATAGGTGTTAGGGAGATTTAGGAACAAAAAAAAGGAGGTAGCCACAACCAAAGAGAGAGAACCCTTAAAGCATAAATTACTGCATGATTCTCAGTACAGCAGATATGTCCTTCACTTTCCTGAGTCAGTAGAGGGTTTCTTAAAGAGCTCCTGGAGATTCATCACATTTTTGCTTCATTGAACAGACGTAATCAAAAACTCCTACCTAAATCTCCATTTATTTTAAAGCAACAACATTTTACCTACCTGTACCACAAAAAAACTGTTTTTCCCATTCCAGTATTTTTTGGTTTTCCTGAGTAAAAAGATACTTTTGCAAATGTTTCTTTCATCTTCAATATTTAATTGTCATCATTAAATCATGCTCTTTCTTCATTAATGGATAAGACATATACTCAGTCCTTTGAATTACAAAATCACACTTGACAGAGTAAACCAAGTACTCAGAAAGAAGTGATTGGTAAGTTTCATCAGCCTACATCTATGTATGATTTATATTCTTGTCTCCTGCATAATGCAGTGTAAGAGACAATATCTAAAAGCAGTCATACCGAAGGCACTTTTCTTTCCTCTCGATGAAGCATGGCTTATTCTTTCTATAAATATTAAAAGCTATGCTGAAATTATGCAAAAACTTTCTAGGATTCAATTTTGGTACTTCAAGAAGGAACCCTATTATCTCTCATGATGGGTGGCCTGACTAAATGAGAGATCCCCAATAGTTAAGATGCAGCCCAGTAGTTTTTATGATGGGTGAGGCAACTCACATGACGGTGGGAACACTGCCTCCCACCTCTTCATTCCTTCAGCTAAAAGTGAGTCCTGAATAAAATTCCTAGTTATCAGTGAAATTTGCTCAGAACATAAGTTCTGAAAACAGCCTCTATTCATTACTGTGTCTTATTTTTTTTTCAATTTTCTGGAGTTTTTTAGCAAAACATTTTCTGTTGAGACATATGGATTCAGCAGAACTGGAACTTTTCACAGGAGGCTTATCAGGTCTAGGATGAAATTTCTTTTGTGAGAAAGAGATTTCTAGGCAGCTTCTGTCAGCTGAGGTCACTGTCAACAGAGAAACTATGACAATACGTCTGTCAATAGATTCCATCCACATACAAAAACAGCTTGCAACAGCTGTCGATGGAGAGCATCTACATGCACTAGCTGCTCTGTCAATAGAACTGGCCCCATAACCCCGAATGCAGATGGGCATGGAGGGAAAGCCCTTCCTGGAATGCAGCCTCTGCATGCCCTTGAAGGGCTCCTCCAAACCCATGTTCCCTCCCCATGCCAAGCCTTACCTACCTCTTGGAAGGAAAGCTAAAGCTGGTGCAGGGTTCCATGCTGTCTGCGAGACATAATGATCTTTCCAAACTGCTACCTTTCCTGACCCTTCCCCCTCCTGACACTTAATCCGATGGAACCCACACCCTCCCTGACCCATCACGCATCCCCCTGCCTCACCCCCACCCTTCCCAACCATGACCATAGCATAGCAGCCCCTGGGCATGCCCAGGACCAAGGAACAGCTCCTGCTGGCCCTGCCACTGGCCATAATTGGTCTCTATGACCATATCTGGGGAGACGATCCTAAGAGACAGGCTGCAGAGCAGGCCCCTGACAGCTTAGTGTCCCAGCCACATTCACATCCTTGGGTGCCCAGGCAGATCTGGTGGCACCCTACCAGCTCTGATCGGTGGGACTGGCTGGTCCTGGGGCAATGGGGTGACAAGCAATGGACACAGAATTTCAGGATGCACAAGAACACATTCCTGGAACTGTGCAACTGGCTTGCCCCTTCCCTAAGATGTCTTGACACCAACATGCTGCCCACCAGCTATGTGGAGAAGATGGTTGTGATCACCCTCTGGAAGTTGGACACCCCGACAGCTACCGCTCCACAGTTCACCAATTTGACATTGAACATCCATTGTCAGGGCTGTCATGAGACAAGTAAGGAAATCATCCAGGCACAGGCTGTGCACCGTGGGATGGGAAACAGGGAAGGGAGGTGGGTGAAGGCTGCAGATGGGGAGAGGTGGGACAGAAGGGGAAAGGGAATGGGGGAGAGAGAGCTAGAGAGGATGGGGAGGAGGGCAGGGGGATGAGGGATGTGGGACTTGTTGTAGCTCAGGGGCCCTATTCCCCTCATACCCTCACTAGTGTGTCTGGTCTCCCTCACCCACAGGTGGTGCAAAACATCAATGGCATTCTGCTGCAGAGGTTAGTTTGGATCAGCGACATGGATCCCTTCATTGCTGGCTTCAGATGTATTGGCTTCCCCAACTGTTTTGGGATGCTGGACAAGACCACTTCCCCTTCTGAGCCCTGAAACACAGTGCTGGCTGATATCTTAGTAGGAAGGGCTACCACTTTGTATTGATGCAGGCCCTGGTGAATCATGGAGGACAATTCTCGACATCTACATTGGGTAGTCAGGCTGGACCCATGACGTGAGGATGTTCTGGAACCTCAGACTGTTCTGGCAGATGGAGGCAGGTGACTGCATCCCACCCCAGGAGCTGGCCACTGGGGACACACAGATGCTGCTGTACATCATCAGGAATGCAGCCTACCTGCTTTTCCCGTGGACAACAAGGCCCTACACAGGGCACCTGGACTCCACCCAGGAACAATTCAATGCGAGGCTGGCATGGGCATGAAACCCCATTGAACTCACCTTTAGGCACCTGAAGGAGAGATTTCAGTGCCTCCTGAACTGGCTGGATTTTGGGGGATAGAATGTCTTCCACATTGTGACCACCTGTTGTGCCCTCCATTGGAGAGGAAAAGGAAGGACTTTCTGCAGGATTGGGGGCCAGATGACGGCAGCCCCTATGAACAGACAGGTGCTGCACCCAGCCATCAGGTGTATGCTGAGGGGGTCCACATCTGGGAGACATTGGAGGGGCGCTTTGCCCTCAGCCCTCAGTTACTCTCCCCAGGCCACCTCTGGGGGCTGCTTCATGCCTGTGGCCCTTCCAACCTTCCACTGTCACCCCTCCCATCCCCTCCCCCACCACTTCCCTACCTGGACACAAGAGGAAGCATGCAGGTACAGTATTAAAACAACCGAATCACTTTTTTAAAGAATGACACCATTTGCCAAACAATAGATTACTGTGTATGGCCTAAACCAACTGCGTTTTCAAAAATAAAGACCTCTGT
The DNA here is from genome assembly GCF_033958435.1 of Carettochelys insculpta. NCBI lineage: Eukaryota > Metazoa > Chordata > Testudines > Carettochelyidae > Carettochelys > Carettochelys insculpta. The sequence continues at coordinate 136,431,727 of NC_134138.1, read as the reverse complement.
ATGAACTATGTACATTTATAAACTATACATCTAACCGTAGGGGAATAGGACTGGGTGCATGTGACCTTGGAGGTATACAGCTGAACCAGGAGGGGGGCACTATCCTAGGGAGGGGATGGACGTCCTCAAGCCATGGCAGTCACAGATTCCCCTTCTGCCTTGGGTTTAGGGCCTGCCTCAGGGCAGGGTTGGGGCCAGGAGCACAGGGAAGTAGGGGTGAGGGTGAAGCTGTGGAGACAGGCTCAGTGAGGTTGCTGGATAGGCCTGGGGGCATGGGCGTGGACTACTCCTGCTACCCATCACAGGCCCTGTAACAACACGTGGGGCATGGGCTTGGGGCAGTGGGGACAGCAGAGGAGACATTAGTGGCAGGGTTTGCAAGGGGGTAATGGGGCCCTGGGACACCACAGTTCTGAGGACTGCACCTGGACCTGCAGCTGTTCCTGCCTTACCTGAAGCCACTCCTGGCCCACTTGCAGCTACTCCCAAACAATAGCATTCTGTTCCCAGATGGAAGCTGCCAAAGCCCGTTATCTGTCGTCTGCCAGAAGGCAATGGACTGTTGGGCCATGGGCATACACCTGGGTGATGCTAGTCCTGGTCTCTCTAGCTTAGGCTTCTCACCAGGTCTGCCTGGCTGGGTGGTGAGGCTGGTCTGGTCCCTGGACGGTGCAGCTGTAGGATGGAAAGTGGTGGGAGCATTGGGGTCATCCTGCAGCACAACCTCTGTGGCCCACTCTCCCCATGAGAATCAGCCCCCCGCCCAGGCTGTGAGATGAGTCCTTCTGGGATGTGTCCATGCTCCCAGGCATGGCAGAGGCATGCAGATGCCTCCTTCCTGAGGTCCTGGGGAATGGGCAACTCATTGTGGGGCTGCAAGCAGCCCAGTAGCCATGTCCAGGGGCTGCTCATGGTGTCCAGGTGGTGATGCCCTGAAGGATGCATGATGCAGGTACGCCACCTGAGATATGGGTTCCTGGTTGGGTCAAACTGTCGGGGCCCATGGCACACCCTGACTCCTCCCCCACCGAATGGGCATACAGTCCCCAGAGGGGGCTCACTGGAGGGTGCCAGGGACAGGTCTGGGACACTCATGCCGACAATGTGGCAGTGGAGAGGCTGGAGGACAGGGCAGTGGTCAGTGTGCTCTGGCTGGAGTTGGTGTCGGAGGTCAGGTCATCCTGTGGTTCTGGGTACAATCCTGGGTCCGAGGTGACAGCCTTGCTGGTAGAGACCTCCTCAGTTGTGTCCACCATCTCCCATCTTGGCATTCCATCTTCATCACCCTGGCATCTTGTAGCCAACCAGGCTCGGGTTCCCCAGAAACGAGGCTGCACCCAGAAGGCAAGTGCTATATTTGGTTTATTGAAAGCGCATGACACCCGCGACGGGAGCCCCGGAGACGCCGCAGTCACCAGTGGGGGATCACCCGACGCGTCGGAGCTTCGCTCGGGGAGAGGCTCTGTAACAGGCCTCCTAACACTAGCTGATAAAGCTGAACTCATTAACATAAGATTGCCTAAAATTGTCTATGCATTTCTTATCACTATCTCTTGTGGCCTACTGCCAGTGTAGCCTTGAAGTTTTGGCAAGTGCGCCTTGTTCTGCAGTAGTTCCCATGGCAGTTATTTTGCAGCTTTTCACCTTGCACAGACTGGTCTGTTTAGATTCTCCTGAGGATTCACAGAGGGGTCGGACTGCACTCTCGACCATCACAATGTCTTCTCACACCCTACACATCTGATACAGGGCATTGTAGTGGGGGAGGAGGGTACCCCTGCTCCTGAATGTCACTGGTCCTCTCTGGCCCACATGCAGCCCCGGTGCAGCTCCTTGATATTTTCACTCGCCCGTTGGGGTGTTCATGCAGGGTTCCCTAGACAGAGGTAGCCAGGGGCATTCTGCCGATTGGCACTGAGGTCCAGGGTGAGAGGTTTATCCGCCCAGAGGCCCAGCAGGTCCTGGACCTTGGCTCTGGACCAAGATGGTGCCCACTTGCAGCTCCCATGAGGGTGTTCCTGGGGTGGCTCACAGGGCTCCTGGGAGGGGTCAAGGTGGTCATCGGGATCATGTACCATGTTTGTACCAGCTGGGGAGTGGCTGCTGTGGCGTGGGACTGAGCATGTGCTTCCAGCGTGTGGCCACATCTCCAGCTGCCTACAGAGGGCTTCTTGGAGCCCTGTTACTTTAAGGGTGGGTGGAAGAAGTAACCATACAGCCCCCACTGGCTGTGGAGAGGGCATCTCCAGGCTCCAGCTGCCAGATGCGTAGGAGGACCTGCTATGTCAACAGAACTGTCAACTTGGTCACTCTGTCATAAAGAGAAATATATATGGAAACACACATCTCATAGAGCTGGAAGGAACTTTGGAAGGTCATCAAGTCTGCTTCCCTGTCCTCAGGACCAAGCACCCTCCATTTTATTTTTTTAAATCTATTTGACCCAGATCCCTAAATAGCCCCCACAAAGCCTCATCTCACAACCCTGGATTTAGCAGGCCAATGGTCAAACCACTGAGATAGCCTTCCCCACAAAAGCACTGTTGACAGGGGTGTTATGCCTGAATGGGGAGAGGTATAACACTGCTGACCGAACAGTTGACTTTCGTTGACAAACTCTGGACAGAGAGCTTTAGCTGTGTAGACGCTCATCGAGTTCTGTTGACAGAAGAGCTCTTCTGTCAACAGAAGATGGCCATGTAGGCATAGCCTAAAGCACTTACTCCAAAACATCTGATAGCACTGGGTTGTGAGAGACCTGGGTTCACTCTGAAACAGGGCGGTTTTCTGACACAAATTGGAATATTTTTGCAAAACAATATTAATCTTTTTCAGACAGCCTTTTTATTGGCTTCCACGATTCCTCCTCTGGGTATTTCTGTGATCCTCCATTTACATGCAGAAACCCACATGCTAAAACACCTAAAGAGGCAATTTCTCTCACACATCATGAACCGTTTTGCTTACAGCAACAGCTGTTAACATTTGTCCGTGTACAAAGATGCACCCCACATATATTACATACACAGTTGAGAATCCCAATGTAACCACCCACCCCTTTATATTAAAATATAGTAATCATAATGCCTGCTGATAACTCACAGTAATACAAAGTTTGGTGAAATGGCTTCAGATTTATAGACTAATCTCATACATAAATGTTACACATAAATAATCAGTCTAACTCATGTCCCAGACAGATCTAAAAGGAGTGTGTTTTGTGGGTGTTTTGTTTTGTTTTGCTTAACAATGGCATAACTTTTTGCTCATGGAGAACATGGGGTAATTACAATATGTACAGAGGAAAGTCTGAATGTGTGGTCTTCTTTCCCTCACTGTTTCCCCCTCCTTAGGTAGTCGACATCTAGTCAGGGGAGAGGAAAGTTAATAGGCGGAAACATGACTGACACCCCAATGTGCAGGTCAGCAGAACTGGCAAGGCCTGAGGATGAGGATGAGCATGAAATTGAAGGATGATGATAATCTTCACCTGGTAAAGGATGGTACAAATTTCCTGGTACTCTGAACAAAGGTGAGGTAGGGAAGCAATTATAGTACCACAACAATTTATTCATGAGGTTTCACCAGGGGACACAGCTACAGAATGACCTTTGCTCCAGGCATTCAGCCCAGTGTAGACCTTACTATATAGTTTTGTGGTTATAAAAAAAGACAGAACAAGTGGCATGCTTTTAGTTGTCTCAATTATAGACTTCTCCAGCCTCCTTTTGCAGAAGATATTTTGACCATTCAGCATAGCAAGCCTCCACTTGTACTTTGCTCCTGGAATAGCAAGAAAGACACGCCTGCTCTTTCAACCACCTAAAGGGTCAAGAAGAGCTTTCAATGACAACTCACACTGCTTCAGATTACTCTTACCACAGAAAAAGTTAAAAATCTGTCTCCTATTGACAACAACAGACGGGATAAGTTTCTGGTTTCCTGGTCCTGGCCTTATGTCATATGATTGCACACCCAAGGAAATCAGTGAGGGCTAAAACCACAGTGGTTTTAAAACATCCTAAGCTAATGCTCAAAGCATCCAATATAAACTCATCTGAGTGGCAGAGACTGTTGAACTTCCAGGACCATGTTGGGTCAGTCTACAAGTGCAGAGAATTAAGTACCACCAGTGGGATGGTGTTGACTTTGTTCAAGTGATCTTTTTCACCAGACACTACTGTAATTGTCACATTTTGAGCCTTTCATGGTGTACTACATATGTACATGATGCCCTGTGGGCCAGCAACCACAGACATACCAGGGCCCTTGTTAGAGGGAAAACTCATGTAATGAGGTCCACCTTTTCCTGGAACCTCTCTGTTGCAGGAGAGCTCTGGCAAAGGTAGAGTCCAGCACCAAGCTGATGACCTCTATCCTCTGTACCAGAACTAATGTGGATTTCTGGTAATTCAGCAATAGGTCCCTAAAACTGGCATGTGATCTCTCAGGGCTCTCCTCCCCACTGGCACTCTGAGCGCAGAAGTTGGGGCCTGCAAAATCTTTCAGACATTTTGCATACAAAAGGCTTTACTTTAAAAACTCCCCAAAGTAATAGATTCCCTGGACCCTGGAAAGTAGGTTGCCTCCACTCCACTCCTTGGAAACCCTCTTTAACCCAGGCAGAGACACTGAGAAATGCCTCCCTGTGGCGGTGGTAGGGGGAGAAAACCAAGCTCTTGAGAAAAAGAGCTGTGAACTGGTAGCTATATGGCTAAAGGCACATAGGTGGACAGTCCATACAGATGACACAGGGAATAGGTCAGTCTCTAAAACCAAAAGGGTGCTTTACTCAGAAAGCAAGAGAAGAAAAGAGAATTACTTTGGGGAGTTTTTAAAGTAAAGGAAACATGAAGGTTTTTTACAAATACATTGGTAACAAGAGGAAGACAAAGGAGAGGGTAGGGCCATTGGTCAGTGACGAGGGAGAAACAGTAACAGGGAATTTGGAAATGGCAGAGATGTTTAATGATTTCTTTGTTTCGGTCTTCACTGACAAATCTGAAGGAATGCCTGACATAGATAATGTTAGTGAAAAAGTGGTAGGTTTAGAAGTTGAAATAAGAAAAGAACAAATTAAAATTTACTTAGAAAAATTAGATGTCTGCAAATCACCAGGGCCTGATGAAATGCATCCTAGAATCCTCAAGGACCTGATAGAAGAGGTATCTGAGCCTTTAGCAATCATTTTTGGAAAATCGTGGGAGACGGGAGAAATTCCAGAAGACTGGAAAAGGGCAAATATAGAACCCATTTATAAAAAGGGGAGCAAGAATAACCCGGGAAACTACAGGCCAGGCAGCTTAACTTCTGTGCCAGGAAAGATAATGGAGTAGGTAATTAAAGAAATCATCTGCAAGCAATTGGAAGGTGGTAAGGTGATAGGGAACAGCCAGCATGGTTTTGTTAAAAACAGATCATGTCAAACCAATATAATAACCTTCTTTGGTAGAATAACGAGCCTTGTGGATAAGGGAGAAGCGGTGGATGTGGTATACCTAGAATTCAGTAAAGCATTTGACACGGTCTCACATAATATACTTATCAATAAACTACACAAATACAACTTAGGTGGGGCTACTATAAGGTGGGTGAACAACTGGCTGGATAACCGTACCCAGAGAGTAGTTATTAATGGTTTTCAATCCTGCTGGAAAAGTATAACTAGTGGGGTTCCGCAGGGGTCTGTTTTAGGACCGTTTTTGTTCAATATCTTCATTAACAATTTAGACATTGACATAGAAAGTACACTTATTAAGTTTGTAGATGATACCAAGCTGGGAGAGGTTGCAATTTCTTTGGAGGATAGGGTCATAATTCAAAAGGATCTGGATAAACTGGAGAAATGGGCTGAGGTAAACAGGATGAAGTTTAATAAGGACAAATGCAAAGTGCTCCACTTAGAAAGGAACAATCAGTTTCACACATACAGAATGGGAAAGGACTGCCTAGGAATGAGTACAGCAGAAAGGGATCTGGGGGTTATAGTGGACCACAAGTTAAATATGAGTCAACAGTGTGATGCTGTTGCAAAAAAAGCAAACATGATTCTAGGATGCATTAACAGGTGTGTTGTGAAGAAGACACGAGAAGTCATTCTCCCGCTCTCCTCTGCGCTGGTTAGGCCTCAGCTGGAGTATTGTGTCCAGTCCTGGGCACCGTAGTTCAGGAAGGATGTGGAGAAATTGGAGAGGGTCCAGAGGAGAGCAACGAGAATGATCAAAAGTCTAGAGAATATGACCTATGAAGAAAGGCTGAAAGAACTGGGCTTGTTTAGTTTGGAAAAGAGAAGATTGAGGGGGGGACATGATAGCAGTTTTCAGGTATCTAAAAGGGTGTCATAAGGCAGAGGGAGGGAACTTGTTCTTCCTTGCCTCTGAGGATAGAACAGGAGGCAATGGACTTAAATTGCAGCAGGGGAGGTTCAGGCTGGACATTAGAGCTGTGTCTACACGTGCACGCTACTTCAAAGTAGCGGCACTAACTTCGAAATAGCACCCGTCGCGGCTACACGCGTCGGGCGCTATTTCGAAGTTAACTTCGACGTTAGGCGGCGAGATGTCGAAGTCGCTAACCTCATGAGGGGATCGGAATAGCTCCCTACTTCGACGTTCAACGTCGAAGTAGGGACCGTGTAGATGATCCGCGTCCCGCAACGTCGAAATTGTGGGGTCCTCCATGGCAGCCATCAGCTGGGGGGTTGAGAGACGCTGTCTCTCCAGCCCATGCGGGGCTCTATGGTCACCATGTGCAGCAGCCCTTAGCCCAGGGCTTCTGGCTGCTGCTGCTGCAGTGGGGGATTCATGCTGCATGCACAGGGTCTGCAACTCGTTGTCGGCTCTGTGTATCTTTTGCTGTTTAGTGCAAGTGTGTCTGGGAGGGGCCCTTTAAGGGAGCGGCTGGCTGTTGAGTCCGCCCTGTGACCCTGTCTGCAGCTGTGCCTGGCACCCTTATTTCGATGTGTGCTACTGTGGCGTGTAGACGTTCCCTTGCTGCGCCTATTTCGATGTGGTGCTGCGCAACGTCGATGTTGAACATCGACATTGCCAGCCCTGGAGGACGTGTAGACGTTATTCATCGAAATAGCCTATTTCGATGTCGCCACATCGAAATAGGCTACTTCGATGTAGGCTTCACGTGTAGACATAGCCTAGGAAAAAGTTCCTAACTGTCAGGGTGATCAAACACTGGAACGAATTGCCGAGGGAGGTGATAGAATCTCCATCACTGGAGATATTTAAGAAGAGGTTAGATAGATGGCTTTCAGGGATGGTCTAGAAAGTGCTTGGTCCTGCCATGAGTCAATAACCAGAATAATTGAGAGAAAAGTAGAACCACCAAACCACCTTTAAAATAACCATAACCCGATAGTGTTTACCTAGGCATTTCCCTTCTATATACACTTCTATAACTGATTTGGAGATGGTCAGAATATTTATGGGATTCATTGCAATTGCCTGAGAGACATCCTGTCCCGCCATCCCCTCTCTCTGACTCCCCATAAAACAAAAGACCCCTAAAACTGCAATTGTTCTCAGTTGAAAAAAGTTGCTCCACTCCCATTGGCTCAAGTTACTTCAGGAAGAGGTTAATCCCTTCCCTGCACTAATTCATGACATGATCTCTATCACTGCAACATCAAAGGGTCCAAAGGGTCTTGGAACCTGAAGAAACCTTAGAACCCCTAGTCATTAATGTACAGGTAGATCTGCATACCCCAATGCCAAGATAAGCTACTATCACTGACATGCATTTAGTGAACACCCTTGGTGTTGTCATGAGCTGAAAGGGAGGACTGCAAACTGAGAGTGGCCAGGCCCTACTGTGAATTGTAGTAATCATCTGTGTCCTCGGATGATTGTTATGTGCATAAGCAGACTTTTGTAGGAAAGGTCTCTAAAGAGGGACAGAGAAGGGTGAGTGGCATTGGATAAGGAAAAAATATAAAAATTAGAAACAAACCCTAAAGGGTCTAACTCATGGTCACTCTGTTGAGGACCCAAGATCCAAAGTTACAGCAGCCCATGCAAGAAGGGAGAAAAGTGGTTGGGAGACAGAGGGACAATGGATCCAGGGTACAGTCTGTAGTTGCCCTCAGGTGCACCCTCACAATGAATGCCACCCTGCACATTTTGGGTGGAGCCTGACTGTGTAGAGGGTGGACATTGGTGGCTCTGGTGACATTTGTAGCCTCTGCTTTTTATGAACCACCTTTTGTCTGGGTTGGGTCTCTTGATCTTTTGATTGTTATGGCTTAAAATGCTTATGCACCAGACCCAGGACATAGAGCTCCAAAGGCAATATCTGTTAAGCAATGTAATTTATTATCTGTCTTTTCAGAAAACATAGTTTACCCATTGAAGGGAATGTCCTGTACCAATTGCTGAACCTCTTGCCCTAAAGACAATATTTCATCGGAGCCAAAAATCAATGTTTGACACATTTCATGTTGCCTTGCATTATAGGCTGTATTGGCAGGCATACTGTATAACACCTCATTACACATTAAGGTCATATATCAAAACAATGTGCATCATAAAATGATTAAGCACAATTTGGTGTTTCAGATGTGAACTGACAAGTTAGAAAAATGGCATGTCATATCCAAAGTTATACTAATGTTTGGCAATTAGTCTGCTAAAAATACAATAGATCCATTTAATTATTTTCAGAATATTTCTTCTAAAGTAGTGATATTCATTACCCAAAACCACCTGTGATCAGGCTCAGTAACCAGCATCCCTATTCCTCAAACATGACACGAATTAATTAGGAGCAGTAAAATTTGTGGCTGAAAGGTATTTTGTGTGATGTTACTTATATGTATTCCTACGTCTCCTCACAGACAATGCCATAGACTGTATTTGGGGGTCTGAAAATGAAATAAAATCTGGTTGGAATACATTGTGAAACAAATATATTAAGATACCTTTTGTGGGCTAATTTGTGTGGGCAGTAGTCATTGCTGCATATGCAAACTGGACAGAACATGCAAACATTCAATTACATCTTTACGTGGGTCATTTATGGATCTAAATACCTGATTTATACATCTACCCAAGCAAATTAGTGCACAAATGCACATGAAATTTACACAAATTAGAATATGTATAATGTGATTATTTCAGGATTTAATTTATAATCACAGATTTCATATGCTTTCCATAAAAAATGCAATGAATTCATTGTGCAGGGAAAATCAGAGACTTAAAATATATTTCTTTTTATTTATTGTTTGCCTTTACTAAGCTCCATGCAGCCAATAAGTGCAAAATACACAATCATATCTTTTTCTTAGACCCGACAATATAATAATTCATTTATTTAAACCCCCATTGGTAAGAATGTTCAATGAATAGACTCCCTCACCGTAAAAATACGAATACCCTGCCAACTTCTATATCTTAAGCTATAATACATTCTAATCTACAAACCAAGCTCACAAATGCACAACCATCACAAAGGCATGCACAAAAGATTGCACCTTGCAGTAAAATAGAGGTCAAAAGATAGAAAGTCCCAAATTAAGTGTCATAATGTAGTAAGAAAAGCCAAAAAAGATTTTGAGGAACAGCTAGCCAAAAATTCAAAAAACGATAGTAAAATGTTTTTTTAAATACATCAGAAGCAGGAAGCCCGCTAAAAAAGCAGTAGGGCCCTTGGACGATAAAGATATAAAAGGAGCGATCAAGGAAGACAGTGCCATTGCAGAGCGATTAAATGATTTCTTTGCTTCAGTCTTCACGGCTGAGGATGTTACAGAGGTTCCTAAATCTGAGCCAGCCTTTTTAGGTGACAAATCTGAGGAACTCTCCCAGATTGACGTGACATTAGAGGAGGTTTTGGAGTTAATTGATAAGCTGAATACTAACAAGTCTCCAGGACCAGACGGTATTCACCCAAGGGTTCTGAAAGAACTCAAATGTGAAATTGCGGAGTTATTAACAGTGGTTTGTAACCTATCCTTTAAATCCGCTTCGGTACCCAATGACTGGAAGACGGCCAATATAACGCTAATATTTAAAAAAGGCACCAGAGGAGACCCTGGCAATTATAGACCGATAAGTCTAATATCAGTACCAGGCAAATTAGTAGAAACAATAGTAAAGAATAAAATTGCAAGACATGTAGAAGAGCACGAATTGTTGGGCAAAAGTCAGCATGGTTTCTGCTGAGGGAAGTCGTGTCTAACTAATCTATTAGAATTCTTTGAAGAGGTTAATAAACATGCGGACAAGGGGCACCCAGTGGACATAATATACCTAGATTTCCAGAAAGCCTTTGACACGGTCCTACACCAAAGGCTTTTATGTAAATTAGGCAGTCATGGGATAGGAGGAAAGATGCTTTCATGGAGCGGGAATTGGTTAAAAAACAGAAAACAAAGGGTTGGAATAAATGGTAAATTTTCACAATGGAGGGGGGAAACTAGTGGTGTTCCCCAGGGGTCAGTCCTGGGACCGATCCTGTTCAACTTGTTCATCAATGATCTAGAAAATGAGGTAAGCAGTGAGGTGGCAAAGTTTGCAGATGACACCAAGTTGTTCAGGACAGTCAAAACCAAAAGGGATTGTGAAGAACTACAAAAAGATCTCAGCAAACTGAGTGATTGGGCAGCAAAATGGCAAACGAAATTTAATGTTGGTAAGTGTAAGGTAATGCATATTGGAAAAAATAACCCAAATTACACGTACAACATGATGGGGTCAAATTTAGCTACGATAGATCAGGAAAGGGATCTTGGAGTTATAGTGGATAGTTCTCTGAAGACATCCACGCAGTGTGCAGCTGCAGTTAATAAAGCAAATAGGATGTTAGGAATTATTAAAAAAGGGATAGATAATAAGACAAAAGATATCATACTTCCCCTATATAAAACTATGGTACGCCCACATCTTGAGTACTGTGTGCAGATGTGGTCTCCTCACCTCAAAAAAGATATATTGGCATTAGAAAAGGTTCAGAAAAGGGCGACCAAGATTATTAGGGGTTTGGAACGGGTCCCATATGGGGAGAGGTTAGAGAGACCGGGACTTTTCAGTCTGGAAAAGAGTCGATTGAGGGGCGATATGATAGAGGTATATAAAATCATGAATGGTGTGGAGAAAGTGAATATAGAAAAATTATTTACCTTTTCGCATAATACAAGAACTAGGGGACACCAAATGAAATTGATGGGTAGTAGGTTCAAAACTAATAAAAGGAAATTTTTCTTCACACAGTGCACAGTCAACCTGTGGAACTCCTTGCCGGAGGAGGCTGTGAAGGCCAGGACTCTATTAGGGTTTAAAAAAGAGCTCGATAAATTTTTGCAGGTTAGGTCCATAAATGGCTATTAGCCAGGGATAAAGTATGGTGCCCTAGCCTTCAGTACAAGGGCAGGAGATGGATGGCAGGAGATAAATCACTTGATCATTGTCTTCTGTTCTCCTTCTCTGGGGCACCTGGCATTGGCCACTGTCGGCAGACAGGATACTGGGCTGGATGGACCTTTGGTCTGACCCAGTATGGCCATTCTTATGTTCCAAAGTCTTTGTCTGGGAGATCAGGATTACTGGAGAATGCTTGCAGGTGGGATTATTAATAGGTTACAGTGTTTTATGACCACTCATCCCAAAATGTATGGAACAGGGATAAAATAACAACATTTTTTTCCAATGTAACATGGAGTCCCAGTAAAAAGAAGTTGAGACCCAATGGAGGAGGGAGTGGAAAGGATGTGGTTTGTAGCTATTATTTATAATATGTTTTCAGTAATTCTAGACTAAAAGGTGTGGGGTGGGCTAAATCATTAGACGTAGGACAACTGAATTACCCTACATCCCCTGAAAGCATTCATGATGATTTTTTTCTGGCTTTATTCATTCAGTCATTCAGCATTGAAAGTTTTTAGTAACCATTTGTTGCACTTCATATGGTACAACAAAATGATAAGATTTACTTGCTCATAAAATAAATGTTTTCCCTATAATAGTAAAATCTTTGTTATAGGGCAATTTGTATTGTCTCACATCATCAGTAATAATTTACAGCTGTAATAATTCTACTCTTGCTGTACTTACATGCCCTGCTAATTTTTATGAAATAATATGTCAATATGCAGGGAATACAATCCAGCAATAACTGAACTAATTAGATTTATCATTGTGGACAGACTTTACAAACATAAGCAACTCCAGCTCTTCCTTTCTATAAGGAATCAGAACTTACTAAAACAGACCCCCATGAGCTTCAGATGTCAAAATAGGGCCTCCCCTCAGGCACTGAACATTTCTAAAAAAGGTTGGGCCAACTTTAGCTTCTGTAAGAATGCTTGGCATCTGACTGATAAGGTTGGAAGAGTCTCAGCATTTTACAGGAGTGAGCCTAAAACCACAAATGAAAATCCCTATGTTACACTATACTATAATGCTTCCCCGTACTGACCTAGCCTCAGATAAAGTTATAAAAGTGAGATTACAGCTGTTATCAATATTTGAGCTAAGTGGAAATTTCAGAAAATGTCAATTTGTCAGAACCGAAACCTTTGGTTTTAAGGAAATTCCAGTGGTATTTCTGATGGAACAGTGCCTAATAGTCTGGTTTGGATAGTTATGAGGCAGGTTTCCAAGCCTGGTTTTCAGCCAGCTCCTTAGCAGTTTGTTAACTCAGACCGCATCTACACTAGAAGCATTTGTCTACAGAAGTTACTGTTGGAAGAAATGTTCCGACACAACTTCTGTTGACAGATCATGTCTACTCATAAAAGTGGATAATCTTTTGATCCATTCTGTTGGCAAAAGGGGCCTCCGGAGCATCTACATGGCTTTTTTCTTGACAGTTTCTGTTGACAAAATACATTTTGTGTAGATGTTCTGAAGTTTTGTCGACAAACTCTCTAGAGTAGACGTTGCTCCACTGTCTTAGCAACCCAGCCTTCCAATCTCCATACTCCTTGACATCTTGTGTGACAAGCAGCTGGGCTGCTGGAAGCCACTGAAATGGTTCAAAAAGGTTGAAATGAAATATCAGTTTCACTTTTGCAAAATGAAGTTTTGTATTTCCTGTTTCTTGGGAAAATGTTAAATATTTCTATTCATTCCATTTCAGGATTTTTTTTTTAAATATCATTGTTTCTCATGGAATGGAAATTCTAGTGGCAATAGAAAGACAGAGTCTGAGCCATGAGGCCCATTATAGAGGCCTAGTGTAAGGTCTAAGGCCCAAACTAAAGTTAGGCCCTTCCCTATTAGGCAGATACATTCTTCCAGCTTAACTGTCCAGTACATTAACTTGGCAACAACAGGGCTGGAGTTGAAAAACAAGAGCACTCCTAAGCAGTAAGCATTCATGTAAAGATATTCTACTTCCCTACACAATTATGGTATTAAACAAGATCCCAAAAGATGGTACAGGGACACAGTAATACCTTTTAAAGTCAAGATGACAGGGTGATGTATAAAAATGCCTTAATAAAAACAAGTACAAAGTTAGGGGTGATAACTAACTTTGCCAGGGGGCTATTTTCATCAGTGTATAAAAGAAGGGCCACAAAGAGTGGAGTGTTTTTGTTCAGCAAAGGGAAAAACAGAAACTCCTGCCATTCACTGAGCTCAGTCCATGGTAATGGGCTTACATGAACCCATAAGCACTGGGCGGAGCACAAGGATTGTGCTTCATTGAAAATAAACCTGGCTGCTGCCTTTGTTACTGAGCAGAGGCTGTGGTCTTCTTAGGTAATTCAGCTAAAGCCTTCGGTACATACTAGCCAACTAGAGCCAGTGCAGCAGGCAGAGAGAATGCATACATGCACCCAATAACTGACTACAGTAAGGGCTTGTCTACACTACCACCTTCCTTCGAAGGAAGGATGGTAATTAGGTTGTTGGGATTTTACTAATGAAGTACTGCTTCATTAAACAAATTCCTGCCTCCCTCCACCCCGCACCCCGGTGGCAACTTCAAAGTTCAAAACTTTGACGTACTGGCACGTGTCTAGCTGTGGCACACCCGCTGGTACTTCAAAGTGCCAGGGCAACTTCAAAGTCCCCTTACTCCTCAGGCGAGCCACTGCTAGACGCATGCCAGTACTTCGAAGTTTTAAACTTCAAAGTTGCGGCGGGAAGAAATTTGCTTAATGAAGTGCTGCCTATGCATGGCAGCACTTCATTAATAAACACTTAACATCCTAATTACCATCCTTCCTTCAAAGGAAGGTGGTAGTGTAGACAAGCCCTAATTTCTGGCCATTTCTTCTGAAGATGATCAACTACATTTCTTGGGTCTTCTAGCAGCACCTAATGCCAGTGAGAGAATGGCACAATAAACATTGTGTGTATTCCTGTGCTATGGTCATGTACTTGACATACAGTCAGGGACTGGAACCAAACTGGCTGGTCAGATTCTATCCAAAATTCTATCCAAATTTCCATTGAAAATCAAATATTTCAGTTTTCAGATCGTCATTTTCTAATATTTTACCTATATGAACTGTAATTAAATAAGCAATGAAGTTATCTCAAAACTCCAAAGGAATCAATGAGAAAAACACTGATTTTAATAATAAAAATATATTCCTTTCTCTCAACAATACACTAAGGTAAAAGGGGTATTCAAAGCTGATTGCCATTATAATGCTCACAGACTATACACTACATGTGAAACACATGAAACTGCATTAAAAAGAGCTTTAAGATTGCAAGGTCAAATGCTCAAAAGTTAATACAATATAATCAACTTTAGAATGTCTAGGCAACCATAATTCAGTGCTTTTTTGTGTAGGCATTGCAATAAATGTAGTCCCCCTCAAAAGGTTCAAATGTTCAGGCTAAGCTAAGAGGAGTTCTGTATGGTTTGTGAGTTTGTCTTTTTCACCAACTGAAGCTGTTCTGAAGAAAGATATTACCTCACCCACCTCACTCATCTAACCTTGAATAAACTGAGTAAGAATACCACTTCAAATGACTAATCACAGATTATATTAAAAACATTCTCCTCCCAAGTATACTTTAATACCTCAATTCTTCCAAACATTTAGGCACATGACTTGTGAACAAAATTCAATGGGATTTAAGTATCCTGAAAATGCCACCCAAAGACTCCCAGTGACTATAGATATGCTTAAAATGAGGCACATGTTTAAGTCCTTCACTGGGATGAGACCTAACATTTGTCTTTTCCCTTTGTACAGAATTCAGAAAGCTATTTTTTCCTTATGTGTCAGTGGAGACCATAATTCTGGTCCAAACTGAGTCTCCCTTCTACTGCAATGGGCTTTTGTTGGGGTCTGTTATACAACAGAAAAAAATGATGTTTCACAATTCACTTGGTTTTAATATTTAGAGCTCTTTTCTTCCCTCTTAATCTAAAACAAAGATACCTGTGACTAAAAAAATAGTTTGCTCCTCATGGAAAAACAACACTAATCCTTTTAATTGCAAAAGTAGCTTTAAAATATAAATCATTTACTATGGTAAAAAGATTATTGATGATATTTCCATGGTTTTTGAGAGCAGGATTTTGGTATTTTAAAATCTGTGGCCATTTGGCTCAGTTTTTTTTTTTCTTCTTCAAACCAATCCATGGGCTCTGTAAGGAATAAAATAATATGAATAATCAATGAAATGTATTATTTTATTGGGCTAAACATAGCAATTAATTGGGTTCAGTTCCCATTGATAACCTGAGCTATTTATGTGCATCTGAGAAATGTTGCCCTTAATATGTAGAAGTAAATTTCAGTAGACACTCGAGTTACGCAAGTGTTCCTTTCCATGCACCCTGACATAACCTGAATTTCGTGTAAGTGGGGGTCTGGCTTTTTCCCCAGTGGAACACACATTCCGCAGCTGGGGAAGCAGCTGAAAGGTAAGTCCTGGGGTGGGGAGGCAGTTGGGGAGGGTTAAGCCTGGTGGTGGGCTGGGGCCGTGGGAGGTGGCCAGGGAGTGGAGGGGCTAAGCCTGGGGTGGGTTAGGATTGCAGGGGTTGAAGGTGAGCTAGAGCTATATGTGGGGGTGGTGAGCCAGAGCTCTGCTCATATCGTGAGCTGGGCCATGGGGGGTTTGAACCTGGGCCACAGGTGCGGGGTTTGAACCAGAGCTTGGGGAAACTGAACCAGGGTGAGGGGGAAGGGGGGGTTGAACTGGAGCCACGTGTGAGGGATTTGACCCAGGGCAGGGGGATTGAGCCGGAGCTGTCCCTGAGGGGTGGTGAGCTGGAACAAGAGCTGGGCTTGGGGGTGAGGGATAAGCTAGAGCCTGATGCAGATGGTGAGCCAGGGGTGAACCAGGGCCGGGGAGATCGAGCCAGAATCGTGGATGAGGGAGTGGTGAGCTAGAGCCAGAGGCAGGGGTGGGGGCTGAGCAGGAGATATGTGCATGTGGTGAGTGCAGCTGAGGGGTGGGAGCTGAGCCGGGACCATGAGCAGCTGGGGGGGTTGAGCCAGAGCTGGGGGGGAGTGAGCTAAGAGCAACTGGATATCGCTCATTGCCAGGATTCACTGTAGGAACTGGGGTGCAGGCATGTAAGAGCAGGGTTGCGTACTCTGGTTTCTCATACTCTGAGACCTCACTGTAAATAATAAAATATTACTGTTTATAATTAGAAGCAATACTAAAATAGGAGAGTCTCATTATTGTTATCCAATCCTTTTGGAGGTTATTAATATTTGCATTGATTGCCACTTGATCATCTGATAATACATTACTTGTCCCAGAATCAAGCTACATTAGTGAGATGGGTATCTTGTCAGGAGCTGCAGGGTGTATAACAAGGACACTCACACAGAGAACAAAGTGAAACCTTACAGATTTCTATTAAAATCAGTGGAGAAGATAGAAAAGCTCCAGTCACATGAACCAATCGGAGTAATACGTTATTGGGGGTATGTGTGGTCATGCTTTGCATAAGCTCAAAGGTTTGCATTCACCCTTCCTTGAGGATCTGGTGGCAAGCGACAAAGGGTCAGCCCCATGCTGGGTGTGCAAAATGAATATGATGGTTCAGGGTCAGTGGGTCAAAGGATCAGATGATTGAAAAGGCAGCTAAAATCTAAAGACCAAAAGCTGAAGAGCAGACATTAAACATGTTCTATTCACCCTACTATAAAGCCTGAGCACC